>NW_027361770.1:23295000-23847500 GCF_039654945.1 Dendrobates tinctorius | reverse complement strand
CAAACTACCACATGGCACCCCTTTCTCTGTATCTCAGCCTACACTGCGCTATCCCTCTGCCTCTCTATACAAGCAGACCTGTCCATCAGTTCAACCTATCCACACACCCACGCACATATGGGTGTTACAAGAGGTGGACGTTGATGAGACACAATTGCCAGAAAGTCAGGAGGTGGACCAGGGTGGGGAAGTGGAAGATGAGGTGGTGGATGATCTAGTAACAAACCCAACCTGGCAGGAGGACATGCAGAGCGAGGACAGCAGCATACAAGGAAAGGTAGGTGTCGCACCACTTCAGGCAGGATGAAGCAGTGTGGTGGCTGCAGACAGAAGGCGAGCAAACATTCCCTATAACATCAACCTGACGGAATTTGCCAGTCCAACTGTTAGGTCTTCCCGAGTCTGGTTATTTTTTAAAGACTCTGCCAATAACCCCAAACAGACCATTTGCAACACCTGTCATGCCAGCATCAGCAGGAGTAGCAAAACTACCGGCCTTACCACCACCAGCATGATCAGGCACATGGCAGCAAAGCACCCGACTTTGTGGGCCCAACCCCATGCTTCAAGAACAGTATCTGTGGGTGACACCATATCTTCTTCCATTATTGTGCATGCAAGCCAATCCCCTGTCCACGTGCATGCAAGGATGCCTCCTGTCCTTCACCTGCCGTTGCCCACAGTCAAATTGCACCATCATCAAGCACGTCCATGTCCTTGTCTCAGCGCAGCCTTCAGTAAATACGCAGCCAATGCTCCACAGGCGACAGTACTCAATTATCATATTTCTCTTCAGATTGTGGTTGAAATGTTGCCTTTTAGGCTCATGGAGACGGAATCTTTCCGCAACCTGATAGCAGTGGCTGTCCCAAGGTACTCAGTCCCCAGCCACCACTATTTGTCCTGCTGTGCCGTCCTGGCATTACACAAGCACGTGTCTCACAACATTACCCATGCCCTCAACAATGCAGTTACTGGGAAAGTACACCTAACCATGGACACGTGGACAAGTGCTTGTGGCCAGGGACGGTACATCTTGCTGACAGCACACTGGGTTAACATAGTGGAAGCCGGGACCCAGTCAGACCTTGGGATGGAAAACGTCTTCCCGACGCCAAGGATTGCGGGCCCTATGTCAATCAGGGTTGCCCCCACTGTGTACAGCCCCTACACCTCCTCCTCCTCTTTTATGTACCATTCTCCAAAACTTTGAGGAGTTCACCAAGATGGTGAGTGGCGATGACGCCATTATAAGCATCACCATCCCGCTCATCTGCATTCTGAAAAGCTCTCTGCTCACAATGAAAGAGGATTCATTGCAGGCGGAGCACAAGGACACGGAACAAGGAACTATACAGGGTGATTACACACAGCCCAGCCTCATGTCATCCCAATGTGGATTGGTTGACAATGAGGAAGAGGAGGAGGAGGAAGAATAGGAGCTACTTTAATGCGCTATAGACGGGACCACAACCACAACTGTCATACCGTCTGTTCAGCGTGGATGGCCTGAGGAAGAGGAGGAGAAATCCTTGGTCAGTTGTCCTCTTGGTGAGGACCCGGAAGGCTTGCCAGTTACCAGTTTGGCACATATGGCTGACTTTATGTTGCACTGCCTTTCCCGTTACCCTCGTATTGTCAAAATATTGGGTACCAATCATTACTGTCTAGTGACACTTTTGTACCCACGCTACAAAGATAACTTTCAATCTCTTGATCCAGAGGAAGACAGGTGTACCAAAATGGTACAGTACAATAGGGTCATTGTTGCAGAATTATTAAAAAAAGAGTTAATTGGCCAACCAAAGAGGACAGGCGAGAGAGACACAAGTCCACTCCAGAAGAGGTAGGGGAACACTGGCAAAGTTCTGGGACAGTTTTCTAAGACCCTCCCATCGCCCTGGCACTGAGCCATGGGGGAAACTCACAAGGAATGCAATATTTTCTAAGATGCTGAGGGAGTACCTTGCTGACCGTACCAATGTCTGTCACGCTGTGCCGACATACTCACCCGGCCTCCGCTCCCACGCCGCAGCCCCTCACCTCTGACAGGCGCGCGGCCGACGGCGTCTCTGCATGCAATTCGCATGCGCCATAGGCCGTGGCCCCGCCTCCCTTCTGCTTTTTGTGCTCCGGCTATGCCCTGAGGGAGGCGCCTGATCGTTGTGTTTCCTAGCATTCTGGGTCCCGCTTCTTCGTGTTCTCTCTGCAGTCTCACAGTCCTGTTCTCATGTGCTTCCTGCAGCAGCCTCGCAGTCCTGCTATCCGTGTCTCCTGCTGTACTTCATCCCACTCCAGTCCTGCGTCTGGTGTACCTGTTCCATCTGGCTCCAGTCCCTCCATCCTACTCCAGTCCTGCCTCCGGTGTTCCTGTTCCATCCGGCTCCAGTCCCTCTATCCTACTCCAGTCCTGCCTCCGGTGTTCCTGTTCCATCTTGCTCCAGTCCTTCAGTCCTACTACAGTCCTGCCTCTGGTGTTCCTGTTCCATCCTGCTCCAGTCCTTCCATCCTACTCCATTCCTGCCTCCGGTGTTCCTGTTCCATCTTGCTCCAGTCCTTCCGTCCTACTCCAGTCCTGCCTCCAGTGTTCCTGTTCCATCCTGCTCCAGTCCTTCCGTCCTACTCCAGTCCTGCCTCCAGTGTTCCTGTTCCATCCTGCTCCAGTCCTTCTGTCCTACTCCAGTCCTGCCTCCAGTGTTCCTGTTCCATCCTACTCCAGTCCTTCTGTCCTACTCCAGTCCTGCCTCCGTGGTTCCTGTTCCATCCTGCTCCAGTGCTTCAGTCCTACTCCAATCCTGTCTCCTGTGTTCCTGCTCCAGCCATCCCTCCACGCTCCAGTCTACAGTCTTACTCCACTCCTGTCTCCTGTGTTCCAGCTCTGTCCTGTCATCTGCACTTCAGTCCCACACTCCTACTCCAGTCCATCCTGAGCCGCATCTCTCGGTAGCGGCTACCATGGTACTCGAACCCCCGGGTCTGCTCCTAATGGTCCCTGTATAGGGATCGGTTCCACCTGGCAGCTCGCCCTGGGCCCCTCGGTGCCACGGCCTAGAGGGTCCACTCCTGGAGATTCGGGCTCCAGACCAGTCACGCTAACAGTTTCCTCCGTAATTCCTCTGTACCTTTCAATTATTGGGTATCCAAGCTGTACACATGGCATGAGCTGGCTCGCTATGCCTCGTAGGTCCTGTTCTACCCTGCCACTAGCATTTTGTCAGAGCAGGTTTTAGTGCTGCTGGTGGCATTATCACAGATAAGCGAATTTGCCTTTTAGTGGAAAATGCAGGCAGGATGTCTCTTATAGAAATTAACGAGGGATGGATTGGGCCTGACTTCTCGACACCACTAAATGATGACAGCGAAGCATAAACTCCAATGTAGTGTTTTTTGGGAGGCGTATTCTCATGTACCTCTTCACAACCAAAAATTGGTATACGCTTCCTGATTTTGGCTATTTGGTGTCCTCCTCGTCCACCACCACTTGAACACCAGGGTGAACGCATTCAGTCATGCTCCGGCCACTCTATATTTTGGCAATGGTGTTATGATGCCCATCACCAAAATACAAAAAATATGTACACCCCCAAGGAGAAATGTTTGCCAGCCCATACAATAAGTGTATGGGCATTCCAAATATATGACATCCGCTCCTAGAAATTGGGCCTATTTTTTAATGATGCCTTCCTCCAAGTCTCATCATCCACCGCCACTAGATCAAAAGTGTTTACGTGTTCCGTGCAGCTACAACCAGTGTCGAATTATTAACAGGGGTGGGTAGTTATTCTGTGCGTAAAATACTGGTTCTGAAAAAGGTTGAGGTGCACCCCACAGGGGGAATGTTTGACAGCACATACACTAAGTGTATGTGCATTCCAAGTCTAGGAGACCCGTTCCTTTAAATTGGGCATTATTTTTAATCAGGCCATGCTCCACGTCTCATGATCCGCTGCCACTAGATGACCAGGGTTAACGTGTCCTGTGTTGCTACAGCCAGTGTCAGAATACTAACAAGAGTGGGGGTTTATGCTGGGCGTTAAATACTTGTTATGAAAAAGGTTGAGGTGTACCCCACAGGGAAAAATGTTTGACAGCCAACACACTTAGTGTATGGGCATTGCAAGTCTATGAGACCCGCTACTCGAAATTGGGACTATTTTTTTTATCAGGCCTTCCTCCACGTCTCATCATCCTCCGCCACTACATCACCAGCGTAAACGTGTGCCATGCTGCTACAGCCAGTGTCGAATTCTGAACAAGGGTGTTTTTTTTTTTGCTGAGCGTAAAAGAATTGTTATGGAAAAGGTTGAGGTGTACCCCACAGGGGAAAATGTTTGACAGCCAACACACTTAGTGTATGGGCATTCCAAGTCTAAGACACCCGCTCCTTTAAATTGTGCATAGCTTTTAATGAGGTCTTCCTTCACGTCTCATCATCCGCCACCACTAGATCACCAGCGTTAATGTGTTCCATGCTGCTACAACCAGCTTGGAATTCTGAACAAGGGTGGGTGTTTTTGCTGGGTGTACAAAAAATTGTTATGGAAAAGGTTGAGGTGTACCCCACAGAGGAAAATGTTTGACAGCCAACACACTTAGTGTATGGGCATTCCAAGTCTAGGAGACACACTCCTTTAAATTGGGCATTATTTTTAATCAGGCCTTCCTCCACGTCTCATCATCCACCGCCACTAGATCACCAGCATTAACCTGTTACGTGTTGCTTCAGCCAGTTTCGAAATCCTAACAAGGGTGGTGGTTTTTGCTGTGCGTTAAATACTTGTTATGGAAAAGGTTGAGGTGTACACAGTAAAATATCAGTATTTGCAGATGATACAAAACTATGTAAGGTAGTTAACACAAAGGAGGACAGTTTGCAGCTGCAGACAGATTTGAGTAAATTGGAGAAATGGGATGAAAAATGGCAAATGAGGTTTAACACAGATAAGTGTAAGGTTATGCACATGGGAAGGAGAAACAGATGCTATAATTACTTACTAAATGGGAAACTGCTGGGGAAATCAGACACGGAAAAAGACTTAGGCATCTTAGTCAATAAGAAGCAAATTGGAGTGCCCAGTGTCAGGCAGCTGCCACCAAAGCAAATAGGGTCATGGGATGCATTAGAAGAGGTCTGGGGACACGAGATGAAAACATAATTCTCCCTCTGTACAAATCACTCGTCAGACCACACTTGGAGTATTGTGTGCAATTTTGGACTCCGGTGCTCAAGAAAGACATTACTGAACTTGAAAGGGTTCAAAGGCGGGCTACTAAAATGATAAATGGAGTTGGTTCACTACAATACCCTGAAAGGTTATCAAAATTAGGTCTATTTACTCTAGAAAAGAGAAGACTTAGGGGAGACTTAATATATATGTACAAGTATATCAGAGGGCAATACAGAGATCTCGCCAATGAACTGTTTGTACCAAGGACTGTGACAAGAACAAGGGGGCATTCTCTTCGTTTGGAGGAAAGACAATTTCTGCACCAGCATAGAAGAGGGTTCTTCACGGTAAGAGCAGTGAGGCTCTGGAATTCTCTTCCTGAGGAAGTGGTGATGGCCAACTCAATGAATTTAAGAAAGGAATGGATGCTTTTCTTGTGAGTAACAGTATAGAAGGTTACGAATAACAGAATATTATAGGTAGATGGTTGACCCAGCTTAGGGGAAGGAATTTTTTTCCCTATGGAGAAAATTGGCTTCTACTCTGTGGGTTTTTTGCCTTCCCCAGGATCAACAATGCAGAACAGCTGCACTAAAAATAGGCTGAACTAGATGGACATAATGTCTTCCTTCAGCCTTCAAAACTATGTTACTATGTTACCCCACAGGGGAAAATGTTTGACAGCCAACACATTTAGTGTATGGGCATTCCAAGTCTATGAGACCCGCTCCTAGAAAATGGGCATATTTTTTAATCAAGCTTTCCTCCAAGTCTCATCATCCACCGCCAGTATATCAAAAGGGTTTGTGTGTTCCGTGCAGCTACAGCCAGTGTCAAATTATTAACAAGGGTGGGTGGTTATGCTGTGCGTAAAATACTTGTTCTGAGAAAGGTTGAGGTGTACCACACAGGAGAAATGTTTGACAGCCCATACACTAAGTGTATGGGCATTCCATGTCTATGAGACACGCTCCTAAAAATTGGGCCTACTTTTTAATCAGGCCTTCCTCCAAGTTTCATCATCCACCGCCACTAGATCAAAAGGGTTTACGTGTTCCGTGCAGCTACAGCCAGTGTCGAATTTATATCAAGGGTGGTTGGTTATGCTGTGCGCAAAATACTTGCTCTGAGAAAGGTTGAGGTGTACCCCACAGGGGAAATATTTGACAGCCCATACACTAGTAATATGTTCCGTGCTGCTACAGCCAGTGTCGGAATCCGAACAAGGGTGTGTGGTTTGGCTGGTCATAAAATACTTGTTATGGAAAAGGTTGATGTGTGTTGTGAGTTCATTTTCCCCTTCGTCACTGAGGTCTGGTGAACTCCCTATTCTGGTGAAGGAAGGTAATGAGCCTGATTATCAGGCACCTGAACCTGATGAGGATGACTGGCTGAGTGGAGTCACGGACTGGATATAAGGCTGCCGACGCCCTTCTGCCCTGCGGGTGATTTCTCTGTGGACTTCTAGGACACCAGTCTGATTCCTGCTCCTTTAAGCTAAGTTTTTCTGCTTTGCCTGTTTGCATTAGTGTTTTGTTTTTGTTTTCCTTGCTTTTCTGGATTCTGCCATTCCCTGCTGGGGTGAGCTGAATCTCCTGTTGCCTGTAGCGCTGTCTTCAGAATATTCCTGAGTACTGACATAGCTTTTTTGAAGCCTAGCATCTTCAGGGCCTTTTTCACTGTCAGTCTGTTGGCGCTTATTTTCATAGGGTTTTTCACGGATTGCAGACAGCAGCCTTCCTGTCCTTTTCTATCTAGCTAGATTGGGCCCCGTCTTCGCTCAGACTATCTTTCTGCCTGTGTTGGTGTTTTCATCTTGCTTCACCGTCATTATATGTTGGGGGCTGCCTATTGCTTTGGGGTCTGCTCTGGGGCAGTTTAGTTTTCCCCTTTCTTTCTTTAGGCCTAGCTATTTCTCCGGCTGTGATCGAGGGGTCTAGGGCATCGTAGGAACCCCCCACGGCTACTGCTAGTTGTGTTGATAGG
Source organism: Dendrobates tinctorius (assembly GCF_039654945.1). NCBI lineage: Eukaryota > Metazoa > Chordata > Amphibia > Anura > Dendrobatidae > Dendrobates > Dendrobates tinctorius. The sequence goes on along the minus strand of NW_027361770.1, from coordinate 23,840,346 downwards.
TTCAGGGGTCTGCAATCCGATAGCTGCCAACTTCTCTGGTTTTCTGGACTTAGCTAGCATTTCTGTTTTTGCCTCCTACGGTGACTCAATCATAACAGAATCACCCGCCATACCGCAGATCCTAGGGTACTCAATAGCAGGAAAGAATTGTGTTTAAAAAAAAAAAAAAGGTGTGTATATTCTTTCCTCTATATCTCTGAGGCCGTAGGGGGAATTTTTTTTTTTTCTCTCGATGGAGATAAAGCAATTGTCTGATCGTGTGGAGCAGCTCGCTGCGGAAGTGCGGGGAATTTCCGCCTACCTTGCTCGTTCGCATGCTGTTGAACCAAAGATCCCTACACCTGATGTATTTTTTGGGGATCGATCTAAATTTTTGAGTTTAAAAAATAATTGTAAATTATTTTTTGCCTTGAAGCCTAACTCATCAGGGAGCTCCGTGCAGCAGGTTAAAATTGTCATCTCTTTGCTGCGTGGCGATCCCCAGGATTGGGCGTTTTCTTTGAAACCAGATGATCCTATTCTGACTAATGTGAACGCATTCTTTCAAGCTTTGGGGTTGTTGTATGATGAACCTAATGCTATTGATCAGGCTGAAAAAACCCTGTTGGCATTGAACCAGGGTCGAGATTCTGCAGAGTTGTACTGTCAAAAGTTCCGAAAGTGGGCGGTCCTTACTACCTGGAATGATAATGCCTTGGCTGCTCTCTTTCGGAAGGGTTTGTCAGAAGCCGTAAAAGATACTATGGTGGGATTTCCTGTTCCCTCTTATCTGGACGATTCTATGTCATTAGCCATTCAGGTTGATCGGCGTTTACGTGAACGCAGGATTGCACGAGAGGTGTTGCCACCGGTTGAACAGACGTCTGAAAGAGTTTTGCCTAAGGCGCAATGTCAGGAGTTCAGAAGGCGTAATAAGCTGTGTTTTTTCTGTGGAGATGCCCCGCATATTATTTCTGTTTGTCCTAAACGAGAGAAACGCTTTGCACACACGTTTTCTGTTGGTGGTGTTCAACCTAAGTTTCTTCTGGCAATTACTCTGATCTGTTCCCTGTCCACATTTTCCGCCAAGGCTTTTGTGGATTCGGGAGCAGCGCTAAACCTAATGGACTTGGATTTCGCTAAACGTTGTGGATTTCCGATGACACCTCTGCAGACGCCTATCCCTTTGAGGGGGATTGATGCTACTCCTTTGGCTAAAAATAAACCTCAGTTTTGGACTCAGGTGATCATGCAGGTCGCCCCAGACCATCAAGAAAATTGCAGATTTTTGGTGTTGCATGGTCTGCATGATGCCATTGTTCTGGGGTTTCCCTGGTTGCAAATTCATAATCCAGTTTTGGATTGGAAATCTGTGTCTGTGGTGAGTTGGTGTTGTCGGTGTACCTTTAGTGAGGCTCCGTTTTTTTCCACCTCTCCTCAGTCGCATGATGTTCCTGACTATTTGGCGGACTTTTATGATGTATTTAGTGAGAATGAGTCTGCGTCCTTGCCTCCTCATAGGAGTTATGACTGTGCAATTGAACTAAGCCCGGGGTGTAAATTTCCCAAGGGTCGGCTCTTCAATTTATCTGTACCCGAGCACGAGGCTATGCGGTCCTATATTAAGGAGGCGTTGGAGAAGGGTCATATTAGACCATCCTCTTCACCCTTAGGTGCCGGGTTTTTTTTTGTGGCCAAAAAGGATGGTTCTTTAAGGCCTTGTATTGATTATCGTGCCCTCAATAAAATTACTATTAAATATCAGTATCCGTTACCCCTGATTTCGGATCTATTCTCTAGAGTTAGAGGTGCTTGCTGGTTTACCAAGCTTGACCTCAGGGGGGCGTATAATCTTATCCGCATTAAGCTTGGGGATGAATGGAAGACGGCGTTTAATACTCCAGAGGGACATTTTGAGTATCTGGTGATGCCTTTTGGGCTCACTAATGCCCCTTCTGTCTTCCAGTGCTTCATGAACGATATTTTCCGAGACTTTGTCGATAAATTTTTGATTATCTGTCTGGATGATATTTTGATCTTCTCCAAGGATTGGGATTCTCATGTGGAACATATTCGGACTGTGTTCCGGATCTTGAGGGAGAATTCCCTGTATGTCAAAGGATCGAAATGCCTTTTTGGAGTACAGAGGATTTCATTTTTGGGATTTATTTTGTCTCCGTCAACTATTGAAATGGACCCGGCCAAGGTACAGGCCATTTATGATTGGATTCAGCCCACTTCTTTGAAAGCCCTCCAGAAGTTTTTGGGTTTTGCTAATTTTTATTGGAAATTTATAGCAAAATTTTCTAGTATTGCCAAGCCGTTGACTGATCTGACTAAGAAGGGTGCTGATGTGTTAAATTGGTCTCCGGAGGCTGTTGCTTCCTTTCAGGAGCTGAAGCGAAGATTTACCTCCGTCCCGGTTTTGCGGCAACCTGATGTCTCACTCCTGTTCCAGGTAGAGGTGGATGCTTCTGAGATTAGTGCAGGAGCTGTTTTGTCCCAAAAGGATCCTGTAACAGCTAAAATGAATCCCTGTGCTTTCTTTTCCCGAAAGTTCTCTCCATCTGAACGTAACTATGATGTGGGGAATCGGGAACTGTTGGCCATGAAATGGGCATTTGAGGAGTGGAGACATTGGTTGGAGGGAGCTAAACATCAAGTTGTGGTCCTCACTGACCACAAGAATTTGATTTATCTAGAGTCGGCTAAACGCTTGAACCCTAGACAAGCTATGTGGGCCTTGTTTTTTACACGTTTTGATTTTGTGGTCTCTTTTCTTCCTGGAACTAAGAATGTCAAGGCAGACGCCCTCTCTAGGAGTTTCTTTGCTGATTCTCCTGTGGTGACCACGCCTGCTACCATCTTAGGCGAAGGGGTAGTTCTTTCTGCCATCTCGCCCGATTTGAGACTTGCTCTGCAAGAGTTCCAGGAGGACAAACCTGAGCGTTGTCCCAGTGGAAAGTTGTATGTTCCTGACCAGTGGAAGAAGAGAGTGATGTCTGAAGTTCATTGCTCTGCATTGGCTGGTCATCCAGGTATTTTTGGTACTAGAGATCTGGTGAGTCACTCTTTTTGGTGGCCCACCTTGTCTCATGATGTCAGGAATTTTGTGCAGTCCTGTGGGACTTGCTCCCGGTCTAAATCTTGTTCTCATTCTAGTGGGTTGTTGATGCCTTTGCCTGTCCCCAGGAGGCCATGGACCCATATTTCAATGGATTTCATCTCTGATATGCCGGTATCTCAAAGAATGACTGTTATTTGGGTGATTTGTGATAGCTTCTCTAAGATGGTTCATCTTGTTCCACTCCCTAAGTTGCCATCTTCCTCTGAGTTGGTGCCCCTGTTTTTGCAACAGGTGGTTCGCTTACACGGGATTCCTGAGAACATTGTATCTGACAGAGGAGTTCAGTTTGTGTCTAGATTTTGGAGAACTTTCTGTTCCAAGCTGGGAATTCAGTTGTCCTTCTCCTCTGCTTTTCACCCTCAGACCAATGGGCAGACAGAGAGAACAAACCAGACCTTGGAGTCGTATTTGAGATGTTTTATTTCCGCTGATCAGGATGATTGGGTTTCATTTTTGCCCTTGGCCGAATTTGCTTTAAATAATAGAGCTAGTTCTGCCACTTTGATGTCACCTTTTTTTTGTAACTTTGGGTTTCATCCTCGATTTTCTTCAGGGCAGGTGGAGCCTTCTGCCTGCCCAGGTGTTGACACTGTGGTGGAGAGAATGCACCAGATCTGGGACCAAGTGGTGGATAAGTTGCCTCTCTCCCAGGAAAAGGCCCAGCGGTTTTCCAATCGACATAGGACCATTGGTCCCCAATTTAAGATTGGTGATATGGTTTGGTTATCATCAAAAAATATTGCTATGAAGGTGGCTTCTCCTAAGTTTAAGCCTAGATTTATTGGACCTTACAAGATTTTGGAGATTATTAATCCGGTCTCTTTCCGTTTGGCTCTTCCTGTCACATTTAAAATCCATAATGTGTTCCATAAGTCCTTGTTGAAGAGGTTTGTTGAACCAGTTGTTCCTGGGGTGGCACCTCCGGACCCTGTATTGGTTGAAGGTAACATGGAATATGAGGTAGAGAAAATACTGGATTCCCGTCTGGCTAGACGGAGACTCCAGTATTTGGTTAAGTGGAAGGGTTATGGTCAGGAGGATAATTCCTGGGTCTCTGCCTCTGATATTCATGCCAAAAGATTGGTGCGTGCCTTTCATCGGGCTCACCCTGATCGCCCTGGTGGCGTGGTTGAGGGTTCGGTGACCCCTCCTCAAGGGGGAGGTACTGTTGTGAGTTCATTTTCCCCTTCGTCAATGAGGTCTGGTGAACTCCCTATTCTGGTAAAGGAAGGTAATGAGCCTGATTATCAGGCACCTGAACCTGATGAGGATGACTGGCTGAGTGGAGTAACGGACTGGATATAAGGCTGCCGACGCCCTTCTGCCCTGCGGGTGATTTCTCTGTGGACTTCTAGGACACCAGTCTGATTCCTGCTCCTTTAAGCTAAGTTTTTCTGCTTTGCCTGTTTGCATTAGTGTTTTGTTTTTGTTTTCCTTGCTTTTCTGGATTCTGCCATTCCCTGCTGGGGTGAGCTGAATCTCCTTTTGCCTGTAGCGCTGTCTTCAGAATATTCCTGAGTACTGACATAGCTTTTTTGAAGCCTAGCGTCTTCAGGGCCTTTTTCACTGTCAGTCTGTTGACGCTTATTTTCATAGGGTTATTCACGGATTGCAGACAACAGCCTTCCTGTCCTTTTCTATCTAGCTAGATTGGGCCCCGTCTTCGCTCAGACTATCTTTCTGCCTGTGTTGGTGTTTCATCTTGCTTCACCGTCATTATATGTTGGGGGCTGCCTATTGCTTTGGGGTCTGCTCTGGGGCAGTTTAGTTTTCCCCTTTCTTTCTTTAGGCCTAGCTATTTCTCCGGCTGTGATCGAGGGGTCTAGGGCATCGTAGGAACCCCCCACGGCTACTGCTAGTTGTGTTGATAGGTTCAGGGGTCTGCAATCCGATAGCTGCCAACTTCTCTGATTTTCTGGACTTAGCTAGCATTTCTGTTTTTGCCTCCTACGGTGACTCAATCATAACAGATGTGTACCCCACAGAGGAAAATGTTTGACAGCAAACACACTTAGTGCCGGGGCATTACAAGTCTAGGAGACCCGCTCCTTTTTAACTGGACATTTTTGGTTAAGAGGCCCTACCCCATCTTTCTTCCAAGGGGCGATTGGGGTAATTGTGGTGCATATGACTTGGTAGCAGGGCAGGCCTTGCAGTCAATGCATAAGAAAACAGAATGGGAATACAAAATGAATAATGTGAAGTGGACTTGGCAGCAGGGTAGGCCTTGCAGTCAATGCATAAGAAAAGAGGTTGGGACTACGAATTGAATAATGTGAAGTTGATTTTCTAGTAGCCATCCAGTATGTGGCTTTAAAAGCTCATTGGGGTGCATGTAACTTTGGGGCAAGCCAGGCCTTGCATTCAATGCAACATTTTTTTTGGAAGCCCTCCTCGACCTCTTGAGATAGGGGTATTGAGGTGTGTTGCAATTCTTGGCAGCCCATCCAATCACTGCATAGGCAATAACAGTTTAGGAGACCCACTGTTTAATAATGGCCTTTTAAGAAGATTAATGCCACCTGATGCCCCACTAAAAATAGGCTCTGTGACTCTAAGAGTCCCTCCTTCATAAATGAAACAAGTTGGCTCTGCTTATGTGTCACACACCACATGGCCATGGCCAGCTAGGGTTGTTATATATTACAATGACATTTCCCAGAGAATGCATTTGTATTGGTTGAAAGCAATGTTAAAGTTGGCAATGCTAAAGTTGAAAAACGCTTCAAAAACGCTGCGTCTGAACATAGCCCAAGTGGTGGAGGAACATTTTGGTCTGGTGTTATTTATTTTGCCTTATATACTAGTCATTAACTTGGAAAGGATATACATTAACATATTTCCCAGCAAAATCCGTTTTGGTTTCATTTTGGTATGTTTTTGGTGCACCGGTAAAAATGCCATGAAACTCTGACAACATTGGTTAAAGCTGTGAACTACGAGTCCGAAATGCTTCCAGTGGCGATCTCCATAATGTCCCCATGTCATTTGAGCAGTGTTTCCATCATTTTCAGACGTTTTTAGACCTTAAAAGGAACGCTGTGGTGGGATCGCTGTAAAAATGCTCGGGTCTCCCATAGACTTACATTGGGTTCGTTGTTCTGTCCTAGTATCCGAGCATTCCAATTTGCTTGACTCAAGCAATGAGCACCCGAGCATTTTAGTGCTTGCTCATCACTGTAATTCTCCACTGCTGGTTCTTCACGCTCAACACTTAAATGCTCCACTGCCGGGTGTTCAGCCTCAACACTGCATTTCTCCACTGCTGGTTCTTCGGGCTCAACACTGCAATTCTCCACTGCTGGTTCTTCAGGCTCTACACTGCAATGCTCCACTGCCAGGTGTTCAGCCTCAACACTGCAATTCTCCACTGCAGTTTATTCTGCCTCAACACTGAAATTCACCACTGCAGGTTTTCCAGCCTCAATATGGATATTCTCCACTGCCAGGCCTTCATCCTCTACACTGCAAATCTCAAATGCATGTTCTTCATGCACAACACTGAAATGGTACACTGCCGGGTGTTTAGCCTCAACACTGCAATGCTCCAAGGCAGGTTATTTCGGCTCAACAATTCACTGCATAGCCAAACCGTATGGGAGTACCAAATTTCTAATAATGAGAACAATGTTTTCAGGTGGCCATCCAGGACGTCTGTCCAAAGGGTTAATGAGGTGCATCCAAATTTGGAGCAGGCCTTGCATTCACTTCATGGGCAAACACTATTGGAGTACAAAATTAATAATATTGGGAACTTTGGATTCATGTGGCCATCCAGTACATCAGTTCAAAGGGTTTCTGGGGTGCATTTAACTTTGGGGCAGGGCAGCCAATGCATTCAATGCATAGGCAAACAGTATGGGAGTACCATATTTCTAATAATGGGAACAATGCTTCCATGTGAACATCCAGGACGTCAGTTCAAAGGGGTTTTGGGGTGCATTTAACTTTGGGACAGGGCAGGCCTTGCATTGAATGCATAGGCAAACAGTATGGGAGTACAAAATTACTAATAATGGGAACATTGCTTTCAGGTGGCCATCCTGTATGTGACTTCAAAGGTGTACTGGGGTGCGTCTAAATTTCAGGCAGGGAAAGGATGGTCCTTAACATATTTCCCAAGAAAATCCATTTTGGTTTTATTTTTGTATGTTTTCTGGTGAGTATGCGGATTTTTCCACACAGTATCCGCATCTCTTGGCAGAAAACACAGGTGTGATTTTGGTGCGGATTTGATGCAGTTTTTCATTGCAGTTTTGCCTGCGGATTTGTCTGACTGTTTGACAGCAATAAAGATCTAGAAATTTTGACAAACTTGACTGAGGGAAAAAAAAATGTGATGTAATTTCCTTGTCCAACCCCTTCTCCTTCCATTCTCCATTTTGGTATACCAAAGCAAGGATGAGTGGCAGGGTCAACGAGCAGCCGAGCTCCCAGCGGCCCAGCGGACCGAAGAGCAGAGAGCGCAGTGCTTACCGCTCCGCAGGTCATACCAAATTCTGATGCTGGGGGTACTGCTGAAAATCCTCAATAGGCACAGAGGGCAGGTAAGCTAAAGTAGATTCCTAAAATTCTTGACATGTCTTTGTTTTTTCACTGTGTTATGTACTAAAACAATATTTTTATTTTAGGTGCAGCAGTACTGAAGGAGAAGGACAGCACGCAAAATGTGGGTGCACCCACTCATAGCCAAGTGCACGGAATAGGGGCACTTTTATGTTCTTTACACTGATTTGAGGAGGTTAGTTACCAAATATCTAAAGATATCTTACTTAAAACGTGTCTGAAAAATTCAAATCATATATTAAATAACCATTTTTTTCATGTCCAATTTTTAGATTTCCAGACAAATTTGTTTCCTTCTGCTGGTTATCCATCCCAGCATTTGATAGACTGCTTGAAATTTTGGCACCACATCTGACCTTGGCCAATACGGTAATGAAGAAGGCCATCACTCCTGAGGAAAGGCTGCTCATCACCTTGCGGTAAGTAACTAATTTTTGGTTTTTATGACATTTGGCCTATTTCACATGTCAGCGTGTCCGGTACGTGTGGTGAAAGTTTTCACATGTCCCGGAGACACTGACACATGTAGACTCACTCAAATTAATGGGTCTATGCACATGTCAGCGTGTTTTCATGGGCTGTGTGTCCGTGGACAAAATACGCTGACATGTCAGATTTTTACCAGCTGCATGGTCCATTAAGTGTCACACACATGTGCACATGGAGAACACACATTGATGTCCTCTGTGTGACACGCATTCGCACTGGTGAAGAAGCGCTACAGGAAGCGTTGTTCCCTGGTGGCAGGTGATGAAGATGCTGGCATCATTCTCCCCTGCTCTGCATGATTTCAGCGCCATCAGGGAAGAATGGGATTTATCTTCAGCACCTGCCACCGTCTAACTGTGCTTACTGTAGCACTTTTTCCCTGCTAGCCATCCGTGTGGCAATGATGCAGCACATGGGCAGCACCCGGTTGCCAAATATGTGCCAAACACACAGACACATGGACATGGATATCTTTGGTACAGTGTTTTACGGTACCAGGAATGCATTCGCCCGGAGGATGATTTCTGGGTTAGTATAGCTCCCGCACCTACTGAAGAGGCATCGACCTCAAGAAAAAATTGCTCATTGGAGTTAGGACAATGAAGAACAGGTGCGACAGCAAAGGCCTTTTTGAGAGAAACAAAGGCCTCCTCAGCCTCAGGAGGCCAATCCTTTGGATTTCTACCTTTCCAGGTTAGAGCTAAGATGGGCGCCACTCGGGTGGAGAAGTTAGGAATGAATTGCCTGTAGTAGCTGGCGAAGCCCAGGAATCGCTGCATGGCCTTCAACCCAGACGGACGAGGCCACTTGAGTACAGCCGATAACTTCTCTGGATCCATTTTTAATCCTGTGGAGGAAACAATGTAACCGAGGAATGGCAAAGAGGATTGTTCAAAGAGGCACTTTTCAAACTTGGCGCACAGTCTGTTCTCCCTGAGCCTTTGTAAGACCAGGCGCACTTGTCTGCGATGCGAGACCAAGTCAGTAGAAAAAATCAGAATGTCGTCTAGGTAGACAACAACACAGGTGTAAAGCAGATCCCTGAAAATGTCATTGACGAACTCTTGGAAAACAGTGGGAGCATTGCTTAGACCAAATGGCATTACCAGGTACTCGTAGTGGCCATCACGGGTGTTGAAGGCTGTTTTCCATTCGTCTCCATCTCTGATTCGGATCAAATTGTAAGCCCCTCTGAGATCCAGCTTGGTGAAGATCCTGGACCCTCGGAGACTGTCAAACAGTTCTGAAATTAGAGGCAAAGGGTACCTGTTTTTTACCGGGATCTGGTTCAGTCCTCGGTAATCGATACAGGGCCGCAGGGATCCGTCCTTTTTCTTCACAAAGAAGAAGCCTGCTCCTGCCGGTGACGATGATTTTCGGATAAACCCTCTGGCCAAGTTCTCCTGGATTTAGTCCGACATAGCCTGAGTCTCTGCCTGGGAAAGAGGGTAAACTCTCCCATGGGGAGGAGATGTTCCAGGAAGAAGGTCTATTGGATAGTCATACGACCTGCGGGGAGGTAGTTTTTCAGCCTCTTTTTTCCCAAAGACATCCGAGAAAGACCAGTAAGTGGATGGTAATCCAGGCAGGGTAGCAGGTTGGAGAGGGGGTGAAGCTGGTTCACTCCGGGTTAAACAACGGTCCGAGCAGGAATCTCCCCAACATAGAATTTTGCCTGTTCTCCAATTAAGGATTGGGTCATGTTTCTGAAACCAAGGCAAACCTAGAAGCAAGGGGTGAGACAAACCAGGGTACACATAAAAACGGATTCTTTCAGAATGCATAAGACCTACCCGGAGTTCAATGGCTCAGTCTGGAACTGGACGGGTTCGGTCAGAGGCTGGCCATCGACAGCGGTTACCCGCAACGGGTTGGGAAGAGCCTGAACTGGTAAGTGGTAGCGATCCACAAGCGTCTGCTGGATAAACCTTCCTGCGGCTCCTGAGTCCAACAGTCAGAGTCCAGAAAATTTTATTGCTCCGCAGGTCACGGAGACTGAGATCTGCAACAAAGGAGAGCAACGTTTTCTACCTAGGGTGACCTCTTCTACCGAGCCTAGGCACAGGAGTTTTCTGACTTCTTTGGACAGGAACGGATCAGGTGTTCGGAACTACCACAGTACGGACAGCTTCCGTTTTTGCGACGCGGCGGCTGGCCAGACTTACTTGATCTATCTTCATAGCTTCGGGAGAAGAGGATGAGGTAGACGTCTTGAAAGAATTAGAGTCCAGGTAGTAGGACCTCCTGTCACACTTGATCTCCATGGAACGCTCCTGAAAACGTAGGTCAATCCGGGTCGCCAAGGAAATCAGGTCATCCAAGATGGTAGGCCTGTCCCGTCCCGCCAGCTCATCCTTAATTTTTCCAGATAGGCCCTCCCAGAAGGTAGCCAGCAAGGCCTCATTGTTCCAGGATAACTCAGATGAGAGGGTGTGGAACTGAACAGCATACTGAGCCACCGTGAGGGTTCCTTGGCATAAGCGAAGCAGGGCAGAAGCAGTCGATGTGACCCGGCCAGGTTCATCAAAGGTCCTGCGAAAATTTTCTAGGAAAGACTGAAGATCACTAACCAGCGGGTCTCCTCTCTCCCATAATGGATTCAGCCAGGCGAGAGCTTCTCCTGCTAGATGTGACATAATGAAGCCCACTTTGGCATGGTCAGAAGCAAACATATGCCCCAAGATTTCGAAGTGTAGGTTACACTGATTGAGAAAACCCTGACACTGAGTGGGATCACCATGGAAGCGGGTAGGTGCCGCCAGGCGGGGGCCCTTGCTTGTCATGACAGCAGGTACCTGGGTGTTGCTAGGTGAGTCAGGAGCAGCCGGGTTCTGCAGAGAATCCATGCGGGTGGACAGGTTAAGTAGATACTGTGTGATCTTATCCTGTTGATCTCTTAAACGGGTCACCTCTTGGCACAACTCCAACATCGGAGGCCTCTGGGGTCCAGCGGATTCCATGGCCGAAGCAATCTGTAACGAATGGAAGCGGAGGCAGAGATGGTGAAGTTCACATTCGTTTTTATTTTTTAAGTGGAACCTCGGGACCACGGTCCGGTTGACTCCGAAGGGGGCGTGACTAGTGAGCCCCGGGCACCCGTAGTAAAGCCCCTCAGGCAGGGCCAGAATGGAATACCCGGAGGACACAGGTGCTACCTCCAGTTAGACCCCGAACACGTGGCAGCTGTCCCAGCGGGACCAAAAGGGATAACAAAAGTTACAGCAGAGTCCGTAATGCGCTGGGTCCTGGATCCGGCTAGTTGGTAAGGAGTCGGTTCCAGTGACCTTCACACAGTCCTTGGACTCGGATGGCTTTAGGCGGAACAGGATGGCTTAGGCCCAGATGGTTGCTGACATAACTAGGTAACACAGGATACTGATATGCTGTGGAAACAGAGAGCATTAGACAATGCACAGAGACTGCAGATGCAGCGCAGACAGGTTAGCATGAGAACCGGATGTGCAATGATTGATACTCGTTGCTCCAGTGCTCTTCCTATGGAGGAGAGGCCAGAAATAGCAGCCAGTGTGCTGCCATTGGTTGATTGCATTTTTTGAATAATGCACGCTGCCCCTTTAAGAAGGCAAGAGAGCGGACGGGCGTGCCCTAATAGCCTTAGCTACAGATCTCCTCACAGGACGCCAGGAGGAGGAGGCAGGAGGGAGGACAGAACGCTGAGCAGCAGCATGAGAGGCTCGAGGTGATTGCCCAGAACGGAGAGCAGCGGCAGGCCTGGACGCAGCGCCAGGACGGGGGCCAGGTGTAACAGCGGCAGACCTGGGAGCAGCGCCAGGACGTGGACCGGGTGTAACAATAGTATTGGGGAGAATTTGAATCTCCTTAGAGATTTTATGAGGCTGAACAATTATCTCAGGCCCACTATAGATTACACCCCAATTTAACAGGCTGATATAGGCAGGTGTATGACAAGGTACAAGGTATATATAGTATTGGGGAGAATTTTAATCTAACTAGAGATTTTAGGAGGCTGAACTATTATCTCAGGCCCACTGTAGATTACACCTCAATACAACAGGCTGAAATAGGCAGGTGTATGACAAAGTACAAGGTGTATATAGTATTGGGGAGAATTTGGATCTCCCTAGAGATTTCAGGAGGCTGAACTATTATCTCAGGCCCATTATAGATTACACCTCAATTTAACAGGCTGAAATTGGCTGGTGTATGACAAAGTACAAGGTGTATATAGTATTGGGGAGAATTTGAATCTCCCTAGAGATTTTAGGAGACTGAACTATTATCTCAGGCCCACTATAGATTACACCTCAATTTAACAGACTGAAATAGACAGGTGTATGACAAGGTACAAGGTGTATATAGTATTGGGGAGAATTTGAATCTCCCTAGAGATTTTAGGAGGCTGAACTATTATCTCAGGCCCACTATAGATTACACTTCCATTTAACAGGCTGAAATAGGCAGGTGTATGACAAGGTACAAGGTATATATAGTATTGGGGAGAATTTTAATCTCACTAGAGATTTTAGGAGGCTGAACTATTATCTCAGGCCCACTGTAGATTACACCTCAATACAACAGGCTGAAATAGGCAGGTGTATGACAAAGTTCAAGGTGTATATAGTATTGGGGAGAATTTGAATCTCCCTAGAGATTTTAGGAGGCTGAACTATTATCTCAGGCCCACTATAGATTACACCTCAATTTAACAGGCTGAAAATTGTCTGGTGTATGACAAAGTACAAGGTGTATATAGTATTGGGGAGAATTTGAATCTCCCTAGAGATTTTAGGAGGCTGAACTATTATCTCAGGCCCACTATAGATTACACCTCAATTTAACAGACTGAAATAGGTAGGTGTATGACAAGGTACAAGGTGTATATAGTATTGGGGAGAATTTGAATCTCCCTAGAGATTTTAGGAGGCTGAACTATTATCTCAGGCCCACTATAGATTACACTTCCATTTAACAGGCTGAAATAGACAGGTGTATGTCAGGGTACAAGGTGTATATAGTATTGGGAGAATTTGAATCTCCCTAGAGATTTTAGGAGGCTGAACTATTATCTCAGGCCCACTATAGATTAAACCTCAATTTAACAGGCTGAAATAAGCAGGTGTATGACAACGTACAAGGTGTATATAGTATTGGGGAGAATTTGCATTTCCCTAGAGATTTTAGGAGGCTGACAATGATGCTTTTGCTTTTAAGAAAGCAGTTTGCACAGCAGTGTGCAAACAGCAATGTAGCTCTCAGGGAGCCTTATAAGGCAGCCTAATAACCAACAGAGCTGATGCACAAAAATATGGCCTCCCCTGTCACTGCACACAAACTTTTGTGTTGTACAGTGAAAATCGCTACCAGCAGAAGCAGTTTTTTTGTTCTTCTTCCCTGCCTAATGCTCTCCCTTATTCAGAATCAGCAGCAGCAACCTCTCCCTAAGCTAAGATCAGCAGAAGTAAGATGGTGGACGGCCTGCATGCCCTTTTATAGGGCCTGTGACGCCACACAAAGCAAGCCAATCACTTGCATGCCCTTCTCAAAGATGGTGGTGGCCGCTGCCAATGTCATTGCATTCCCCACAGTGTGCGTTCTCCATCATTGGCTGAAAAAGGGCGCTGGAAGCATCATTTGAAACGCGACTTTGGTGCTCTGGTAGCCGACCTCATGGCCAACCTCACGCTATCGAGTAGTAGAAGCAGCAAGGCACTCACTCAAAAATTAGTAGCACCTGCACAAGTAGGGTCTCCAGCCCATGTAGTAGTATAAAAGAACTTGGCACTCAGATTGGCAAATAGAGTAAATCTTTTTTTGTTTTATTTGCATCCAGATTATGTGTTAAACGTTTTCGATCCGACAATGGATCTTCATCAGAACTTCTCTGTATTCAGTACATAGAAGGAAGAAATGCGCTTGGTATAGCGATCTAAGTCGCTTATTTAATGGCGCTTCTCCTTCTAGTCCAAGTAACTAGCGGTGTAACCGCTGAAGTAGAGGACACTAGGAAAAACGCGTCGTGCCCGCTGAAATGGAGGACGCGACTTAGATCGCTATACCAAGCGCATTTCTTCCTTCTATGTACTGAATACAGAGAAGTTCTGATGAAGATCCATTGTCGGATCAAAAACGTTTAACACATAATCTGGATGCAGATAAAACAAAAAAAGATTTACTCTATTTGCCAATATGAGTGCCAAGTTCTCTTATACAACCTCACGCTATCGTCGGGTTTCATTTCATGAAACCCGATTTCAGCGAAAGTCGGTGACTTATGAATTTGACCAACCCGTTTCGCTCAATGCTATATTTGTTTATATTCCTAGAACAACTAATCTGCAGATGTTACCACTTCTAATTGATTAACAGATTCTGTGACCTGTCCCATCATTTGGTTCAGCTAATGTTTATGTACCTTACTAATATTCTTTAAATAAAATTTTGCATTTTTTATATTTTTTGTGGTATGGTTTATTTTGCACCATTTTTCTATATGATCCATTCATATTTTTGTGCATGATCTTTGGTTCTATACTGCTAATTATGCTTTACATATTGTTCAACATTTGCTAACTTTACTACCCCCATCAGCCTATGCCTGCTGTTTCTGATAACAGCAAGAGCAGGTGCCTCTGATGGGTGTATTCATCAGCCTGCGCTATAAAAAAATATTTTTTTTTTTAAAAATGACATGGATTCCCCTGTCAGTTTTAGAAAATCTGGTTATTAAATAAATAATTTAAAAAAATGGCTTGGGGTCTCCCCTATTTTTAACAAGAAGCCAAGCTAAAGCAGACAGCTGAGGGCTGGTATTCTAAGGCTGGTAATGGGCCATGGATATTGGTACCCAGCAGCCTGAAATACAGCAGCCTGCAGCCGTCCCAAAAAATGCGCATCTATTAGGTGCGCCAATTCTGGCACTTTGCCCGGCTATCCTCACTTGCTTTTTGGCATTGGAAAGTGAGGTTAATATTCCTGGGGATGATGTCACCTCTGTATTGTCCAGTGACATCAAGCCCATGGCTTAGTAATGGAGAGGCATCTCTAAGACGCCTCTCCATTACTAATCCTATAGTAATATCGTAAATAAACAGACAGCCAGTATAAAGTCCTGTATTTTAAATAACAAAACACAATTTTACTTTTTTATTTAAAAATTAAAAACACAGTTATTCTCACCTAATGCCCATTCCATTGAATCGATCATCTCCTGTAAAAAAAAATAAAAATAAAAAACACGATATAAACTATTATTTTATTGCCAAGGACAAAATGAAAGTGGTGTCAGAAGCTTTCATTTAAGTACCATTAGTACTGTTAGTATGATTGGTGATTCTCTCTTCATCGGTGAAGCAGCATTACTTTGGCAGTAGGACAGCTTTGCCACTGTATCTTTAAGAAGCTTTGTCAGCAGATCATGGATAGATGAATACCGTTGGTGGAATAGCTGTGTCCATGGGTCAGAGGAGAGATGCAGCCTCAGGCTGACAATGAGGCAGCAGGACGATGAGTCGCATGTGTAGAGCCAGGTCACTCTTGCCGGTAGAGTCCCTGGATACCAGAAAGCATGATGGATGGTGGCATTGGAAAGGCGTGTGACGTCACAGGGTATGGATGCCTTCAAAATTGAGAACCTCCAGGTGCAGATTGCAGATAATCTTAACGCTGCCTCCTCTCTGTGGGTGCCCTCCAAAAGCAGGGTGCTACTGGTTGAGGTAGTTGGCCTTGGAAGCCCCAAAGGAGCAAATGTTCTAATTCCTGGCAAGCCAGTAGAAGGGTGAGATTCTGTCATTTGCACCATTTTATGTACTTGCTGGGACTGTACTACATGGTTTTTTTTACTATTGGTGATCAAATAAAGTATCACCCCATTGTGTTACCCTTGCTCTGTGTTTTCTGAGTAGTATTCTGTCCACAGGGAAGAAGAACAGTCATTCAGTGGGATGAACCCTGGTCCATGTGGTCTTTTTAAACACAGCCAGATCAGTAGACAAAAGCACCCACTGACTCTCGTGTCTCCACAGCTTACAAATACTGATGTAAATTACCGTCCAAATGCTGAAAGTGTGAATATGGCCTTACTTTCTGAAATAAAGGTTTAAGGTTTCAGGTCTATGAACCTTTTGGATTGATCAACAGCGCTGCAGTTGTTCAATAATAAAATGAATAATCAGAAATACAAATTGCCTTATTATTGTGCACATAGACTAAAAAATTCAAAATGCCTAGAAAGCAATTGAAAGTCATATCTTTCCAAAAATGGTATGCTTCAAGACGTAAGCTTGACCTACAAAAAAACAAGCCCTCACACAGCTGTATCAACCAAAAATGATAACGTTACAAGTCTTGAAAAATGCGACACAAACCCCCCAAAAATTTTAGCCACTAATGTAATGAAAAACTGGACAAGTTTGGAATCTCCGTAATTGCACTCACCTAGAGAATCATGATGCCAGGTACCTTTTACTGCATAATGAAAACCGTAAAAACAAAGCTTAGAAAACTACTGACACCTGGAAGA
This sequence comes from Dendrobates tinctorius, assembly GCF_039654945.1. Classification (NCBI taxonomy): domain Eukaryota; kingdom Metazoa; phylum Chordata; class Amphibia; order Anura; family Dendrobatidae; genus Dendrobates; species Dendrobates tinctorius. Next base: position 23,823,685 of record NW_027361770.1, on the reverse strand, counting down.
AGTAAGAGATGCTGCTGCTCTCTGACTTAATCTGCTTGTCATTTATATCTGAAAGATATCATATTGAAGCAGCTCAATGGCAGCTGCTGATTGGCTGTGTGACGTGAGAGTCTAGGAGAAACGGCTCCAACACCTCTTAAACTGCACAGACATCAGAAGTAATCATAAGTTTATTTTATGAGATGTATAGTGATTGAGTAATATGACTAGTGGACAAACCCTTTAATTAGTTTATAAAAGTAATCAAAGTAAAACTTCAGCAAAACAATATAAAAAACAAACTTTTACTTCTTAACAAACCATTCTAATAGGCACAGCTGCTCACTACACCTACAGACTGTGAGAATTTTGTATAGGACACCATGACTCTAGTTAAGTGCAAGGTGCATTGAGATGAAAAATTTCAAGACTTAAGAGGTTTTATATTGGACTGGAATTTAGAATTAACAGTTATTCCTTTGGCTGTTTTAGCTTTACCCTATGAATTTGAGATCCATTGTTGCTTATTATTTAAACAGAATGAAATACAATGGTGATGACAATAATAAAAATGTATGTACTGCTTCTTAACAGTTCTGTTTTTCTTCCTGTGACATTTGTTTTTTATGTCTGCTAAAAAATTACAGAGTCTAATTGTCACAAAATAACTGAAAAAATATATGGCAGAGCAGTATAAAATTACAAGAAAATAAACCTTGGGTTGATCTTGAGTTTTTAGAAATTAAATAAATAAATAAAGTTTCAAAATGGTGATAAAGTCTAATTCATAGTTGACACTTAGGATACCGTTGCACTTAGCGATGCACCAACGATCCCGACAACGATATGGATCACTGGTGCATCGCTAAGTGGTCGCTAGTGAGCTGCCACACAGGCAGATCTCACCAGCTACATAGCAGGGGTCGGGGGTCGTTACTTACCTGTCAGACGCGGCGATCCTGACATCCTCCCGCCCGCCTCCACGCGTCGCTCGTCGGCGTCACAGGAAGCCCAGCAGGAAGCACCCGACGAGAAATGGTCCAGGACGTTCTCGCGCGATCAGCGATAATCAGCGGAGGAGCCGGTCGGAGGTAAGTATCAGACATAGCGATATCGCTAGCAATATCGCTGCTACGTCACAAAATCAGTGATGTTACAGCGATATTGCTAGCGATATCGCTATGTGTAATGGGGGCTTTAGGGTATGCGCACTTTTTTCAGGTGTATTCAGCCTTAAATGCCCCTGATATAGTGCTTACAAATTGTAAAAACAATTAAAAATGACTTGCTGTGCATATGATCAATTACGTTGAGCTTCTCTTAACCACTTTAGGATTCGCAAGCAATGAAGTAGCTTGAAGAAATGATCTTACCATTTTAAGAAGATGCTTCAGGAAAAAGTCCACCAGCGTTTTTCTGAATCTTCTTCCTCTTCCTCTTCCTCTTTAAAAACCCATAATTACATTTTATGCACATACCCTCAGAGTCATTACTTTTAGAGGAGAAAATTCCTGCAGACAAACAAAGATGCATATCGCTACATACAAATCAATGCCATATTGGACTAGTTTGTATGACTCCTGAGAATGTATGCAAATTTGCAAAAAAGTGTCTTTTTTTAACTGTGTTCTTTGCAGATGTGTTATGGCATTTTATTTTGTAATAGAAACGCTTACATTTTTGCATTACACTTTATAAATTGCATTAAGTGAATATAGCCAATTTAATTCTTCTAAAATGTAGAACGTCATGTATGAAATGCTGTGTGCCCTGCCAAAAATATTCCCCTTTTATTAAACATCCTGTGAACACTTTTTAAGTAATTAAAGCAAATTAAACTGCCTAAAAATCCTTTCCAACTATTATTTATTTGGTCTACAGGTTTTTTAAGGAGAAGAAAGCGAGTAACTGCTGACTAACAATAAAACTTTATCATAGAAGCACAAATGTTTAAAGGTTGCTGAATTAACAAGGACAGAATATGGATTAAGTGATGGAATGCAAGAGGTGCAATCAGTGTAATGGCTATTCAGCTGAGCCGGAGGAAAACGCAGTCCAGTCATTAAGAATAGTATATGGGCCAAGTGATATTACTGTTTTAATATGACTTAAAACTGCGCACCAGTTGATCTTAAATTAAATTAGGTTGCCTTAGTAGTCTAACTAATGTCATGTTTTAATACCCCAGAGGTTAAAAGTTGGCCTGTTATGAACTATATTTGTTTTAGTCACTACTTCCACTTTGAATATTTAATACAAATCAATTCATTTTCTCTCCTTTTTGTACTATTCATAACTCATTGCTCAGCTATATGTATATTGATTATGTCACAGGAAAGAGAGAGATACTTAGCAGAGGTAGGAAATGCTGACAAAGGTGAGAAGAGTATTGATTTTCTAAGAGGAACAAGTAAAATAGAAAAAATAGATTTGAAAGCAGATCCACGGCAGTATTGCTTTTATTGTGGAACTATAGTTTAATTACAAACTTGTGGTAAGACATATTATTATGGATCTTAAATACATAACTTAAAACTTCCTTTAGGAATATTATCATTTGTCAGCACAAAAATTCTTTACGGCAATTGAGTCAGTGAAATTATACACCAATCAGCCATAACATTAAAACCACTTATTTTGTGTATATCCCTTTTGTATAGCTGAAAAAGGGGTCTGTCATTTATTATGGTTCGTGGCATCGATTCTATACAATGAACCTTTAATCAGCAGAAGATTATCACTGCCTAGACAACAGTGCACATGAGCCCTAGTCCAACCACGCCCCTTCCTCTGATAAGCAGCTTACTTTCAATAGGTGATGCATGCAGAAAGCTGTGGTGTGGGCCATGACCAGCTTCTCAGCTCTGTTACATGCTACATCTAAAAGCTCTGTAGAACTCCAAAGAAAATGCTTTAACAAAGGCCAAAGTAACAATTGAAAAGTACAAGTTTATTAAACATTTCATATAAAAGAATAATAAAATGTCAGACAAATTACCACAGGTATCAAAGAAAGAAACGTGGGTACACCCAGACAAAACAATGGCAGAAAACACCGGGTAAGACCTGCTTAATATGTGCTATATATGGAGTTTGTTCTGATACCACATGAGTACTTTATACTATTTCTATAGTAACACGTTTATTAAGTCATTATTCCACATCTTTCAGTCTTTGTCTTTCACTAATAATCTCTTTTGTAAGTATATTACAGTATTCTTTAATTTGACTTTTAATGTTTCTACAGTAACAAAGCTTTCAGTGTTCGCCAATCTATTTTTTGGGACAATTTGATATACATCCTCACCATAGTTACTTTATTCACTTATTTTGCACTTTTATACTTACCTTTATTGTTAAGATTCTTCGACAATTTCTTCTAAATCATTCACCTTTATTTATATGTAATAGTCCTTCTAAATATAAAATGCAGGAACAATGTTAGTTTTTCACTATTATAATAATTTTGAGTATGTAATGTGTTGTATATGATACACTCTGCTATATTCCATACCCAACGTATGATTATCTTGTTCAGGATAACAATAATCATACTTGTCTTTTCTCCAACAGTGCTTGGTACAGCTTAAAAGTAATTACCACACAGACTGTGTGATGACTGATAATTGCAGCGTGCAAACACAACTTGACCGGCACTGTGAACAACATCAGTGACCCTACCCGGTAACCATGAAGTGACGTATCGGGAATTTTCACTCTGGTCATACGATGGCACACTATCGCAACATACTTCTTCTGGTGTGATGCTCGGTATGTCTACTCCTCTTGTATACCAGATGCTAATTCCTGTAGCGATAACAACACCACTGAATCACTTCCAGTAATGATGTTGAGTTGCCCAAACTCTTATGAAAAAATACACAGCACATCCTGCATTGTACTCCTGTACCCAATATATTATATATCTTAGGAGTCGCAGTTTGTCCATTTTGCTTCAACTCTGACTTCACCAAAATAGACAGCTAAGCTGACTCCATGACTCCAACTCCACAGCCTTGGTCACAACTGCTGCATCCAGTGATCTAAGTATACATTGCTAGAATCAGGGTCTTTTTCCTTCTTTATGCTGCTTTCAGATGCGATAACAAAAACCTTGTGACAGATTCCTGTTAAGTCCTCCAGGCTTAATAAGAGAACTATAGTGTAATGTAACAGGCCAGGGTCTGTTATTAGACCCTTAGTGCTATTCTAACTAATTGTCACTATTATTTTTCAGGCATAGAAAAATTGGTGAAAAAAGCTTGCATTTTTCTAAAATATTTTAAAGATTGGAAAATAGAAAAATATTTTTTAATACGCATAAATATTGTAATCCTGACTTATCTTTGGTCACCTGATCACACAATATGCAAACAGACTAGATGTTTCCATTTCCCCAACTCCAGTTCTTTGCCTTAAAAAGTCACAAATTATTGTGCACCCCATATTTTTGCCATAATTTGTATCTATTTTTCTATAAAGCAGGAAAAACATGTGGCTTCGTGTCACACAGGTCAATTACCATAATCTACTCCAAAAGTTGTGATGAAATATAGTGTAATTCAGTGCTGCCAATAGCTGCTTAAAATTGGGTTTTTGTACACAGACAGCCAGAAACGCCTATATATGTAGGTACTTTATGTATGCCAGTGGGCTTTTTTGAGACTTATTAAATGCCAGTATTATCTATAAATTGCCCACAGATTATAAATCGTTTGCTTTCAACATCTATGTTGAAACACATGCAACCATGGAGAGAGTTATGCAAATTCTTCTTCTTAGGGGGTCTTCATTCAAGGAGGAGTTGAGCGTAAAGGAAACAGTTAAGATAATATTTAAAGTTTATATTTTCAATGAAAACTAATTTATCTATGTAATACTTAAATTATTTTTCCTTACTATCATCTTAATTACATTTATTAATTTCTTTATTAAGCAAAACTGTCTTTTCTTAGATTATTGTTATAGCTTTGGTCATGTTAGGCAAATGCATCACTTGGTTCTGACTATTTATCTTCTTTTTAAGAGGCATATGTTTAAATTTATGTTTATTTTTTTTATTCATTCTGTGCAGTAATGGTTTTCCATTAAAATGTTTCACAAATCATGGCTTGGCTTTTGAAATGAAAATATACAAAATGAATTTAAACCAGAAAGTTGAAGTACCACTTGTAAAATGGGATTGCCAAAAATAATGCCTACATTAATGTTTCTAGACTAAGATTGATGTGTATGTGTCTGTCTTCAAAAGCGCAAGAAATATGCCCACATTTTTAAAAGCCTCAAAACACACAATCTAGTAATATTCTGGGTTTTAAAATTTGTTCCTGTAAAATGCTGATGTTAGTAAATCTAGTATGGTGTGTGATTAATTTCAGTGATGGCATTTATCAAATAAAATATAAAATAACATAATCTCTAAATGCAATATACAATGTCAACATATTCCTCCGCATGTAATTTCAGTTCCTGATAAACAATAACCATCTACGAGACAGCCATCAATATACAGTGTAGATTAGTGCAATCTTTATCATTGGGTTTCCTTAGTAAAACATTACAGATGAGTGATCATATCTAATGAGTGGTGCTTGAAAGTTTGTGAAATCTTTAACGTTTCCATTTTCCTGTAAACATTTGACCTAAAACTACATCAGATTTTCACAGAAATCCTAAAAATAGATAAAGGGAACCACATCAAAATAAATTAAAAAGCTGTTAAAGACTTTACAATTTGACAATTTTTGTATTGAGGAAAATGAACCCATATCACATGTCTATGAGCGGCAAAAGTATGTGGACCTTTGCTTTCAATATCCGATGTGACACCTTTTGGAGCAATAGATACATCTAAACATTTCTGGCAATGGTGATTAGTCAGCTCAGAGGAGTTTTAGCTTATTTCACTCCACAAAGCTTCATCTCTGTTATATTTGGTGGGATTTCTTCCATGAATTCCTTACGTTATGCAACTTCTCAACATTTCAATAAGATTAAAGTCAGAATTTTGATTGGCCATGGCAAAACTTTAACCTTTTTACTCTTTCATCATTATTTTGTAGAACAACTCATTTGCTTTGGGTTGCGGTATTGCTGTTTGACCCATGTTCTCTTGAGATTCAGCTTATTGACCAATGTCCTGAATATATTCTATAAAATTTTCTGCTAACATTCAGAATTCTTAGTTTTATTAAAGATGGACAGTCATTCTGTCCAACATACAGCAAAACAGGCCCAAACCATGATACTACCACCACCATATTTCACAGATATATGAGTTTTTTCTGCTGTAATGCAGTGTTTTTCTTTTTCCAAACAAAATAGTTCTCATTTAAATTAAAAGGCTCTATTTTGGTCTCATGTATCTATAAAATATTGTCTCAATAGCCTTCTGGCTTGTATAGGTGATTTTTACAAACTGCAGACTGTAAGCAATGTTCTTTTTGGAGAGCAGTGGATTTTTACTTGCAATCCTACAATTCACACTTTTGTTGTCTAGTGTGCTCCTGATGATATACTCATGAATATTAACATTAGCTAACATGAATGAGGCCCTTTATTGCTGAGAAGTTACTTTGGTTTCCATTGGGATCTTGCAGACTATTACATGCCATGCTTTTTGAAAGATTTTTGTTGTATGACGACTCCTTGGAGAGCTATAATGGTTTTAATTTTCTTAATTTGTACATAATTTGTCTGATTGTGGATTGGTGGAGTCCGAACACTTTAGTTGAATAAAATTATAAATGGGACAGCATGTTGACTCAGTGGTTAGCATCTGCAAAGATTTTTTTGTTCTCCCCATATTTGTGTGGGTTTCCACTGGGTACTCTAGTTTCTTCCCACACTCTAAGGACAAAAAAAATCACTGAAAAAACGGCTAAAAAGCTCAATAAAACATTTCTGAAAGAGGGAAAAAACTGCCATACTTGAAATACCATGTCCAGACTCTATGCACAAACAGAATGTGGCAGGTCCACCATGATAAAGGTACGGGCAGCACAGGTACAAAATACTAAAAAAAAGCACTTACTAACCCACCAAACATTCGTGGGATGTCTGCCTAGTATTCTAATTGCACACAGGTCTGCATAGGATGGAGCCAGTCACACCATTACGTGAGATGCACCTATATCCATTTATCAGCCTATTACCGACAACCCTACTAATGCATCAGGTGGGGTGCCAATACCATATGTGCACCCACATGCTAGAAATCCCACATTACCCAGCCACCACTGGAAAGATTCGGCATGCACCCTGCATAAAAAAGTGCAAAACAGATGTACATAATACATTTTGCTTGTGTACCCTGTTTGTGCATTGTGTCTGGACATGGTATTGCAAACATGGATGTTTTTCTCTCTTCAGTGATGTTTTTATTGATTTTTAGTCCTTTTTTAAATTAAGTGTAGGTACATGCAAGATAATGAGGACCCTTGATGTGAGTTGCGAGCCTGTGTGTTTGGGCCAAAATATTGACCAATACCTCATGAATTACATTCATCTTTTTTTGCACATTTTCTATCTTGCAACGTGCAGGCCGGGCCTTTTCTCTGGTGGCTGGGTAATGTGGGGTGTCTGGCCTGTGGTTGCAAACCCAATCTGACCACGGATATGCAGCAGCTAACTACAGCAACGTCCGAGGATAGACAAGGGAGGTTATCCTTTTTGATATTCCAGGACTGACCTTGAGCATATGGCAGTTGACCCCTAGGAACAGGTAGCTAGGATGGCCCAGGGGAATGTCTAACAGATGCTGGTAGGCAGAGAGAATGACAGGAACCGCAAGTGCAAACAGGATAATTTGATGGAGAGATGAGCACTGGCAGGTGCAGCTGGCTAGGCTACTGTTGAGGTAAGCACTAGTGGGTGCAGTTGGTTTGGCTGCCATTGAGGTGAGCACTGGTGGTTGCAGCTGTCTCACCTGCAGTTGAGGTGAGCACTGGCAGGTGCAGCTGGCTCGACTGCTATTGAGGAAAGCACTGGCAGATGCAGCTGTCTCGGCTGCCTTTGAGGAAAGCACTGGTGGGTGCATCAGGATAAGATATACGTACTGGGACCTGAGAACTGGCTAGCATGTTAGAAACAAACTCACAACATTGCACAGGCGCCACAGTACCCCATTTGCGCCCCTTCTTTTTCAAGCCTGTCAGAAATTTCTCCAGGAGGAGAAGGGCATGGATGTTCTCCATGGGCTCCCAGGACCTATCCTCAGAGCCAAACCCCTTCCAATCCACAACAAGGAAGGTCTTTCCTCTTAAATTCTTGGTGGCCAAAATGTTCTCTACCTTGAAAACATCCTCAGCACTGACAGGAGTCGGAGTGGCACCAGCAACCTTGAAGAAAGAACTGAGGACAAGTTTGAGAAGAGACACATGGAAGGAACTGGGGATTCGCAAGAAGGCCGGGAGTTTGAGTTTGTAGGCTACTGGATTAATATGTTTCAACACCTCAAAGGGACCAATGAAGCAAGGACCCAATTTATAGGAAGGTATCTTGAGGCAGATATATTTAGATTATTCTTATCCACATGTCTTTTCATCCATTCGGAGGATTTCACTAAGGACACTTTGGTGGTTTCCCAGATCTCAGAAAAGTTCCTGACGAGGGAATCGACAGCAGGAATATTGGAGGTGACAGCCACAGGGAACTTTACTTTGAAAGGGTGTTGACAGTAGACCACAAAAATTGAAGATTTAGACAAAGACTCACTCACATGGCTATTGTAAGAGTATTCGTCCCAAGGCAGGAGCTCAGCCTTGTCACTGTGATGAGCATTGACAAAATGCCGGAGAAAATTAGTCAGGATCTGATTGACTCGTGGCCATTGGACTGAGGATGGTAAGAAGTTGTGAAATCCAAAGCAACATCCAGTAGCTTACAGGTGGCCCTCCAGAAATTAAAGGTAAACTGAACACCTCTATCAGAGATTATGTGAAGCAGTAGACCATGGAGACAAAAAATCTGAAGAATTAATTCTTTTGCCAGTACTGGCGCAGATTGAATACCGGATAGCGGGATGAAATGAGCCATTTTGGAGATACAATCCACTACCACTCACATGACAGTACATCCAGCCGACACTGTCAGATCCGTGACGAAATTCAAAGAGATATGCTGCTAGGGAGCAGATGGCACAGGCAAGGGAAGCGACCGACTGGTCGGAAGATGTTTGAAAGTCTTATTTCTGGCACAAGAAGGACAAGCAGACGAAATTGGCAATATCTTTGCGCAGTGTCGGCCACCAATATTGTCGAGAGAAAAGGAGATTAGTCGTCTTTTGTCCGGCATGGCCCGCTACCTTAGAAAACTGTCCCCAGAGAAACACCCACTTCCTGTCAGGTTCAGCCATGTAAGTCTTACCAGAGGGTAGATGAGATAAGTTTAGGGGAGCAACTGTGATTACTTTGGAGGGCTCGATGATATGTTTAAGCTCCTCCTGGTCGAAGGCCTGGAAGGACCTGGAGAGTGCATCCACCTTAATGTTTTTATCAGCCAGTCAAAAGTGCAGTGTGAAGTTGAAGCGAGCGAAGAACAAAGACCATATGGCTTGAAGGGGGTTAAGTCGCTGAGCAGACTCCAGATATGCCAGATTCTTGTCATCAGTGTAAATTACCACAGGGCACAATGCTTCTTCCAGCAAGTACAGCCACTCCTCCAGAGCCAGCTTGATCGCAAGCAGTTCTCTATCGCCAATAGAGTAATTACGTTCTGGTGCAAAGAAGATGTTAGAGAAAAAGACGCAGGACACCTTGCGACCAGATGAAGACTTCTGAGTGAGGTTGGCTCCGGGCCATGTGGAAGATGCATCCACCTCCAGGAAGAACTGCTTGTTATGGTTTGGGTGATGCAGCACTGTATAATGTCTGCTTGAGGAATACAAAGGCGTCCCCTGCTTCAGGAGTCCATTCCTTAAGATTGGCTCCTTTGTGGGTCAGGGCAGAAATAAAAGCAGCCCAGGAAGAAAAATGCAAAATAAATTGGTGATAATAATTTGCCTACCTGAGAAACTGCTGGATAGCCATAAGACCGTCTGGACAGGGCCACCTCATGACAGCGGATACCTTCTTGGGATCCATCTTCAGACCGGTCTCAGAAATTATATATCCCAGAAACGGAAGGGAGGACTGTTTGAAGACGCACTTTTCATATTTGGCGTAGAGATGGTAAGTTCATAACCTTAGTAGAACCTGGTGAAAATCCCATATGTTTGTCGGCAGATCAGGAGAGAATACCAAGATGTCGTCCAGGTATACTAGCACACATGTATAGAGCAGGTCATGGAAGATGTCGCTCACCAGTACTTGAGAGATGCCTGGAGCATTATAGTGTCCAAATGACATAACGCGATACTCACAATGACCATCATGGGTGTTGAAAGCCGTCTTCCACTCGTATCCCTGGTGAATTCGAACCACGTTGTATGCCCCTCATTGGTCAAGCTTCATGAAGACTCTAGAACCCTTCAGGCAATCAAACAGCTCAGATATCAGAGGTAGGGGGTACTTATTTTTTACCATGATTTGGCTAAGGCCCCTGTAGTCAAAGCAGGGTCACAGAGAGCAGTCCTTCTTCACAAAAAAAAACCCAGCTCCAGCCGGAGAGGATTATTTACAGATAAATCCCCTAGCAAGGTTCTCTTCTATATACTCGGACATAGCACGAGTCTCAGCCTGGGACAGGGGGTATATTCGGCATTGTGGAGGTTAGGTACCCGACAGGAGATCAATCGGGCAGTCACATGGCCTATGAAGTGGCAAGGTCTCAGCCTCCTTTTTGTCAAAGATGTCAGCATACCTCAAATATGCCACGGGCATGCCAGGCAAATTAGCAGGAGAAATAGGAGACTGGACATGGACAAACGGGAGCAAGGCACATTTCATGACAAATTGAGGCCCAACATAGTACTTCTACAGACCTCCAGTCCAGAACAGGTTCATGCTTTTGCAGCCACAGGAGACCTAGAAGTAGAGGATAAGAGAGACCAGACATTGCATGAAGAGAAATCTTCTCTGATTGCAGCATCCCCACCTGAAGCTCCATGAGCTCTGTGATGAACTGGGTGGTCTCTGGAAGAGGCTTTCTATCCACTGAAGAAATCACCAATGGATCCTTAAGACGTAGGACAGGAATCTTATACTGCTCGACCACATCCTGTTGAACAAAGTTACCAGCGGAGCTGGAGTCCAGGTAGGCCAATTCAACAAAACACCCTTTGACACAGGAGACAGATACAGTCAGGGTCAACGATGGAGAGGTAGAAGTCTTGACCAGGGTAGCCTTTCCTACCAACCGTAGGCAATAGCTTTTCCCCATCCTTTTGGGGCAGGAATGAATAAAGTATTCAGAGCTGCTGCAGTAGAAGCATGTCCCTTTGACCCCATAAACCTCTTGGCAGTGATTGGATAGCCTCACCTGGTCAATTTGTATAGGTTCAGGAAGTCACAGCAGGAACTTGCTTAAGGATCGGTCATTAAAAGGTGGGAGCCTTGCGTAATGATCTTCTCTCATGGTTCACGTCTTTGGTCCTTTCCTGGAGCCTAATGTCAATTCAGTTTGAGGGAGACACCAGGTCATCCAGAGATGTAGATATCTTCCGGCCAGCCAGTTCATCCTTGATTAGCCTGTAGAGGCCTTCCCAGGAGGTTGCCACCAGAGCGCCATTGTTGTAAGCGAGTTCCGAAGACCAGATACAAAAACAGACCACATACTAGCCCACGGCGAGGTTTCCTTGGCATAACCGGAGCAGAGAAGAGGCTGCAGAAGAAACGTGATTGGGCTCATTGAAGACCTTTACGAAAGGTTTCCCAGAAGGACTGTAGGTTTGACACTAATAGATCCCCTCTTTCCCCTCTTTCCCACAGAGGATTGAGCCATGCTAGGGCCTCACCAGATCCAGGTCTGAGGTGAACTGATGAGCCAGGAGTTTGAAGTGCAGCGTCCACTGGATAATGAAATGCCAACACAGCATGGAGGAGCCAACAGACGGGGTCTGGGACCTGGTGCATAACTGAAGAAAGCCCTGGTGGGTGCAGCAGTCTAGGATACATGTACTGGGACCTGAGAACTGACAAGCATGTTAGGGACAAGCTCACAACATTGCACAGGCACCTCCATGTAGGAGGAGGTGCTTTAAACAGTAAGTGACCTCCAGCTATTTAGAGGAACACAAGTGGCCCCTTTAAGAAAGAGGATGTTGGCACGCACACAGTGCCTGGAGATCTGCTATGAATGCACGCACCCCAGACAGCAGCAAAACATGAGCCTCGACGGGGAGTATGCTGGTATCTCTGCAGGGAAAGAGGGACTGCAGGCTGAGATGCGGGCGCTACAATACCCTATATTTGAACAGATGATATTTAAATTTTCCTGTTGAATGCAATTAATTTTTGCTGAATTGTAGTTTCTTAGATTTGCTCATTATTAGTTATGATTTATAGAGTATTATTACAGAAAACAAAGCAATTATTATTTAAAAAAATGGATTTTATTTCTCTAAGAAATTTAAACTAAAACAATATACAAAATATCTAGCATAAAAACATCTAATTTAGCAACTCAAACTGTCATGCTAAAACGATATTTATTTTGAGGTGTAAAAGATGTAAAAAAAGATGTAACAAAAGATAAAAACATTGACAGAATTGATGTTTTTTGTTTATGTTATACCAGTAAAAAAAATAAAAAGTGAAAAATGTTGTATGTACCCAAAAATTTGTGCCAGTCAAAACTACAACTTGTTCTGTTATAGCTAAATACTCATTCAGCTTGGTCGAAACAAAGATAAAACTGTTATGGCTCCCAGAATATGGAGAAACTGAAAGTAACTTTTAACATAAAGTTATTATTGTGCACACATAGTTAAATCTAAATAAACTGTATGCATTTGGTAATATTATAATCCTATTGAACCCTAAAATAATAAAATGTCACTTACACCACATAGTTAACGCCATAGAAAAATGAGCCAAAACAGTAAAAAAAATGGATTTTTTACTATATGTGGCATATTATTTTTTGGAATACTGTGTTTGGGGTCAAAGTGTTCCCGTCACTGCTTTATAAATGCCTTGAGGTGTGTAGTTTCCGAAATGGGGTCACACATCAGGGGTTTAATTTTTTTTTTAATTCATCTTATAACCTCAATAGTTGTCAACAAATGTCTGCCAAATCATTAAATTAGAACTCAAGGATGGTACTCTTTCATCTCGGTCCTGAACACTATGTTCAGCCATAAGGTTAGAGCCAAACATAAGGCAGCATGGTGGCTCAGGGCTCAGTGGTTAGCACAGCAGCCTTGCAGCATTGTGGTTCTGGGTTCAAATCCCACCAAGGACAACATCTGCAAGGAATTTGTATGTTCTCCCCATGTTTGCATGGGTTTCCTCTCACATTCCAAAGACATACTGATAGGGAATTTAGATTGTGAGCCCCTTCGGGGACAGTGCCAATAATGTCTGTAAAGCACTGTGGAGTTAATATTGCTACATAAATGAGTAAATAATCATATTTAAAGAGGTCACTTTACCAACTGGGCTAAAATAGCATATCTGTGCTCAATAATTTCTTGAAAATAACCATGGGGTAAAGAAGCTCACATCAAATAATCATAAACACCTTAAAGGATCATTTGTCAGGGGTTTCTTTAATTTTTTGTACCCTATAATCTTTGAAATTTTCAAATAGAGTTGTTTAAACCAACACATTAGTCCTCAGGTGTGTCTGGTGTTCTTTAACTCCTGAGCCCAGTCACACAGTATGTCCAGACAAAAAAAAAACATACAAAGTGTTTCTAACACTGAAATATAAAGCATAATAATGATCAAACTGTCCTTTCACAGTTTCATAAACAGAGCACAACATATTTGGAATCCCAGGTAATGGATCTAAATATGCAGCTTGCAACACTCAGAAGCACTGCAAACCTGGAGAGGTGTTTGGAGCTCATTGAGCATACACTGGCTGTGGCCAGTTTTATGGAGAGGGGAGATCAGAACTCAAAAGTAGGTATCTGGGTAACAGTTAGAAGAAGGGGTGTGGGGGGAATTGTCAGAGAGCCTAGTCCTGATCTGACACAATTTAGTAAGTATGCCTGCTTGGTTGATATTAGGAAGGCAAGTCCATGACTAGGATCACTACAGCAAGACTTTACTCCTAGAAACCAGTAAAATGACTGCTGAGGGAAGGAGGGAAATAGGAGTGCAGCAAAGGTCAGACAGATGTTAGTGGTAAGAAATCTATAATTAAGCGGACAGACATGGTCATCTGCCGCAGAGACCATGAACATTGTGTTATGTGCTGTGTGCTCAGGTTTAGCATATTTGACATATTGTGGATTAGATAGACAGATTGCTGGGTGGGGTTGGAAAAACCCAGTGGACATGGTACACATTCGTAGTAATGACAACCTTAGAGGTAGGTGGAATGTCTTTAAAAATTATTACAGAAAACTTAGAAAGAAGCTGAAGTCCATAATCTCCAAGGTGGTGTTTTCAGAAAAAAAAACGCAAATGCCATGACCATTACTAGAATGACAGCGGGAGCTTAAGAAGATAAATAAAAAGCTTAGAAATTGGTACAGCAAGGAAGGGTTTGGGTTCATGGAGAACTTCTCTGTTAGCTACAAGCTCTACAGTAGTAATGGGCTGCACCTCAATAGGGAGGTTGCAGATGTCCTATGGGGAAAATGTTATTTGAAAAGAAGAAGGGAGACACAAAGCGCAAAGGGTCTTATCCCAAAATCAGATAGAAGAGTTACCAAGAAAACTGCTAACCTGGTGATACTGAATGCAAGCATGCAAAAATGTCGGCTGTTGCAGGTCCACAGGCCGTTCACTCACCATATGAAGCAATATACTTGGTGGGAAATGTGGATAAAATCCGCACTGCTGTGACAACAAGATTACAGTTGATAGTAAAAGTATACAGTGGTTTATTCAAAGCATTTCAGGGTTCCAGTGACCCCTTCTTCAGGAATTACCACATACAAAATATATGTAATATATAGTATAATTTTACTATCATCTGTAATCTTATTGTCACGGCTGCACGGATTTAATCCACATTGCCTAACAAGTATACTACGGGGAAAATGGTCAGATGTACGAAGGAGCTTTAAAACTTGGATCTAGAGGGAGGTAGTGTAGTTATGCAGATAAGTTTATAGATAGTGTAGACAAAAAAAGTAAAACTGTAATGGTTAATGAGGATTTAAAGGGAACCAGGGTGTTTTTCAGTTAAAGAGCCACCTTCAGCAGCACTAAGGCTGCATTCTGTGAAGGTGGCTCTTCTTTTTCTGACCCCTAGTAATGCTGAAATATCGACTTTTATAAATAGCTCCTCATACCTGTAATGTGTCCCATAGGTATGATGTGTCCCCCTGTATCAGCCGCCTACCATTCGTCCATCATGCCTGTCTTGTGTCTCGGCGCCGCCCACCATCTGTCCATCATGATGCCCGTGCTTGTCGCTTCCTCCTCCTGTTTTGAATGCAAGCGCCTGCACTGTGGCAAGAGTTCTTGGGCATGCGCAGTGCTCGCTGCCCGAGAACCTACATCAGGCTATTACACCTGCATGTTGCGGAGGCCCCAGCCCCGCAGTGTGAATACATCATAACACACTGTGGGGTGGGATCTGGGGCCTCCACAACATGCAGGCACAATAGCCTGATGCTGGTTCTCGGGCAGCGAGCATTGCGCATGCCCGAGAACTCTTGTCATAGCGCAGGCGCTTGCATTCAAAACAGGAGGAGGCAGCGACAAACAGGGACATCATGATAGACAGATGGTGGGCAGCGCTAAGACACCGGACAGGCATGATAGACGGATGGTAGGCGGCTGATACAGGGGAACACATCATACCTATGGGACACATTACAGGTATGAGGAGCTATTTATAGAAGTCGATATTTCAGCATTACTAGGGGTCAGAAAAAGTAGAGCCACCTTCACCGAATGCAGTCTTAGTGCTGCTGAAGGTGGCTCTTTAACTGACAATGCCCTGGAAGGTGACAGGTTCCCTTTAAGGGGGCTGGGACATGCAAAGAAAGTAGGGAGGTGACCAGGAGTAATACATGTGCTAATAGTATTAAATGTATGCTGGCGAATGCAAGAAGTCTTGGAAACAAAATTAATGAATTTGAGACTCTTATGTCAGCCACATGTGGTGGCCGTGGCCATTATGAAAACCTGGCTTGACTAAAGCCCTGACTGGGTGACAAAAGTAGAGGTTTATAGTAGATTCAAAAAGTATATGAAAGGCGAATAAGGTGGAGGGGTGCGTATAGAGTTTGCTATAACCCTCCTAATATAGCTAAACAGGTAGCAACTAGTGATGGGCGAGTAGCATCGTTGCTCGGGTCTCCTTGAGCATGCTCGTGTGGTCTCTGAGTATTTTGGCGTGCTTGGAGATTTAGTTTTCATCGTCTCAGCTGCATGATTTGCGGCTGCTAGACAAGCTGAATACATGTGGGAATTCCCTAACAAACTGGCATTCCACACATGTAATCAGCCTGTCTAGCAGCCGCAAATCATGCAGCTGAGACGACGAAAACTAAATCTCCGAGCATGCCAAAATGCTCGGAGACCACCCGAGCATGCTCAGGGAAATCCAAGCAACGAGTATACATGCTGATCACTAGTAGCAACAAATACTGCAACAAATTAAAAAGGCAGCAAATTATAATAGAGTCCTTATTATGGGGGGATTTTAACTAACCAAACACTCAATGGTCATAGAATCATCTAGATGTGCAAAAAGCTGCACGTTCTTATCTATAGTGCAAGACAATTACCTCTGTCAGGTGATGAATCAACCAAGGGAGGTAATATGCTGGATCTGGTCCTGTCAAATAGTCCAGATACAATTTCAGATATACAGGTCCAGGAGCATTTAGGCAGCGACCATAATGTGGTAAGTTTCAATGTAATATTCAATACATTTCAAAGGGGAAATGCAAAAACTTGGAACTTTAGGAAAGCTGATTTCAACATATTAAAGGAACAGCTTAATCTTGTATAATGGAATCATGTCCAGGTAACTGGGGATACCGACCATAAATGGGGCATGTTTAAGCCCTTTCTGACCTTAGATGTACTATTCCGTCCATTTGTCTTGGGACTTAATGCCCATGGATGGAATAGTATGGTATGCCCTTTAATGCGACAATGCGACTTAAGTCACGATGATCGCATTAAAATTCTGACATCATCTTACCTGTAGGAAGATGGTGTCGGGATCCCGGGCTGCGTCCTCCCCCATCAGGCCTCCCGATCGCTGTGATTGGCTGTTCTATTCTGAACAGCCAATCACAGCCTTTCTCATTGTTTCAACCAATAAGATTGGCTGAAACAATGAGGTCCCAGGCTAGGATCGAGTACCGATGTTCTCGATCCTAGGCCAGTGCCTGGCAATGCCAGGTACTGGCAAAATCCCCTCGGATTGGTGCGATTGCAGATCGCATCAATCACGCCAATCGCAGGGCTCAGCAGGGGTACTACCGCGCTGTGCCCTTCCGATACCTGCCTGGACCGGTGCTGTAATAGCACCGATCCTAGGCCGCAGCCTAGGACAGGCCCAGCAGGGCCTGCAGGAGCTGATTGGTGCGATCTATGTTATTGTCGATCACACCAATCACAGGGCACAGCTGCGGTCATGGTGTGACCGCTCTGTACCCTGCTGGTGACCTGGTTGTGACTTTCCTAGGTTCAGAGTGATCCTAGGCAGTTGCCATGGTCACCAGGGTCACCAGTGAGTGGTGGGATCGATGTGATCATTCGATCCCACCAATGACAGGTCACAGCAGCGGTATGACCGTTTTGTGACCTGTCCAACCTGTATGTGACCTGCTCTGCAGGGGTCCTCACTCTAGCTGAGGATTCCTGCAGAGCGGTCACACTGCCAGAGCTCCTCCTATGCTGGGATTTGTGGTGCCACAGCAGCCTGTGACACCATAATCCCTGCTGAAGAGAGAACTCAGAAAAAAGAAGAAAAAAGACAGAAGAAAGATGAAAAAAGAAAGGAGAGACTACAACCGTAAGTGTTGATCCCTGATCGCTGCCCCTGCCTGATCTCTCTTCATCCATCCCAATCCTCCCATCCCCCTTCCCCCTACCCCCTCTTTTTACCCTCCTCCCCCCTTTGCACCGCACATTAAGCAGCCTCCGAGCGTTGATTCGTGACGCAGTTCACTGATCAACACTTGTGCTCCCTTTTTTTTCTCATCCCCCTTTGTGCTACTCCCGTGCTCACATCCAGCAGCCACCAAATTTTGATAAGTGATGCAGTTCTCTTATCAGAGCTCATGTCGGCTGTTTTCCATTTTTCTTTTTTACCCACTTCCTTGCGCCACCCCAGTGCGCACATCTAGCAGCCGCCAAATTTTGATAAGTGATGCAGTTCACTTATAAAAGCTTGTGCCGGCTGTTTTCCATTTTTCTTTTTTACTCCCTCCCTTGTGCCACCCCTGTGCGCACATCCAGTAGCTGCCAAATTTTGATAAGTGACACAATTCACTCAACAGAGCTAGGGCCTGCTGTTTTAGACTTTTCTTTTCACAGACATTTTTTTCTCCCTATTTGCTTTTTTTTCTTTTAGCTTTTTCTTTTCAGAATAGTTTGCACCAATCACTAGCCCCCCAGACATACACATACAGTTATAAATAAAGTACACACAAACCACCATATTCACACAAAAAAAGTCCCACCCATCACGTTTTCCCAAACTGCGCTATTCATTTCTAGGAGGCATATGCTTTTCTTGCCTCCGACACTGATAGCGAGGGGGAGGATCCCACATTTCTGTACTTTTCGGATTCTTCATCCTCATCCTCTTCCTATTCCCCCTCCTAATCTTCCTCCTCGGGTCCTGGAGAACCACCACACCGATGTCCCAGCACAGAAGATGAGGCAGCATCCACCATTCCAGATGATGACGATGAACCAGCACACCCCACTGTGGATCCTGTATGGACCTCGCCCCCTGAAAATTACGAGCCACTGATTGCTGATTTTGTGGTAGAATCAGGAACCAAGTTTGACACCACCGGCCTCACCGAAATAGACTTTTTCAAAGTCTTTTTCTCTGAGGATTTTCTTAACCTCATGGTTGAACAAACTAATTTGTACGCTCGTCAATTTTTGGAAAAAAAAAACACAGTTCATCATATTCTACCTGGTCTCCTGTAGACGCAGTTGAAATGATGTAGTTTTGTGGCCTGGTCCTTCACATGGGGATCCTGAAGAAGCCAGAAATTCAGCAATATTGGAGTGTTGATATTTTATACAACGCAACAGTGTTCCAATTAGTCATGGCTCAGAAGCGTTTTGAGGCCATCCACAAATTCCTGCATTATACTGATAATAAGATAAATCCGATGAGCATGACTGGAGGGAAAATTAAGCAGATTTAAACAAAGTATAGACAAAATCCCACACAACCTCCATTAATAGGGACAGTAAATGACCAACTGTAAGAATATAATCACAAGCAAAAGAAAAATCCAGTCGTCAGGTCAAACTAGCAAAATAGAATAAATGTTATTAATATATATTAAAAAATTGTACAGACAAAGGAGCATACAGTGGGGCTGGAAGATGAAACATTGCTGTTGTAACCACATGCAGGAGGCCCAGGGTGGGTATGTCAGAGGTAGGTATGCATAATCATTATATTACTAGAAGTATAACACATCACTCCTCAAAACATGCACAATGGCAGTCATTTACAGGGCACCCGAACAGGTATACATGCCAACAAAAAGCCTAACCATATTCACACAATGGGCTCATAGCGCAAATAGCGCACCATAGTAATTAGACTATATACAAATACCTGATAGGGAGTAAAGCAACCTTGCCAGACAGTACCACCCGCGGAAACATCATTTGACTTTGGAACTCAAAATTGTCTGGAATCGATAGCAGATGCCATGTCTAGTTTGAAGAGCCACTGATGTGCCTAAACAGTGGAAACCCCCCAAAAGTAACCCAGTTTTGAAAACTACACCCCTACAAGAACTTATTTAGAGGTGTGGTGAGCACCCTGAACCCACAGGTGCTTTACAGAATTTTATAACATTGAGGCGTGAAAATAAAAAAATGCATTTTTCCTGAAAAAATGTTGGTTTTGCCCAAATTGTTATTTTCACAGGAGTAAAGGCCCCGTCACACTAAGCGATCTCGGTAGCGAGATCGCTGCTGAGTCACAACTTTTGTGACATAACAGCGATCTCACCAGCGAGATCGCTGTGTGTGACAGCGATCAGCGACCGGCCCCCCTGCCGGTATCGCTGATCACTGCAAGAAACCGCTGTACATTTCTTTGGTCGCTGGTCTCCCGCTGGCCAGCACGCATCGCTGTGTGTGACAGGTGGGAGACCAGCTATCAGGTGTAAAAAATAATAAAAAAAATAAAAAATATAGTTATTCTCACCTTCCGACGTCCCGTTGAGCCATCCTGCCTCTCTCCACTCTCCGGTCCCAGTGATCCTTTGCACGAATGACCACGAGACTTTGTTATCCCTCGAGACCGTGACATCTCGCGGTCATTCGTGCAAAGGATCACTGGGACCAGAGCGTGGAGAGAGGCAGGATGGCTGAACGGGACATCGGAAGGTGAGAATAACTATATTTTTTATTTTGATTCTATTTTTTACAGGGATGGCAAGCGATGCCGGGCGCTCGGCATCGCTGTGCTGATCGCTGGTGAAGCTGTCTGTGTGACAGCTCACCAGCGATCACATAGCGACTTACTAGCGATCCTGACACCTTGATATCAGTGTCGGGATCGCTGGTAAGTTGCTTAGTGTGACGGGGCCTTAACAAGAGAAAATGGACAACAAGTTTGTTGTGAAATTTGTCTTAAGTACACTGATACCCCGTATATGATAGAAAACTACTGTTTGGGCACACGGCAGTGCTCGTAAGGGAAGGAGCACAATTTGACTTTTGTAGTATAAAATTACAGAGCCCCAGACATGCCAAAACATTGGAACCCCCCCACAAATGACCTTATTTTGGAAACTAAGTCTGTCAAGGAATTTATCTAGAGGTGTGGTGACCACGTTGAACCCACAAGTGCTTCATAGAATTTATTAATATTGAGCCATGAAAATGAAAAAAATACATTTTTCCTGCAATGTAACATTGGCAAATCCCCTGAGGTACCAGAACAGAAGAACCTCTCCATATGTAACCTTATTTTACAAACTATGTCCCTCAATGAATTCATATAATGGTATAATGAGCATGTTAACAGCACATGTAGCTCACAGAATTTTATACCACTGGACAGTGAAAGAAGAATAATTAAATTTTTACCACTAAAATGTTGCCTTGGTCCCAAGTTTTGAATTTCACAGCTTGTTATGGAATTTTTCCTGAGTGCGCCAATACCCTACATGTAATCAGGAAATAATTTTCAGGCACAGTGGACAGCTTAGAAGGGAAGTGTCGTATAATAGTGCAGATTTTGTTGTTATGGTTTGCAGGTGGCTTACATACAGTTGTGTGAAAAAAGTGTTTGCTCCCTTCCTAATTTCCTATTCTTCGGCATGTTTGTCACACTTAAATGTTTCAGATCACCAAACAAATTTAAATATTAGACAAAGATGACACAGGTAAACACAAAATACAGTTTTTAAATGAAGGTCTTTATTATGAAGGGAAAAATAAATCTCCAAACGTATAGGGCCCTGTGTGAAAAATTGATTGCTCCTCCTCTTAACACATAAATTAACTTTGGTTTAGAACATCTTTGGGAAGCTATGATCAAATTCCATAACCACACCCAGGCCTGATTACTGTTACATCTGGTCCCAATCAAGAAATCATTTAAATAGGACTTGCCTGACAAAGTGAAGTAGACGAAAAGATATTCACAAGCTAGAGGGGATAATGGGGAGAAAAATGGGAAGCGCAAGCTTCTAAGTGTAGTAGTTAGTTTCCAAAGGTATATACTCAGTGTGAATACACTCACCTATTTGGTGTCTTGAGATACTGCATGTAGATCCAATCCCTGGATCACTCCATTCCTCTTTCCATTCAGTTTGCTGCAAAGATCTGGGAACTAGTGAGAGCACTGGACAGTGCTTTCATAGGCAATAACACTTGCTGAATGTTTTTCCCAGCAATATGCGCTCCTGAAGGATGATGATGGAACTTGATATTTAGATTCAAGGATGATTTTTATTTTTAATTCAAAATAGAATACAACCGGTTTCGACTGCTAAGAGTCTTCCTCAGGTATAATGTCAAGCATATAAACGGATCAGTCTGAGCAAATTTTATAGCTGATCTCCCTGCATGTGGTTATGGGTGGGGGCTGAAAGGTCTGTTTTTCAGACACACCCAGATACTCAGATATGCAGGATTTTGCACTCTGAGGAATCTAACAAAACCCATATACCAAATGAATGTTATACAAAAAGTTTCACATAAAAAAATTTCACATAAAAAAGACAATTAAAAAGTATATATATATATAAACATTTCAAACAAATTTTTCACACTAATTTTTTCCCCTTTTCTGAAAACACTATAAATATGATAAAACTATATGTAAAATTTCTTTAAAATGTTATTAAACATACTGAAGCGTGATTTGATACAAAAATATAAAATCCTACAAACATGTACATTATAGCAAAATTTAAAACTCTTCCTATTTTTTTTCCATGTTATGACTGTTTCCAAAAACCAAATGGAATATTTCAATATTTCATTCATACATGCATAGAACTCATATTCAATTTCATACCTGTCGATTTATTTAATTTAAATATCATATACCCTCTATAACATAATTTAGTCCATCCGGGTATAATGTACCCAGACGGAAGATCCAATATGGTTCTTTCCGGTTTAGCTTTTGTATCCTATTAGTACAATTCTCAGGTATTTGCTCCAGAGGGGTCACGGAAATATTGAATGTTTTATTATGCTTCAAACATAAGTGCCGGGATAAACTCTGCTTTAAAAAAACATTTTTAGTATTGTGTCTGTGGCCATTTATACGGGATCGTAAGGACTGAGTGGTCCGACCCACATATTGCAGCCCACAGGCACAGGTGATAACATATACTGTATAACAAAATCACTATTTTGCGTGATTGCTATGGTTTCACCCATACTATACGACATAATGTATTGAGTCATATGACTGATAATTTCACAGGTACAACATTTTCGGGAGCCACATCGATAGATACCCAGTTTGAAAGCATAAGTTTTTTTTATCCTAATTTTTTCTTTTTTCTTTATACATTCCCGTTCCTCATCTTTGGTCATTCTGAGATTGCTAGGGGCAATTATACCCTTCACCGTTTGGCCCGTGCGAAAGGTAATATTGGGTCTATCTCAAAAATGTATCCTTTTTCAACAAGTACCAATATTTATTTAAAATGTTTCTTATCTCTGTATTACTATGATTAAAAGCGGTAATAAAATTGTACTTTTTTTCTTTCCTTTTTCCTATTTTTGTTTACATTAATTTTCTGCTCAGATTTTTCTCCTCCTCCTTTAGTTATCCCCTCTTCCACTTCCTTGTTTTTATTGTTCTCTCTAGATAAAACACTCCTGCTGAGTTCTTTCTAGATTAGTTCTGTATGCTGCCATGATTAATCGTTTTGGATATTTCTTATCAGTAAACCTATCAATGAGAATTTTCGATTGTTCCACATAATCTTCCTTATTTGTATTGTTTTTCCTAATTCGGCGGAATTGGCTTTAAGGCATGTTTTGCTTCCATTTTTGATGGTGTGCACTTCGATAATCGAGGAAACCATTTGTGTCAGTTTTCTTGAAATATGTTTTAGTGCAATTTTTTTTATTTTTATGGGATATTTCTAGATCAAGAAAATTTATTTTTTTCCTTATAAACCTCTGCAGAAAAAGTAATACCCCAGCCATTCTTGTTTAATGCCACAATGAATTCTTGAGCTTCAACTTCAGTGCCTTTCCAAAATACAAATAAATCATCAATAAAACTTAGTATCCGAGGAATTTCGGCATTTAAATAAGACTGGGGGTAAAACTATACAAAAAGGGAAAGCATACTAACTAACTAAGGGGGTGATAACAGGGGGTTTGATTGACTATTTATGGCGGGTTTTTATGCTGGGCAGCTGTCATACGCTAAAAGACGCTTTTTATTGTAAAAATAGTTTTTGCATCACCACATTTTGAGAGCTATAATTTTTCCATATTTTGACCCACCGAGTCATGTGAGGTCTTATTTTTTGCGGGATGAGTCAACGTTTTTATTGCTACCATTTTCAGGCACGTGACATTTTTTGATCGCTTTTTATTCTGATTTTTGGGACGCAGAATGAACAAAAACCAGCATTTCATGAATTTCTTTTGGGGGCTGCGTTTACACCGTTCCGCGTGTGGTAAAATTGATAAGGCAGTTTTATTCTTCGGGTCAGTACGATTACAGCGATACCTCATTTATGCCTTTTTTTATGTTTTGGGGCTTTTATGCAATGAAAACAATTTTATATAAAAAAAATAATTATTTTTACATCGCTTTATTCTGCAAGCTATAACTTTTTTATTTTTTCACTGATGATGCTGTGTGGCAGCTCAATTTTTGCGGGACAAGATGACGTTTTCAGCGGTACCATGGATATTTATATCTGTCTTTTTGATCGCGCTTTATTGCACTTTTTGTTCAGCAGTATGATAATAAAGCATTATTTTTTGCTTTGTTTTTATTTTTTAAGGGGTTCACTAAAGGGGATAACTAATGGGACAGTTTTATAGGGTGGGTTGTTACGGACTTGGCGATACTAAATATGTGTACTTTTATTGATGTGTTTTTTAAATTTCCAAAAAATGAATTTATTAGGGAATATATATATTTTTTCAATTATTTAGCGATTTTTTAAAAATTATTTTTCACTTTTTTTAACTTTATCACACTGTCCCAGGGGGGACATCACTGTCATGTGTGAGATCGCTGATTAGACACATCACAGATCGCTGTGACAGATCAGCGTTCTGACACAGGCACTGCACAGGCTTCCTCATGCCTGCGCTCTGCGCAGCACATCGCGCTGCTGCGGGGGTCTCAGGGAAGCACGGAGGTAGCCCCCTCTCTGCCGATGCTTCCGAAACCCCGGTACACTGCAATTGTATTTGATCGCAGTGTGCCAGGTGTTAACGTGCCGCGGGCGGTCTGTAACCGCCCCTGACACATAGTGCCGGGTGTCAACTGTGATAATCAGCTGACACCTGACCGCGATCAGCGGCGCTCCACCCGTGAGCGCCGCTGATCGCTATGACGTACTATCCCGTCCTTGGGAATAAAGTCCCAGGGCACATGGACGGGATAGTATGTCATATGTCAGAAAGGGGTTAAGGGTGTATTGATTATAATGATACCATGGATGTGTCACAGCATTTTACACCATTGGGCAGTGAAGAAAAATAATTCCATTTTTATCATTAAAACTTAGTTTTAGCATTTAAACTTTTTTTTACTTTTTAAGTTGTATTAGTCTGATCCCTAGTGTAATGCATTGCAATTCATTATACAGTGGGGGGAAATAAATATTTGATCCCTTGCTAATTTTGTATGTTTTCCCACTGACAAAGACATGAGCAGTCTATAATTTTAAAGGTAGGTTAATATTAACATTGAGAGATAGAATATCAAAAATAAAATCCAGAAAATCAAATTGTATAAATTATATAAATTTATTTGCATTTTGCAGTGGGAAATAAGTATTTGATCCCTCTGTCAAACAAGACTTAATATTCAGTGGCAAACCCTTGTTGGCAAGCACAGCAGTCAGACGTTTTTTGTAGTTGATAATGAGGTTTGCGCACATTTCAGGAGGTATCTTGGTCTACTCCTCTTTGCAGATTATCTCTAAATCATTAAGATTTTGAGGCTGTTGCTTGGCAACTCGCAGCTTCATATCCCTCCATAAGTTTTCTATGGGATTAAGGTCTGGAGACTGGCTAGGCCACTCCATGTCCTTAATGTGCTTGTTTCTGAGCCACTCCTTTGTTGCCTTGGCTGTATGTTTTGGGTCATTGTTTTGCTGGAAGACCTAGCCACGAACCATTTTTAATGTCCTGCTGGAGGGAAGGAAGTTGTCACTCAGGATTTTACACTACATGGCTCCATCCATTCTCCCATTGATGTAGTGAAGTAGTCCAGTGCCGTTAGCACCCCCAAACCATAATGTTTCCACCTCCATGCTTGACAGTAGTGATGGTGTTCTTCGGGTCATATGCATCATTTCTCTTCCTCCAAACACAGCATGTTGAGTTAATGCCAAAGACCTCAATTTTTGTCTCATCTGACCACAGCACCTTCACAATCACTCATAATAATCCAGGTGTTCATTGGCAAGCTTCAGATGTGCCTGTACTTGTGCCTTCTGGAGCAGGGGGACCTTGCGGGCACTGCAGGAGTTTAAACCCTTGTGGTGTAATGTGTTATCAATGGTTTTCTTGATGATTGTGGTCCCAGCTTGAGATCATTAACAAGTTCCACTTGTGTAGTGTTAGGCTGATCTCTCACCTTCCTAATGATCAAGGATACCCCACGAGTTGAGGTTTTGCATGGTGCCCCAGATCGATGTCGATTGGCTGTCATTTTGTATTTCTTCCATTTTCTTACTATTATACCAACAGTTGTCTCCTTCTCACCAAGTGTCTTGCTTATGGTTTTGTAGCCCATTCCAGCTTTATGCAGGTCTATGATCTTGTCCATGACATCTTTAGAAAGCTGTTGTGAGTTCATTTTCCCCTTCACTACTGAGGCCCGAGGAACTCCCTCTTCTGGTGAAGAAAGGTAGTGAGCCTGATTGTCAAACACCTGGGGCTGATGATGATGACTGGCTGAGTGGAGTTAATGACTGGATATAAGGCTGCTGACGCCCTTCTGGCCTGCGGGTGATTTCTCTATGGACTTCTAGGAAACCAGTCTGATTCCTGCTCATCTAAAGCTAAGATTTCTGCTTTGCCTTTTTGCATTAGTGTTTTGTTTTCCTTGCTTTTCTGGATTCTGCCATTCCCTGCTGGGGTGAGCTGAATCTCCTTTTGCCTGTTGCTCTGTCTTCAGAATATTCCTGAGTACTGACATAGCTTTTTTGAAGCCTAGCGTCTTCAGGGCCTTTTTTACTGTCAGTTTGTTGGCTCTTATTTTCATAGGGTTTTTCACGGATTGCAGACAGCAGCCTTCCTGTCCTTTCCTATCTAAGCTAGCGTGGGCCCCATCTTTGCTCAGTCTATCTTTCTGTCTGTGTTTTGTTCTTTCTTCTTGCTTCACCGTCATTATATGTGGGGGGCTGCCTTTTGCTTTGGGGTCTGCTCTGGGGCAGTTTAGATTTCCCTTTCTGTCTTTAGGCTATGTAGTCCTCCGGCTGTGATCGAGGGGCCTAGGGCATCGTAGGAGCCCCCCACGGCTACTGCTAGTTGTGTTGATAGGTTCAGGGGTCTGCAATCCGATAGCTGCCAACTTCTCTGGTTTTCTGGACTTAGCTAGCATTTCTATTTTTGCCTCCTACGGTGACTCAATCATAACAGAAAGCTCTTTGGTCTTATCCATATTGTAGAGGTTAGAATCTGACTGATTAATTGAGTCTGTGGGCAAGAGTCTTGCTGTCCTTAATGCTGGTAACGAGTTGATTAGGTGCATCTAACTGGTCTGTAGGAGCCAGACCTCTTAATGGTTGGTAGGGGATGATCAAATAATTATTTCTCACTGTAAAATGCAAATAAATTTATATAATTTATACAATTTGATTTTTTGGATTTTATTTTTGATATTCTATCTCTCCATGTTAAAATTAACCTACTCTTAAAATTATAGACTGTTCATGTCTTTTTCAGTGGGCAAACTTACAAAATCAGCAAGGGATCAAATAATTATTTTCCCCACTGTACCTCTCTGTGCTGCACTGACAAAAGCATCTTAGACCATGCTCTCAGCACAGCCCCTATGGTTGCATGTTAGCCGTGACATAAATTTAACTCATTTTGTGGGAACTCCTTCCTGAACATAACGCAAACTTACGTCAAATGTTATGAAGGGGTTAAACATCCTTAGTAATGTGAAGCTTTATACATTTTTCTACTGCACTGGTCTGGATTGTTTGTGTTCATTGTTGAAATTTGGACCTTCAACGGCCTTCAGTGAACTACTAATTGGTGAGCTGACTCTCCATACCCCTCTCCCTGATTATTTTTTTTCTATTTGAATTTAGATTTAGTTGATGTTACGTGCTACAGAACCACTCAGCACCCAGAATATGTTGTGCAGTTATATGTATGTATAATAGGTTCTATGTAAGATGCATGTCCCTAATGCATCAGCCCACAGGCTGCGCCCCTGGGCAGAGGGGACACGATATTCTCCTTTTGTCCGCCCTCCCCCCACCTTTGTAATTCCCACAGTAAACATCGGCAGGCTCCGGCCACCTGCGGCTTTTGTAAAGTATGTCTGGCCTGCCGCTTTTCTATTGGCCGGCCCTCTGTATCTGTGTGATATATTCTGTGTCCTGTGAGTAAAGTGTTGTCAGACTGGAAATACATGGAGAAGCAGTGATCTTTTATATGTGCCCATGTAACCAAGGAATTTCAGCCAGCGTCATTCATTCAGACTCCAACCAACGCAGAGCGGACCTCCGAAAACACGGGGTGGTACTGAAAGAGGTACCCCAGCTTGGTAGACCCCGTTACACTGGTGGCAGCGGCGGGATATGATATCCCTTTTACAGGAGGAAAGGGATGAATGGAAAACAACTACCAGAAGTTAAAGAGGACTACATTTAAAGATCTGGTGGAAGCCTGAGGGTTGATCGCCAGCAACAAAACATAAGCGGATTTGATAGCAGCCATCATGGAACACGACAGTGCAGCACCCCCCAATGTGAACGTGGAGGCGACCGAATTCCAGAGGGAGGTAAAGAACAGATTGGCGTTCTACGGCCCAAACCCTGCTGTAGAGATCATACGAGAGGTGATGGCTGATGTGCGTATTGATCTGAAGGAAAAGATGGCCGAGCGGACCAGGATAGAGCTAGCCAAGATGGAGATGGCAGAGCGGACCAAAGTGGAGCTGGCCAAGATGGAGATGGCAGAGCGGACCAAAGTGGAGCTGGCCAAGATGGAGATGGCAGAGCGGAGAGAGGAGAGTCAGCGAGCAGGGGGAGTTCTGGCCTTCGACCAGGTACCTTCAACAGTAAGCCACAAAAAGATCAAGTATAATGCCTTCCGACAGTTGGGGGAGGCAGAGGAAGATATTGATGGCTTTATGCAGGATTTTGAGGGGCAGTGTGCCCTTCATCAAGTGAAGCCGGAGGAACGGGTTCAGATGCTGGCCAGCAAGCTGACAGGCTGGGCAGCGGATGCCTATCGCATGGTACCTGATGAGGACTGTATGGACTATGAGCGGATCAAAGAAGTGATCTTGGCCCGGTATGCGCTGACACCAGAGGCATACCGCCAAAAGTTCCGCGGACTTATAAAACGCGTAACCGATACCCACGCTGAATGGGCCTGTAAATTACAGCGGTCACTGCTACAGTGGGTACAAGGGAGCCAAGCAACCACTAAGGAGGACGTCCTCCAGCTCTTCTTGCTAGAACGATTCTTTAATGGACTAACCCCCGAGACACAGGAATGACTTCGGGACAGGCGGCCAACGACTCTTGAGGAAGCCGCTCGTCTGGCCGATGAACATCATGATGCCAGGAGGCCGCAGTTGTGCGGATCAAAGATGGTCACTAGGGGCCTGCCCATGGACCTGGAGGGCCCCAAACCACCGAAGATTGTAGGGGGACCAGCTAGAAACCCAGTCTACCACAGTCCCCCTGGGGCGCGATGCCACACCTGCCGTCAGCTGGGCCACCTACAAAGACAATGTCCCAACCAGACTCAGCATACCCAGTGGCCAAAGGAGGGAACAGCTACCTTCAGCCGGGCTGCTGTACACTGCTACCAAGGCGAAGCTGACCCGGCATTGGGGGCTACGCCTAACCAAGGGGTGGAAGAGATGGAGGAAGTGTTGCATGAAGTAGACCCTGTGCAGGCAGCCCGGGCAGATAATCGACAACAGCATCGACAGGTCGTGTGGGTTAATGGGAAACATATGCTGGGACTAAGAGATTCCGGAGCAACTTTTACCCTTGTGAAGCCTCATCTCGTCCGGGACCAAGAGAAGATGGACCAGACAGTGGCAGTCCGTGTAGCAGGGGGATCCATACATCGACTGCCCACTGCCAGGATTCACCTGAACTGGGGAGTTGGGGATGGCCTTGTTGAGGTCAGCTTGATGGAGGATTTGCCTGCAGACGTCTTGCTGGGAAATGACTTGGGGCCCATGTTGTCTGCATTCTCGGTGGCTCCTCTGGCTGATACATATCCTGTGACCACCCGGAGACAAGCTCGAGCTGCGGAGGCGGAATCACACTCAGAGGAGGCCCAGGTAAGACATCCCAGCCCTACACGTATTCCCATAGCCAGACACATTTCTTGGGCCACCCCAGATGAATTTAAGAGGGAGTTACTTGAGGATCCTTCATTAGAGGGATATCGTGGGAAGGCACAGGAAGGGAGAGGGGTACTGGAAGGGGAACAGTTTGTATGGAAGCAGGGACTCCTCTAACGGATCACAGAGCAGCATCACACAGGGACGAGCCCCACTATAAAATGACAGCTGGTAGTTCCCAAGAAGTATAGGCAGGAGCTACTGCGAATCTCTCATGACATACCCTTAGCTGGGCACTTCGGCGTCAGTCGCACCAGGCATCGTCTGACACAAAACTTCTTTTGGCCGGGGGTAACCTATGATTTTCATCAGTACTGCCAGACCTGTGACAGTTGCCAGTGCATTGGCAAGAGGGGGATCGATGCAAGGTCAAATTACGCCCCCTCCCCTTTGTGGAGGAACCATTTAGCCGAGTAGCGGTCGATCTGATAGGGCCGTTAGCCAAACCCAGTCCATCAGGGAAAAAGTATATATTGACAGTGGTAGATTATGCTACACGGTATCCAGAGGCGGTTGCGTTACCTAACATACTGGCAGAGACGGTGGCAGCCGCCCTGCTCCAGGTGTTCTCACGGGTTGGATTTCCCCAGCAGATTATCTCGGACCAGAGTACCCAGTTTACAGCAGAGGTGACCAACCAACTGTGAAAGCTGTGCGGCGTAAAGTCCATTAGAAGCGCCCCGTACTACCCGCAAACCAATGGGTTGTGTGAACGCTTTAACCAGACATTAAAACAGCTCTTTGGACTTTTACCAGGACCTACAGGGACTGGGAGAAATTCTGGCCACACCACCTGTTTGCCTATCGGGAGTTGCCCCAAGAATCCCCGGGGTTCTCCCCGTTCGAGCTGGTATATGGGAGACAGGAAGGGGACCCCTAGACTTAGTGCTGGAACACTGGGAAGGGGAGGACCTCATAGAAGGGGTACCTATTGTACCCTATGTGCTGGAATTCTGGGACCGCCTACAGGAGCTGACGCAGGCTGCACATGAGAACATGCAGGCGACCCAGCGGCACCAGCGCATATGGTACGATCAGAGGGCCAGAGAGCGCACTTTGGAAATAGGACAGAAGGTCCTGGTGTTAGAGCCCACTAAGCAGAATAAGTTTCAAGCTGCATGGCAGGGGCCCTACCAGGTAGTGGGGAAAATAGCCGACACAACCTATAATGTCGCTGATTGTGACGACTCCAGGGTTATCCGCATGTTCCACGTGAATATGCTGAAGCCCTACCGGGAGCGCCCTGAAGAGGTAGTGGTCTGTGCACCTGAAGCAGAGGATTTAGCCAGACTTCCCTTGCTGGATGTCTTAGGGGAAAGGACTCAGTCCTAAACATGGGACCAGGTACACTTGGGTGAAGACCTAGGCCCACGGGAGAGACAGCAGGCGGAGGAGTTGTTGAGGCAGCAACAGAGGATGTTTTCGGGGAGACCAGGGTACACTCGCCTGACACAACACAAGGTTGAGACCCAGGATCAGACCCCCCTGCAACAAAACCCCTTCCGCATCCCTGAGTCTGTACGAGAGGGGATGTGACAAGAGATACAAGAGATGCTGCGTTTAGGGGTCATTGAAGAGTCAGATAGTCCCTGGGCATCCCCTGTAGTGTTACTGCCCAAGAAGGATGGAACAACACGGTTTTGTGTAGACAATCGTAGGCTCAATGAGAAAACAGTGACGGATGCATACCCCATGCCGCGTGTGGATGAGTTGTTAGACCGGCTGGCGGGGGCAAAGTATTTGACCACCATCGATCTATGCAAAGGATACTGGCAGATTCCCCTTAGTCCTGACGCTATTCCCAAGTCGACATTTGTCACCCCGTTCGGCTTATTCCAGTTTCGAGTTATGCCATTCGGGATGAAGAATGCCCCGGCGACCTTCCAAAGGCTGGCTGACCAGCTTCTGGATGGTCTCCAGGACTATGCTTGTGCCTACCTTGACGACATCGCCATCTATATTGCGACATGGGAAGAGCATCTATATCACCTAGAGACAGTATTGGACAGGATCCACCAGGCCGGAATCACCCTGAACCCAAACAAGTGTCACGTGGGCAAAGCAGAGGTTTAGTATTTAGGGCATTGGGTGGGAAGTGGGAAACAGTGACCAGAACCAGCCAAGATTAAGGCCATAGCCATGTGGCCCATCCCACGCACTAAAACCCAGGTCATGGCGTTTCTAGGGACAGCGGGGTATTACAGGAAATTCGTTTCCAATTACAGCAGCGTAGCCAAGCCCCTCACTGATCTGACCCATAAGAACCAACCCTGCCAGGTAACCTAGACCTCAGAGTGTGAGGAAGCTTTCAGCCAACTAAAGGACGCCCTCACCAATACCCCTGTATTGGCCGCACCCGATCCAACTAAACGTTTCCTTGTTCACACAGACGCTTCTATGTTTGGATTTGGGCAGTACTGAGCCAAGTCGGGCCGGACGGCCAAGAACACCCGGTAACTTACCTGAGTCGGAAACTACTGCCACGTGAAGTAAGTTATGTGGCCATCGAGAAGGAGTGCCTGGCGGTAGTATGGGCACTCAAGAAGTTGCAACCATATTTGTATGGACGACAGTTTTCCCTCCTAAGGGACCATAATCCCCTAGTCTGGCTTAATCGGGTCTCCGGAGACAATGCCAGATTGCTGCGGTGGAGTTTAGCCCTACAACCTCTGAACTTCACCATCCACCACTGACCCGGCAAACAAAACGGTAACGCCGATGGACTAAGTCGACAAACGGAACTTGTACCAACCCCATAAACTTCGGTCATCCCCTAACTGATCCGTTGAGGATCAGACTGTGTATGCCGATCGCGTCGCTGAAAAGGGGAGCCGTGTTACGTGCTACAGAACCACTCAGTACCTAGAATATGTTGTGCAGTTATATGTATGTATAATAGGTTCTATGTGAGATGCATGTCCCTAATGCATCAGCCCACAGACTGCGCCCCTGGGCAGAGGGGACACGATATTCTCCTTTTGTCCGCCCTCCCCCACCTTTGTAATTCCCACAGTAAACATTGGCAGGCTCTTGCCACCTGCGGCTTTTGTAATGTATGTCTGGCCTGCCGCTTTTCTATTGGCCGGCCGTTTGTATCTGTGTGATATATTCTGTGTCCTGTGAGTAAAGTGTTGTCAGACTGGAAATACATGGAGAAGCAGTGATCTTTTATATGCGCCCATGTAACCAAGGAATTCCAGCCAGCGTCATTCATTCAGACTCCAGCCAACGCAGAGCGGATCTCCGAAAACACGGGGTGGTACTGAAAGAGGTACCCCAGCTTGGTAGACCCCGTTACAGTTGAAATTTCTACACTGAATGCTATAATACCTCCCTTGCTTGCTGGCACTGTGTGAAAACAAAAAAGCAGCTGTTGCTCATGTACATCACACATTATCATTAAAGTGGTGATGATGATGAGATGCTACAACAGGTCAATGTATATCATTTGAACCCTAGAGTTCTATTAACAGACTGAGACTATCACTCCAATTTTCAAGATGGTACACCAGCACTGAATAGTACACCACAATCACATTAGACCTTTATCACTATCCCATGGGCTCTGAGACCTCCTATGCCTACACATTGCAGGCATAAAATGGCTTTCTTTGGCTGGCCCCTATTTCTTATACTGCCTGTGAGTGTCCTCCTGATTGTCTATGCTACACCATGTGATTGGGGGCTCCATTTTCTTTTATTTTTTAATCAAGCGTGCCCTGGTTAGCGGTCCAATCATATTTTTGGTTATGAAATCTCGAGTAAATATGAGTACCTTTAGACCCGCATCACTGTAGCACTATAATGTGGAGATATACTAGTGATCTATATATTATGATTATCTACCTTTATAAACATTATTTATTATAGCGCTTAGATTTAGAAAGTAAATACTGTTTTCTAAGATCCAGCGATTCACCTTAAGTGGCACTATGGGTTGAATTTTCTAATGTTTGGAGTGCTTGCTTCTGGGCATGCGTCATGGCACTCTAGCATTGAAATTGATTGCAGCTTGTTAGAGGATTATATAAACGGGGATTTCCCCTCCTTAATCATGCCTCCCGTTGAAGCAAAAGCGAAACGCGCATCGGGGCAGAGGGACGCCTGAGGAGACTCCTTGTCGATCACTGGTAATGGCTGCCTTGCTCCATATCATTATTCTTTTCATTGTTATATGATTGCTGCAACAATGCCGGTTTATAGGTTTATATCTCATGCTGATCACCATGCATATTAGGCTGATTCCGGCCCGTTTTTCTAAGCGGTGTTCTACACCGCAAAAGAGGGTGGTAATCGCTTTTCATATAGTGAGAGCGGTTTGATATACCGCGAATAAAGGAAGATACTGCTATACAGATGGTAATTATATATGCCCTGCTGACACACATTTATGGGAATTGGCACAGTCCAGATTACTGGCGTTTTTTGGCATGTTGCAGTAGTGATATTTTTGAGAGCACTTATCTTATTAGTTGATTCATTGATATTTATCATAACACATTATAAAGTATTCACATTCATGTGGATGTTTTTATAGGATAAGTGATGTGCAGAAATTTTTACTTATTACTATTTTGATAATGGTTTATCATTTGGGTGGTTGATAGATGTGAAAAACCTATGGGTTTATAATGTCCCTTCATTGATATGTACATCTCTCTAGTTGAACATTTTTAATTCTTTGTTAATAAAAATACACCTTTTAATACCAACTGGTCCTCAGCCCTGGTTCATTCATTTTTTCAGGGTGGACATCGTGATTTATGTCATTGTTTATGGTATTTACTTCTTTATTATAGAGGCATTTTCATAAGTGATTTACCATGTGATTGGATTGCTGGTTGCAGGGCATTATGGGGAGGCCTGCGCTGCCATGCCTGATGCCTCACCACCACACTTATCCCATCCCTAACCCAACTCTTCAACCTATCACTAACGTCCGGTACCTTCCCTTCTTCTTTCAAACATGTTTGGATATACAGCAATAGGTGGAATTAAAACATAACTTTTAATATATAAATTAAAAAAAACAACCAATATGTGTCACCAAAAAGTGGTTAAAAAGGATGCCAATTCAGTGGGTAATCCCTAAAGGGAAAAGGGACCACCTAAACGCATCATACAGGATATAAAATGTTGCTAGTATTCCATATCAGGCAACAATTTATCTAGAGGATACAGCATAAATTAACAATTAGCACACAATGCCATAGCCAATTGCATATATATTAATAATTAGACCAAACAAGCTTATGGTCACAATAATACCAATAGATGAAATGTAGAAAAGGGAACAATCTCACCAGTTTGTACAGACGGCCAGGAGTCTCCGGGGATACTCTGTATACACACAGGAAGATCGCATTGGGAGGACAATACCCTGTCAAGTGAAACTGTGTAATGGTGGACAAACGGGATGCCAGCATAATGGTATTTACTAGAGCTGAGCGAAACGGGTCGAAAAATTTCAAAAGTCGCCGACTTTTGGCAAAGTCGGGTTTCATGAAACGAAACCCGACCCTAGGATGAGGTCGGCCACGAGGTCGGCGACTTACGCGCCAAAGTCGCGTTTCAAAAGTTTGTTTTGCGCTCTTTTTCAGCCAATCAGGATCCACGGACACTGTGGGCAACGTGATGACATAGGCAGGGGTCACCACCATCTTTCAGAAGGGCATGCAAGTGATTGGCTTGCTTTGGTGGGCGTCACAGGGGGTATAAAAGGGCGTGCACGCCGACCGCCATCTTACTTCTGCCGATCTCAGTATAGGGAGAGGTTGCTGCTGATTCTGTAGGGAGAGCGTTAGGCAGGGAAGAAGACAAAAATCTGCTTCTGCTGCTAGCGATTTGGCCTGCACAACACACCAGTCACTGTGTGTGCAGTGCAAGGGGAGGCTATATAGTGGTGTATCAGTGGTGTTGGTTGTTGGGCTGCCTTCTAAGGCTTCCTGACATTCCTGCATTGCTGTTTACCCACTGCTCCGCAAACTGCTTTTTTAAAAGCAATCCCAATTTTTTTTTTTGTCCTGCTGAGAAGAAAAAAAAACTGCTTCTGCTGCTAGCGATTTGGCCTGTACAACACACCAGTCACTGTGTGTGCAGTGCAAGGGGAGGCTATATAGTGGTGTATCAGTGGTGTTGGTTGTTGGGCTGCCTTCTAAGGCTTCCTGACATTCCTGCATTGCTATTTACCCACTGCTCCACAAACTGCTTTTTTAAAAGCAATCCCAATTTTTTTTTTTGTCCTGCTGAGAAGAAGAAAAAACTGCTTCTGCTGCTAGCAATTTGGTCTGCACAACACACCAGTCACTGTGTGTGCAGTGCAAGGGGAGGCTATATTGTGGTGTATCAGTGGTGTTGGTTGTTGGGCTGCCTTTTAAGGCTTCCTGACAGGCTGGCATTGCTGTTTACCCACTGCTCTGCAAACTGCTTTTTTAAAAGCAATCCAATCTCCCTTATCCTCTAGTCACTTTTGTCACAGCTGTGCCATCGAGCCTGTGACATAGCGCTCAGATATCAGTGGGCCTCACACAATCCAAAAGTGTCCAGTGTCCACAAGTGTCTGCAGAAATTCAAAATCTCCCTTATCCTCTTGTCACTTTTGTCACAGCTGTGCCATCGAGCCTGTGACATAGCGCTCAGATATCAGTGGCCCTCACACAATCCAAAAGTGTCCAGTGTCCACAAGTGTGTGCAGAAATTCAAAATCTCCCTTATCCTCTAGTCACTTTGGTCACAGCTGTGCCATCGAGCCTGTCACAAAGCGCTCAGATATTCATTGGGACTCACACAATCCAAAAGTGTCCAGTGTCCACAAGTGTGTGCAGAAATTCAAAATCTCCCTTATCCTCTAGTCGCTTTGGTCACAGCTGTGCCATCGAGCCTGTCACATAGCGCTCAGATATTCATTGGGTCTCACACAATCCACAAGGGGCCAGTGTCCACAAGTGTGTGCAGAAATTCAAAATCTCCCTTATCCTCTCGTCACTTTTGTCACAGCTGTGCCATCGAGCCTGTGACATAGCGCTCAGATATCAGTGGGCCTCACACAATCCAAAAGTGTCCAGTGTCCACAAGTGTCTGCAGAAATTCAAAATCTCCCTTATCCTCTAGTCACTTTGGTCACAGCTGTGCCATCGAGCCTGTCACATAGCGCTCAGATATTCATTGGGCCTCACACAATCCAAAAGTGTCCAGTGTCCACAAGTGTGTGCAGAAATTCAAAATCTCCCTTATCCTCTAGTCACTTTGGTCACAGCTGTGCCATCGAGCCTGTCACATAGCGCTCAGATATTCATTGGGCCTCACACAATCCAAAAGTGTCCAGTGTCCACAAGTGTGTGCAGAAATTCAAAATCTCCCTTATCCTCTAGTCATTTTGGTCACAGCTGTGCCATCGAGCCTGTCACATAGCGCTCAGATATTCATTGGGTCTCACACAATCCAAAAGTGTCCAGTGTCCACAAGTGTGTGCAGAAATTCAAAATCTCCCTTATCCTCTCGTCACTTTTGTCACAGCTGTGCCATTGAGCCTGTGACAGCGCTCAGATATCAGTGGCCCTCCACAATCCAAAAGTGTCCAGTGTCCATAAGTGTCTGCAGAAATTCAAAATCTCCCTTATCCTCTCGTCACTTTTGTCACAGCTGTGCCATCGAGCCTGTGACATAGCGCTCAGATATCAGTGGGCCTCACACAATCCAAAAGTGTCCAGTGTCCACAAGTGTCTGCAGAAATTCAAAATCTCCCTTATCCTCTTGTCACTTTTGTCACAGCTGTGCCATCGAGCCTGTGACATAGCGCTCAGATATCAGTGGCCCTCACACAATCCAAAAGTGTCCAGTGTCCACAAGTGTCTGCAGAAATTCAAAATCTCCCTTATCCTCTCGTCACTTTTGTCACAGTTGTGCCATCGAGCCTGTGACATAGCGCTCAGATATCAGTGGGCCTCACACAATCCAAAAGTGTCCAGTGTCCACAAGTGTCTGCAGAAATTCAAAATCTCCCCTGTCCTATAGACACCTTGTACCTTGTTTTACATTACTATATTGTTTGTTGGATTTTGTCTACATTTCTACCAAAAATGAGGAAGGCTGGTGGAAGAGGCCGTG
Organism: Dendrobates tinctorius; assembly: GCF_039654945.1. NCBI lineage: Eukaryota > Metazoa > Chordata > Amphibia > Anura > Dendrobatidae > Dendrobates > Dendrobates tinctorius. The sequence continues at coordinate 23,785,093 of NW_027361770.1, read as the reverse complement.
GAATTGGGCGGGGGTTGGCAGCTGGTAATGATGGTGTTGGTGGTGGATCTGATGGTAGTGGCAAGAGCAAAATAGGACCGAATGCAGGAGGTGTTGAGCCTGCGTCATCGTCTGGCTACATAAGGCCTCGAACGCTTAGTTTTCTAGGAGTTGGCAAACCGCTTTTAAAGCCAGAGCATCAGGAAAAAGTTTTGTCTTACATTGCTGACTCAGCCTCCAGCTCTATCGCCTCCTCTTCTTCAGTTGTAAAAAGTAAAAGCACTGAGTCGTCATTGGAGGCTCATGTTCATGAACCACACCTTTCCTTGTGTCCTTCACCCCAACCAAGATTGAAGGATGACGCAGGCCATACTACTGATTACTCCATGGAGCTGTTTTCACATACCATGCCTGGATTATCAAGTGAAATGGTGAATTACCCAGGCCAAGATGAATCTGACATGGAGTGCACTGATGCACAGCCGCTGATGGATGATTCTGCTGGTACATTCACTCAGAGCACTACATTGTCCTCGCAGTGTACAGAGCCAGATTCTGACCCTGATGAGACTCAGGTGCCCCTTCCCGCACACTATACCACCATACACGGTGACACAGAGGAAGGTGCACATGACATAGAAGAGGAGGTGATGGATGACCCAGTTGTTGACCCAGATTGGCATCCATTGGGGGAAGAGGGTGCTGCTTCCAATAGCTCAGATGAGGAGCATCCACAGCAGACATCGACATCGCAACAGCTGTTATCTGGCAGGCCCGGAGCACTCCAAAGACAGGTTCCAAACATCAAAAGAGTTGCTGGACAGCTTGTCCAGAGGGTCAAAAGATCACAGCGTGCTAGGTCGCAAAATGTCTGCCAAAGTAGGAAGAGTGCAGTGTGGCACTTTTTTGACCAAAATCCTCATGATCAGGCCAAGGTTATCTGTAAGAAGTGCGCAAAGACCTTTAGCCGAGGGAAAAATCTGAAAAATTTGAATACCAGTTGCATGCTTAGACATTTAACCAGCATGCACTTGCAAGCGTGGACACAACACCAAACCTCAAGTGCCACATGTGCAACTGATCACAACGAAGGTAGTCAGCAACGCTACATTGTTTCCCCCACTGTAAGCCCACCGGTTAGCACAGTAGCAAATGTTGAGGTGTCGTTGCAAGGCCACAGCAGTCAGGGAATCCCACTGTTATATCAATGAAAGACTGATTCTAGGCCATCAGAAAGAACACCAACTCCATCACCATCATCAACCCTCTCTCAGTCCGCCCTGTCCACCGCTACTTCCACCATATGCAGCTCTCAAGTCCAGCTCACCCTCCCAGACACTATGAGTAGGTCAAGAAAGTACTCAGTCTCTCATCCGCGTACACTGGGTTTGAACGCCCACATTGCCAAACTAATCTCGTTTGAGATGATGCCCTTTCGGTTGGTGGAAAGCACAGCTTTCCGCGAACTCATGGCCTATGCAGTACCACGCTATGACCTACCCAGTCGCCACTTCTTCTCTCGCAAAGCCATCCCAGCCCTCCACCATCATGTGAAAGACCGCATTGTCCATGCACTCAAGCAGTCAGTGAGCGGAAAGGTGCACCTCACAACTGATGCATGGTCCAGTCGGCATGGCCAGGGCCGTTACGTGTCCATCACTGCGCACTGGGTTAATGTGGTGGATGCAGGGTCCACAGGGGACAGCGGTGGTGGGACAGTGCTGCCTAGCCCACGGTATAGGAAACAGTTGGCTGTAGGCGTTCGACCCTCCTCCTCCTCCTCCTCCAGAAGCGAAAGCTCGTCCACAGAGCGCAGTCGTACGAGCACTCCATCTGCAGCTGCCACTGTTGCACACGATATGTCCCCCTATCGAGCAGCTAGTGGAAAGCGTCAGCAGGCTGTGTTGCAGATGATGTGTTTGGGCAACAGACACACCGCCGAGGTGCTGGCCGAGTACTTGAAGCGACAAACTGAGTCATGGCTGGGCAGTGTACATCTTGAGGCAGGCAAGGTAGTTAGTGATAACGGCCGTAATTTTGTGGCAGCCATAGCCCTTTCAAAACTCAGCCATATACCTTGCTTGGCTCACACCTTGAACCTGGTGGTGCAGTGCTTCCTCAAAAATTATCCGGAGTTAACAGCCCTGCTCCAGAAGGTGTGAAGACTGTGTTCGCACATCCGCCGGTCGCCTGTACACTCCGTTCGTATGCAGAAGCTGCAGCGATTGCTCCACCTTCCCAACCACCGCCTCATTATCGACATTGCAACAAGGTGGAACTCCACCCTGCACATGGTGGAGCGGCTGTGCGAGCAGAGGCAGGCCATAATGCATTTGTGGGAGGATACACGGCCAGGCACTTTGAGAGCAGACATGGAGTTGACAGGTGTGCAGTGGTCGAAGCTGAAAGACCTCTGTAAAGTCCTTCAGTGTTTTGAGGAATGCACACGGCTGGTAAGCGCAGACGACGCCATCCTAAGCATGAGCATCCCACTTATGCGTCTGCTCGTGCAAACTTTGACGCACCTTAAGGAGCAAGCGTCTGCAGCCAATGTTGATGAGGAGGAAGAGGAGGAGGGAATCCTTGATGACATTCAGCCATTGTCTGCTCAGGGACCTCTCCTGGACGAGGTGGAGGAAGAAGAGGAGGAGGAGGTGGATGATGGGGATGATTACTTAGGGGAGGAGGATGCATCTCGTGGGGCAAGTGAAAATGTTGGCGTGGCAAGGTCTGGTACAGGGTTTGTGCGTGACTGGAGGGATGTGGATTTGCCAGAAAGTGCTCCTCCACCCAGCACTCGCAGTGCATCATTGACACCGGGAACATTGGCCCACATGTCAGATTATGCCTTGCAGATCCTAAAAAGGGACCCACGCATTGCCAAAATGATGAACGATGACGACTACTGGTTGGCCAGCATCCTGGATCCACGCTATAAAGGCAAATTACAAAACATCATGCCACAGGAGAACCTTGACCTAATATTGGCTAATAAACAAGCAACTCTGGTAAATCGGTTGCTTGAGGCATTCCCAGCACACAGCAGCGGTGATGGTTCTCACACGAGCCGTACGGGCCGGGGGCAGCTTGGCAGAGGTGTTCGTGGTGCACACAGCAGAAGTGGCGTTGGAGACAGGGGTTTCATGACAATGTTGTGGACTGATTTTTCAAGTACCGCTCACACAACTGGTAATACTGCATCGATGGAAAGTGACAGGAGACAGCAGTTGTCAACTATGGTTACAAACTACTTTTCCTCCCATATCGATGTTCTCCCACACAGGTCATTCCCCTTTGACTATTGGGCTGCTAAACTGGACACCTGGCCTGAATTGGCACAATATGCCTTACAGGAGCTCGCTTGCCCAGCTGCAAGTGTGCTATCGGAAAGAGTCTTCAGTGCAGCTGGATCAATCCTGACAGAAAAAAGGACCCGTCTGTCAACCCAAAATGTGGATGATCTAACCTTCATTAAAATGAACCATGCATGGGTTTCCAAGGATTTTGTCCCACCTTCCCCTGATGACACATAGGGTGACAGGAAAATGGCTTGCTTTGGTCCACCTCTTCCTGGGACTTGACCTATTTCACCTTTTGCATCAGCTGAATGTCCAACATCAACATATGCCACTTTCTAAAACTCCCTAACAGTGCTGCCTCCCCCCCCATGGCCGGGGTCACCACCTAGCGCATGACACCGTGCGAGTTCCGTTGCCCTGGACAGGTGGGTAGGCCGACTCTTGGGCGCGGGCACTGGCACAGGGTCCTTCATAGTGCAATCAAGTGTCTCTGACGGTGGTGGTGCACACCCGCCGTCAGACACACCGCCGTACTATGAGGGGCCCAGTGCCAGTACCGACGCCCATGAGTGGGCCCCCCTTGCTTGGGCAGGGCCCCAGCATTTGCAATCTTTACCTCTCCCTGCTCCTCCGCTGTGTAGTCTGGGCCGTCAAATCCATACTGTGCCTGACACCGTCTGAGCCTGCCTCCTGATGTATAGACATATATTTTGAATGTGTACGCTATCCATACATGTTATCCAGGGATACGGTACCCTTTGTAACCTTTGTGCAATCACGTGCAATCCATACTGGGCCTAACACCGTCTGAGCCTGCCTCCTGATGTATAGACATATATTTTGAATGTGTACGCTATCCATACATGTTATCTGGGGATACGGTACCCTTTCTAACCTTTGTGTAATCACGTGCAATCCATACTGGGCCTAATACCGTCTGAGCCTGCCTCCTGATGTATAGACATATATTTTGAATGTGTACGCTATCCATACATGTTATCCGGGGAAACGGTACCCTTTCTAACCTTTGTGCAATCACATGCAATCCATACTGGGCCTAACACCGTCTGAGCCTGCCTCCTGATGTATAGACATATATTTTGAATGTGTACGCTATCCATACATGTTATCTGGGGATACGGTACCCTTTCTAACCTTTGTGCAATCACGTGTAATCCATACTGGGCCTAACACCGTCTGAGCCTGCCTCCTGATGTATAGACATATATTTTGAATGTGTACGCTATCCATACATGTTATCCGGGGATACGGTACCCTTTCTAACCTTTGTGCAATCACGTGCAATCCATACTGGGCCTATCACCGTCTGAGCCTGCCTCCTGATGTATAGACATATATTTTGAATGTGTACGCTATCCATACATGTTATCTGGGGATACGGTACCCTTTCTCACCTTTGTGCAATCACGTGTAATCCATACTGGGCGTGAGAACGGCTGGCGAGCTGTTAAGCAAGCTACAGCACCTGTGGTTTGCACACGTAAGTTTTTCATTTTTTCAGGAATGACAGTTAGGCCTAATTCCGGAACTGCGGTTGACCTGCACTTACTGGGAAATCATTGTTCGCGGGTAATAATTGCAATCAGTGATCCCCATCACTAACGTTGTTCAGCGGGTTATCTGCACCTGTAAGCGACAAACGCTGGCCTTTTCAGTGTAGCGCACATGCAGCCACGGACATGTAAGGGCATGACACACCAGTTATTGGCCAATCACACGTGCCAGAGCCTCGCGGGTCCCTCTAGTAAGCCGGACTCGGACCGCGGGGCATGACGGAGTCTTGTTCGTTAACGGAATTAAGCTTGCAATGTGTGCATCTGTTCTGTAGCTGGCATGGTTGAGGTTTCCCAGGTGGAGTCGAATTTAACCGTAGGCTCCACTCCTGGTGGTGCCCTTCTGGACATTCCATTAAGGTTCAGCTTTGCAACCATACTGCCCACGTAAAACAAACACTTTGCCTTCATGAACGCTGTTTGGAGGGTCATGACTCGTGGGAATAACGCCGCCCAATCAGTTAACCTGCTAGAGAGATCGTTCGTTGCTCCCAAGCATGACATCACACTCCCTAGGAAGAAGGTAATGCCACTGTGGCGACCGTACTCCTGGGGGCGACACAAGTGCACTGATGCCCAGCCACTGCTCGATGAATCTGCTGGTACATTGACCCAGACCACTACATTCCCCTCGCACGCTACACGACCTGAATCTGACCCTGATGAAACTCAGGTTACCCTTCCCATATACAGTTCCATCTTACACGGTGACAAAGAGGAAGCTGCAGATGAAAGTGCAGGTTCGGCCCACCCGCCATCAGACACACCACCGTACTATCAGGGGCCCTGTGCCAGTGCCATCGCCAACGAGTAGGCCCCCCCTGCTTGCTCAGGATCACAGCACTTGCAAAGTTGAAATACTGTGCAGTGAGATGGAAGATGGGGACGACGAGGAGTCCAGACAAGTACAGGGATTCCCTAGCGAGGAGACTTATTTGATTGTTTTCAATGTTGGGACAGCAATTTTTGGGGAGCACTATACTCTGGAGAATGATAGATGGGGCCCACCATACACTGGAACATTCCAAAGGTGGACATCAGACACTGGAGCAGCATTTACAGGGCCCATTATACACTAGAGCATTAGAAATGGGGCCCATTATGTTTGGAGCATTATTTGGGCCCATAAGACAGTGGAGCTTCATCCATGGGGACCAACATATACTGTAGCATTATGTGGAGCTCATCATATACTGTTTCAAACATTATATGGGACCAATGATTCTGTATGGAGAAATAGATGGGCCTTGTCATGAGATGTAAAAAGTGAAGTATTTTTCATTGTACTATACCGCTATTTCTCTGCCGTATCGGAGCATGATGAGTTGTGGTATGTGTTAAAGGGGCGCTCTTTCGCCCAGGGCACATGAAAACCTGCAGCCAGCCCCCCCCACAACTCTAGCCAAATAACCCCCATTTTTCAGTGCGTAACTTGTATTATGAAGTTAATTAAGGTTGAAAAGCTTAAGTAAGAAGAATTGATGCTTTTGGCATTCAAATGGGCACTGTAGGTGTGTTTCCTGTCCTCCTCTCACTGCCGACTTTTATTCCCCATTGACTTACATTGGGTTTAGTGTTTCTGGACGACCCCGACTTTTCCCTATAATCGGACGATCTTGCTCGACCCGACTTTTGGAAAAGTCGGGTTTCACGAAACGAAACGCGACCCTAAAAAACCAAAAGTCGCTCAACTCTAGTATTTACTATAAGGATATGGGGAGTGAGTACATGTGTGGCACATTGATTAATTGATTGCGGCAACAGGTGATAATGGTTTGATGTCATCTTAACCACACAGTTGTGGCCAAAAGTATTGACACCCCTGCAATTCTGTCAGATAATACTCAGTTTCTTCCTGAAAATGATTGCAAACACAAATTCTTTGGTATTATCATCTTCATTTACTTTGTCTTAAATGAAAAAACACAAAAAGAATTGTCCTAAAGCCAAATTGGATATAATTCCACACCAAACATAAAAAAGAGGGTGGACAAAAGTATTGGCACTGTTCAAAAAATCATGTGATGCTTCTCTAATTTGTGTAATTAACAGCACCTGTAACTTACCTGTGGCATCTAACAGGTGTTGGCAATAACTAAATCACACTTGCAGCCAGTTGACATGGATTAAAGTTGACTCAACCTCTGTCCTGTGTCCTTGTGTGTACCACATTGAGCATGGGGAAAAGAAAGAAGACCAAAGAATTGTCTGAGGACTTGAGAAACCAAATTGTGAGGAAGCATGAACAATCTCAAGGCTACAAGTCCATCTCCAAAGACCTGAATGTTCCTGTGTGTACCGTGCGCAGTGTCATCAAGAAGTTTAAAGCCCATGGCACTGTGGCTAACCTCCCTAGATGTGGACGGAAAAGAAAAATTGACAAGAGATTTCAATGCAAGATTGTGCGGATGTTGGATAAAGAACCTCGACTAACATCCAAACAAGTTCAAGCTGCCCTGCAGTCCGAGGGTACAACAGTGTCAACCCGTACTATCCATTGGTGTCTGAATGAAAAGGGACTGTACTGTATGGTAGGAGACCCAGGAAGACCCCACTTCTTACCCCGAGACATAAAAAAGCCAGACTGGAGTTTGCCAAAACTTACCTGAAAAAGCCTAAAACATTTTGGAAGAAAGTTCTCTGGTCAGATGAGACAAAAGTAGAGCTTTTTGGGAAAAGGCATCAACATAGAGTTTACAGGAGAAAAAAAGAGGCATTGAAAGAAAAGAACACGGTCCCTACAGTCAAACATGGCGGAGGTTCTCTGATGTTTTGGGGTTGCTTTGCTGCCTCTGGCACTGGACTGCTTGACCGTGTGCATGGCGTAATGAAGTCTGAAGACTACCAACAAATTTTGGGTCTCCCTCAGAGGTCATAGGTCTTCCAGCAGGACAATGACCCAAAACACACTTCAAAAAGCACTAGAAAATGGTTTGAGAGAAAGCACTGGAGACTTCTAAGGTGGCCAGCAATGAGTCCAGACCTGAATCCCATAAAACACCTGTGGAGAGATCTAAAAATGGCAGTTTGGAGAATGCACCCTTCAAATATCAGGGACCTGGAGCAGTTTGCCAAAGAAGAATGGTCTAAAATTCCAACAGAGCATTGTAAGAAACTCATTGATGGTAACCGGAAGCGGTTGGTCGCAGTTATTTTGGCTAAAGGTTGTGCAACCAAGTATTAGGCTGAGGGTGCCAATACTTTTGTCTGGCCCATTTTTGGAGTTTTGTGTGAAATGATCAATGTTTTGCTTTTTGCTTCATTCTCTTTTGTGTTTTTTCATTTTAGGCCTCTTTCACACATCAGGTTTTCGCCGTCAGGCGCGATCCGGCGCTTTTGACAGAAACCGGATCCGGCGAAATGCAATGCCGGATCCGGTTTCCCCCCCATTGACTTGCATTTGCGCCGGATCGCGCCGGATGGCCATGCGTTTCATCCGGTTTTCGCCGGATCCGGCAATGTGTCGCAATGTGTCGCGATCCGGCGTCTGGAAAAAACGTCTACTGTAACGTTTTTTGTCTCCGGCGAAAAAGCCGGACACGCCGGATTCGGCGCGTCCGGCTTTTTCACACAATGAAAGCCTATGAGCGCCGCAATGCGCCGGATCCGGCGAAAGCCAGATCCGGCGGCCGGATCCGGTTTTTTGGTCTGAGCATGCTCAGTAGCTCTGCCCACAAGACATATATAAAAGCAAGACAGTGGGACCCACAGCCACACCCAACATGCCACCCAAGAAAGCAACCAAGCGAAGCAGGAGAAGGCAGGAGACCACTGCAGCACCATCAGCACCACCACCACCCCAAATGGAGCAGCAAATAGAACATGCTGAGGAGGGGAGGCCAGCAGCAGATGAGAGACGGTAATTATCAAATCCCCCATTCCTCCAAACTAGGGCCATGGAATATCAAGATATTCATTGGCCCTTTGTTTCTCTTTATTCAACAGCCGCCAAAGAGATGCAGCAGCAGCAGCAGAAATGGCATCACTGGCAGCAGCAATACCCACAGCCATGGAGTCTGGCCATCAACAGGACAGCACATCTTCTTCTGGGAGCCCTCCCTCGCATCGTCAGCGTTTGACGGTAAGTTTTTATTTCCAAAATCCATCATCTCTGTAATATATGTCTATTCATTGCCTTTTATTTCAAAACAGGAATCACAAGATGAAGAGGAGCTCCCAGAAGAAGAAGGAAGGGGTGGACAGACACCTGGAGTGGGCTCACAATTGGTAAGTTTTTTGCATCAAACGCAGAAACACAACATCACACTTCACACAACACATAGAAAACAATGTTCTGCAGACCACACACAGCAAACAAATGCCTACATCCAAAGACATAACATTTTTTGTTTTCTTCTCTAGTCTTCCCAATCTGGTGCTCGGCCAAGAGGTCCTCGCAGTGCCTCCCAGGGTCGTCGGCGACAGCAACGCGGCGGTCACCAGCGTGTAAGTATAAATATTTTTGCTTTGTTTTTTTGCACTTTTTATTTCATTTCTTTTGTGGAGGCTAATTATGTTATTTTTGTCTTTTTCTTTAACAGCCTTCACAGCGTGCTCCCGACTCTGACGGTGAGGATGGAGGACTCGATGTGGACCACCTCATCGATCTCGTCAGAGAAAGGGAGCCGCTCTGGAATATGGCTGACCGCCACCACGCTGACCTTATCGTTACCCGACGACTCTGGGAGGAAATCTGTTCTCTCCTTGTGGGACGCTGGGAGGACCTCGAAGCTCGGGCCCAGATTAAAGAGCGTAAGTATATACAGTACCGTTTGCTTGATGTAAACCAGTGTTTCCCGAACTCCAGTCCTCGTGGTCCCCACGGATCATGTGTTCAGGATTTCTATTTACTATGGAAATCCTGAAAACATGACCCCTGGGGACCATGAGGACTGGAGTTTGTGAAACACTGATGTTGTATACTAACCACTCCTTTCTCGTTTCAGGGAACAGAATTGTGAATCGGTGGCGGTCTGTGAGGGATCGTTTCAAGAAGGAGTTCAATAAAGAGATGCGGGCCCCGAGTGGATCTGGAGGACGCAGGAGCAAGTACAAGTACGCACAAGCCCTGTCGTTCCTCCGGGAAACAATGCTCACCAGAAGGTAAATATTACACACCACATGTGAAAAAAATGTTAGATGTAACTTTTTTTTTTCAGCCAGGGCCATACCATGTCAGTATTTTAATTGTTTTTTTTTCTCTTTATTCCACAGCACGGTGAGCAGCACTCGGGAGCCTGCACGATTGGACCCTTCTGAGGCGATCCCTGAGGAGACCGGCACCGAGGGACACTTCGACCGCCCCGGTACATCTGCACCTTCCCAGCCTTCCCACACATTCGACCCATCTGTCCCATCCACCAGCACAGGAGCATCGTGGCCGCCTACATTACATGAAGCTGCTGGTGAGGAGATCGCTTTCCCTTTACCCCACCCTTCTGCCCCTGCCACCTCTAGTACACCTGCGGGTACTGGGCGGCAGCGGCAGAGGGGTCAGGAAAAGAGTTATGCGCAAGAGTTCTTGCATCTGAATGCATCTTTCCAGAACTGTCTCAAAGTCTTGTCAGAGCAAATCTCCGCAGGCTTTCAGCAGATCAACTCCAGCATTCTGGAGGTGAAGACACTTCTGCAAACCATGCATTCAGAAGCAAGATCTTCGCCAAACCACACCTTTTTCAGGTCTGTTGTGGAGCGCATGGCAACACTATCTCCTACCCAGCAGATGCATGTAATGCATTCGTGCCACGGTGCTCTACAGCAGGTTACCTCCCAACCTCCACCTCCCACCACTGTAGTTCCTCCACCTGCACCCCCTCCAGCCACTTTCCATCCTCCCCCTCCTATTACATCTGCACCCCCTCCAGCCACTTTCCATCCTCCCCCTCCTATTACATACCAGCAACCTCACCAGTACCAGACATCTCCCCACTTCCAGCAACCTGCCCCGTACCAAACTCCTTCCCCGTACCAAACTCCTTCCCCGTACCAAACTCCTTCCCCATACAACTTTCCATCAACATCATCTGCTCCTACAGTCCCTGCCCAACCCTCCACTCCACCGCCCACCACCTCTTCTGCCTCCCACATGTCCACCCATTCTGTAGCTTTTTCCACACCTTCACCTCTAACTGTTCCTTCCCCACCACGATCCCAGTCCTCTCTCCACACACCCAGTGTCGAAGTGTCCCGCAGCCCCTCCAGCAGTATTTCCACCCCACAGTACACAGATTTGTAATTTTTTTTTTGTGTAATAAAAATGCCCATTGGGTTTAAAACCTTTATTAAAAAAGTTTTTTGCACTTTAAAAATGTAAAAAAAAAAAAAATTTAAATAAAAGTTAAATTATCGTTTCACAATGGTTGTCTGTCATTTCTTTCTGCGGCGAACTATGTTTTAAAAAAAGGTTAAATACAGGGTATTTCAAAGGTAAAAAGGTATTCAAAACCAGGTATATAACTGTGGGTAAATTTTAGCTTTTTGCCACAGTTGTGTTCCTGGTTGTGTTTGAAGCAAAGTATTTCACCTAAAAAGTTGTGTTTATTGTTGGTGATTTCCTAACAATGTACACAACTTTTGTTAAAAGGTGAAATACTTTGCATAAAACACAACCAGGTACACACCTGTGGCCTAAAGGTAAAAATAGTAAGACCATGACAAGATAGCCAACTTTGGTTGGCAAAGGTATATACTGTTGGTCCAGAAGGTACACAAGTTTAGGGCACAAATCTTTCACACTCTGAAATCCCAGTGTACTCTGCCTTGAGGTGACATAAAGTATAGTGGAAAATTGTCCCTGAAACCGTCACAGAACTTCTAGTGGTAATATTTCCAATGACAACATCCATCTTCGCCAGTAACTTGCTCTTCTCTCCAACCTGCACTTTCTTCTCTACAACCTGTCAAAGAAGGGCTGTAGGAACATGCTATATCTAGTTTTCCAGTAGCCAATCCCGTTCGGAAGGCCACAAGGGTCAATTTTAAAAACCGGATCCGGCGTAATCCGTCGAAAAACGGATAGAAAAACGGATAGAAAAACGGATGAACCGGATGAGACGGATCCGGTTTTGTCTGTCAAGAACAAGACAGATCCGGCAGAAAACCGGATCCGGCACTTCAGGTTTTACAAAACATTTGCCGGATCCGGCATTCCGGCACGACGCCGGATCGCGCCTGACGCCGAAAACCTGATGTGTGAAAGTAGCCTAAGACAAATTAAATGAAGATAATAATACCAAAGAATTTGTGTTAGCAATCATTTTCAGGAAGAAACTGAGTATTATCTGACAGAATAGCAGGGGTGTCAATACTTTTGGCCACAACTGTATAAATATGCCCTCTTTCCTCCACTCTCTGCAGACAGCAGACAGCTTTGAGAGTGGGAGGATTTATGTTTCCTGAGCTTTAGAACTATGGCACGTTTTAACAAGTTAGTCCCCTGAAGAGTTACTTGGATGAAACGCGTTGGGACACCCCTCTAAGAGAAAGTGCAGGGCATGTGCAATATAGGGTGAGCTGTGGACTGCCCTTGTCAGGGTGGGAGTTTGGGGATCAGATGATTGCTAGTTTTTTAGGGATTTGACAGGGTATTGTCCTCAAAATGCGATCTTCCTGTGTGTATACAGAGTATCCCTGGAGACTCCTGGCCGTCTGTACAAACCGGTGAGATTGTTCCCTTTTTTACATTTCATCTATTGGTATTATTGTGACCATAAACTTGTTTGGTCTAATTATTAATATATATATGCAATTGGCTATGGCATTGTGTGCTAATTGTTAATTTATGCTGTATCCTCTAGATAAATTGTTGCCTGATATGGAATACTAGCAACATTTTATATCCTGTATGATGCATTTAGGTGGTCCCTTTTCCATTTAGGGATTACCCACTGAATTGGCATCCTTTTTAACCACTTTTTGTTGACATATATTGGTTGTTTTTTTTTAATTTATATATTAAAAGTTATGTTTTAATTCCACCTATTGCTGTATATACAAATATATTTTTTGTGGTGAGATTTGTTTGTCAATTTTGACAGAAATTGGCTTTTTTGCTATATTTGTTGCTTTCAAACATGCCACAATCACGCCTATCCTTAAAAAGCCAACCCTCGACCCAACCGCTATGTCCAGCTATCACCCAATATCATTGCTCCCATTCGCTTACAAACTCCTGGAACAGCACATCCATGCTGAACTTTCCTCCCACCTATCGTCTAACTTGCTCTTTGACAATCTACAATCTGGTTTCCGCCCCCATCACTCCACTGAGACAGCCCTGACCAAAATTACTAACGACCTACTTACAGCCGAATCAAATGGACAATACTCTATACTCCTGCTTCTAAACCTGTCCTCTGCATTCGACACAGTTGACCACTGCCTCATACTACAGATCCTCTTCTCCATCGGCATCAAAGGCCTTTCCCTATCCTGGATCTCCTCATACCTTTCCAATCGCACATTCAGCATCTCCCACTCCCACACCACCTCCTCATCCCATCCTCTCTCTGTTGGAGTCCCCCAAGGTTCTGTTTTAGGACCCCTACTCTTCTCAATCTATACACTTGGTCTGGAGCAACTCATAAAGTCCCACAGATTCCACTACCACCTTTATGCTGATGACTCCCAGATCAACCTCTCTGGCCCAGACGTCACCTCTCAGCTGTCCAGAATGCCAGAGTGTCTATCATCCACATCCTCCTTCTTCTCCTCTCGCTTCCTCAAGCTCAATGTGGACAAACCTGAACTCACCATCTTTCCTCCATCTCTCTGATCTTCCTTACCTGACCTAGCTATAAAAATTAATGACATCACACTTTCCCCAGTACCGGAAGTCCGCTGCCTCGGAGTAACCTTTGACTCTGCCCTGTCCTTCAAACCGCACAACCAAGCTCTTTCTACCTCCTGTCGCCTCCAGCTCAAAAATATTTCCAGAATCCGTCCTTTCCTCAACCCTCAGTCTACTAAAATGCTTGTGCATGCCCTCATCATCTCCCTCCTCGACCACTGCAACATCCTTTTCTGTGGTCTCCCTGCTAACACCCTCACACCTCTCCAGTCCATCCTTAACTCTGCCGCCCGACTAATTCATCTCTCTCCTCGCTACTCCTCCGCTTCTCCCCTCTGCATATCACTTCACTGGCTCCCACTCCCTCAGCATATCCAGTTCAAATTACTAATACTGACCTACATGTCCATCTATAACCTGTCTCCCCATATGTCTCTGAACTAATCTCCCGATACCTTCCTTCACGTAATCTCCGGTCCTCCCAAGACCTCCTTCTCTCCTCCACACTTATTCGCTCCTCACCCAACCACCTCCAAGACTTCTCCCGAATAGCCCCTATTCTCTGGAATTCTTTGCCCCAACAAGTCTATCAACCACATTTGGATCCTTCAGACGGCCTGAAAACCCACCTCTTCAAGAAAGCCTACAGCCTGCAATGACCCCGCTATCTCCTTCTCTCTCTCTACTACCGGTGATATCACCTCAACCAACACCGGAACTGCTGCAACCCACCAACCTACTGTCTCCTTCCCCACCATCCTGTAGCATGTAAGGGCAGGGTCCTCTCTCCCCTCTGTATCAGTCTGTCATTGTTAGTTTGTTTACTGTAAGTGATATCTGTAATTTGTATGTATGCCCTTCTCATGTACAGCACCATGGAATCAATGGTGCTATATAAATGAATAAATAATAATAATAATAATAATAATAATGCCATTAGCTCGCTTACTGAGTGTGCAGGCTGTTAGAAATTGTATTGGGCATATTTTTTTAAAAAACCTCTGTCCCTAGTCGCCATTTATTTTAAAATACAAGCTGTACTTTGCTCACCTTTCCCGGGTTCATTCTCCACTGCTTCTCCCAGTATCAATAATTGTGTGCAGCATGCATCCTGGGCTTTAAGGTACTGATCATTAAATCCAAGAATGCTTCCAGAGGGCTGAGGTTAAAATAATACAAATATATGTTTTGTGCTTATTCCACATGGTGTCTTTAGGTTCATTAATTATTCACTTTAACCCCTTACCTACAATGGACATAATATTCCGTCCATGTGACCCTGGACCTAATTACCATGGACGGAATATTACGTCACAGCGATCAGCGGCGCCCACGTGGTGAGCGTCGCTGATCGCGGCCGGGTGTCAGCTAATTATCACAGCTGACACCCAGCACAATGTGTCAGGGGTGGTCATGGACCGCCCCCGACACGTTAACCCCTTGTACACCGCGATCAAACGCGAACGCGGTGTACCGGGGGTTAAAGTGAAGCATCGGCAGGGAGGGGGCTCCCTCCGTGCTTCCCTGAGCCCCCCACAGCAGCGCAATGTGCAGCGCTGCTGCAGGGGTCTCTTTCCCTACAGGCCCCCGGATCCAAGATGGCGACGGGGCCTTCGGGGGCCTGTAGGGAGCTGACTTCGTCACTGCCTGCAAAGCGCAGGCATGAGGAAGTCTGCAGAACTGCCTGTGACAGATTGCTGATCTGTCACAGTGATCTGTGATGTGACAGATCAGCGATCTGTCACAGGACAGTGATGTCCCACCTGGGACAAGGTAATAAAGTAAAAAAAAAAAAAGTGTTAAAAATAATTTTAAAAAAATCGCTAAATAAATTAGTAAAAAAAAAAAAAATATTCCCCAATAAATTCATTTTTTCAAAGTAAAAAAAAAATAAAACAATAAAAGTACACATATTTGGTATTGCCACGTCCGTAGCGACCTGCCCTATAAAACTGTCCCATTAGTTAACCCCTTTAGCGAACCCCTTAAAAAATAAAAATAAAAAACGAAGCAAAAAATAATGATTTATTATCATACCACCGAACAAAAAGTGCAATAACGCGCGATCAAAAAGACGAATATAAATATGCATGGTACCGCTGAAACCGTCATCTTGTCCTGCAAAAAACGAGCCACAATACAACATCATCTGCAAAAAAACACAAAAGTTATAGCTTGCAGAATAAAGCGATGCAAAAATAATTATTTTTTATATAAAATTGTTTTCATTGCAAAAAACCGACAAAACATAAAAAAAGACCTAAATGAGGTATCGCTGTAACTGTACTGACCCGAAGAATAAAAATGCTTTATCAATTTTACCGCACGCGGAACGGTGTAAACGCACCCCCCAAAAGAAATTCATGAAACGCTGGTTTTGTTCATTCTGCGTCCCAAAAATCGGAATAAAAAGCGATCAAAAAATGTCACGTGCCCGAAAATGATACCAATGAAAACGTCAACTCGTCCCGCAAAAAATAAGATCTCACATGACTCGGTGGGTCAAAATACGGAAAAATTATAGCTCTCAATATGTGGTGATGCAAAAACTATTTTTACAATAAAAAGCGTCTTTTAGCGTGCGACAGCTGCCAAACATAAAAACCGCCATAAATAGTAAATCAAACACCCCGTTATCACCCCCTTAGTTACGGAAAAATAATAAAATAAAAAAATGTATTTATTTCCATTTTTCCATTAGGGTTAGGGTTAGGGCTAGGGTTAGGGCTAGGGTTAGGGTTAGGGCTAGGGTTAGGGCTAGGGCTAGGGTTAGGGTTAGGGTTAGGGCTAGGGTTAGGGTTAGGGTTAGGGCTGAGATAAGGGTTAGGGGTGTGTTGGGCTTCGGGTTGGAGTTAGAATTGGGGGTTTCCACTGTTTGGGCACATCAGGGGCTCTCCAAATGCAACATGGCGTCTGATCTCAATTCCAGCCAATTCTGAGTTGAAAAAGGTCAAATGGTGCTCCTTCCCTTCCAAGCTCTGCCATGCGCCCAAACAGTGTTTTACCCCCACATGTAGGGTATCAGCCTACTCAGGACAAATTGCAAAACAATTTTTGGGGTCCAATTTCTCCTGTTACCCTTAGGAAAATAAAAACTTGGGGGCAAAAATATCATTTTTGTGGAAAAAAAAGATTTTTTTATTTTCACGTCCAAGCGTTATAAACTTCTGTGAAGCACTTGGGGGTTCAAAGTGCTCACCACACATCTAGATAAGTTCCGTGGGGGGTCTAGTGTCCAAAATGGGGTCACTTGTGGGGAGTTTCAATAGTTTAGGTACATCAGGGGCTCTCCAAATGCACATGACACCCGCAGACCATTCCATCAAAGTCTGCATTCCAAAACGTCACTGCTTCCCTTCCGAGCCCCGACGTGTGCCCATACAGTAGTTTTCTCCCACATATGTATTTATTTCCATTTTCCCCATTAGGGTTAGGGGTAGGGCTAGGGTTAGGGTTAGGGCTAGGGCTAGGGTTAGGGCTCAGATTAGGGTTAGGGGTGTGTTGGGGTTAGGGTTGGAGTTATAATTTGGGGTTTCCACTGTTTGGGCACATCAGGTCCTCTCCAAATGCAACATGGCGTCTGATCTCAATTCCAGCCAATTCTGCGTTGAAAAAGTCAAATGGTGCTCCTTCCCTTCCAAGCTCTGCCATGCGCACATACAGTGTTTTACCGCCACATATGGGGTATCAGCCTACTCAGGACAAATTACAAAACAACTTTTGGGGTCCAATTTCTCCTGTTATCCTTAGGAAAATAAAAAATTGGGGGCAAAAATATCATTTTTGCGGAAAAAAATGATTTTTTTATTTTCACGCCCAGGCGTTATAAACTTCTGTGAAGCACTTGGGGGTTCAAAGTGCTCACCACACATCTAGATAAGTTCCGTGGGGGTCTAGTTTCCAAAATGGGGTCACTTGTGGGGGGTTTCAATAGTTTAGGTACATTAGGGGCGCTCCAAATGCACATGACACCCGCAGACCAATCCATCAAAGTCTGCATTCCAAAACGTCACTACTTCCCTTCCGAGCCCCGACGTGTGCCCATACAGTAGTTTTCTCCCACATATGAGGTATCAGCGTACTCAGGACAAATTGGACAACAACTTTTGGGGTCCAATTTCTCCTGTTACCCTTGGGAAAATAAAAAAAATGGGGACTAAAAGATGATGTTTGTTGAAAAAATACGATATTTTTATTTTCACACCCGGTCGTTATAAACTTCTGTGAAGCACTGGGGGGTTCATAGTGCTCACCACACATCTAGATAAGTTCATTAGGGGGTCTAGTTTCCAAAATGGGGTCACTTGTGGGGGGGTTTCCACTGTTTAGGTACATCAGGGGCTCTCCAAAAGCAACATGACACCCGCAGACCATGCCATCAAAGTCTGCATTCCAAAACGTCACTACTTCCCTTCCGAGCCCCGACGTGTGCCCATACAGTAGTTTTCTCCCACATATGAGGTATCAGTGTACTCAGGACAAATTGGACAACAACTTTTGGGGTCCAATTTCTCCTGTTACCCTTGGGAAAATAAAAAAATTAGAGACTAATTGATCATGTTTGTGGAAAAAATACGATTTTTTTATTTTCATGCCTGGGCATTATAAACTTCTGTGAAGCCCTTGGGGGTTCAAAGTGCTCACCACACATCTAGATAAGTGCCTTAGGGGGTCTAGTTTCCAAAATGGGGTCATTTGTGGGGGGTTTCCACTGTTTAGGTACATTAGGGGCTCTACAAAGGCAACTTGACACCCGCAGACCATTCCATCAAAGTCTGCATTCCACAACGTCACTACTTCCCTTCCGAGCCCCGACGTGTGCCTATACAGTAGTTTTCTCCCACATATGGGGTGTCAGCGTACTCAGGACAAAATGGACAACAACTTTTGGGGTCCAATTTCTCCTGTTACCCTTGGGAAAATAAAAAAAATGGGGACTAAACGATGATGTTTGTGGAAAAAATGCGATTTTTTTATTTTCATGCCCGGGCGTTATAAACTTCTTTGATGCACTGGGGGGTTCAAAGTGCTCACCACACATCTAGATAAGTTCCTTGGGGGGTCTAGTTTACAAAATGGTGTCATTTGTGGGGGGTTTCTACTGTTTTCGTACATCAGGGGCTTTCCAAACGCGACATGGTGTCCGATCTCAATTCCAGCCAAAAACGTCAAATGGTGCTGCTTCCCTTCCGAGCTCTGCTATGCACCCAAATAGTCATTGACACCCACATATGGGGTATCAGCGTACTCAGGACAAATTGCACAATAACTTTTAGGGTCCTGTTATCCTTGGAAAAATAAAAATTGGGGGTGAAAAGATTATTTTTGTGGAAAAAATATGATTTTTTAATTGTACCGCTGTATGTTATAAAATTCTGTGAAGTCCTTGTGGGTTCAAAGTTCTCACCACATATCTAGATAAGTTCCTTGGGGGGTCTAGTTTCCAAAATGGGGTCAATTGGGGGGTTTCCACTGTTTAGGTACATCAGGGGCTCTCCAAACGCGACATGGTGTCCGATCTGAATTCCAGCCAATTTTGCATTGAAAAAGTCAAACGGCGCTCCTTCCCTACTGAAGTCTGCCATGCGCCGAAACAGTGATTCCCCCCCACATATCGGGTATCAGCGTACTCAGGACAAATTGCACATTAACTTTTGCAGTCCAATTTCTCCTGTTACCCTTGGTAAAGTAAAAAAAATTGAACCTGAAGTATTTTTTTTGTGAAAAAAAGATAAATGTTAATTTTTTTTTTTAAATATTCAAAAAATTCCTGTGACGCACCTAAAGGGTTAATAAACTTCTTGAATGTGGTTTTGAGCACCTTAAGGGGTGCAGTTTTTAGAATGGTGTCACTTTTGGGTATTTTCTATCATATAGACCCCTCAAAATGGCTTCAAATGTGATGTGGTCCCTAAAAATAAAATGGTGTTGCAAAAATGAGAAATCGCTGGTCAATTTTTAACCCTTATAACTTCCTAACAAAAAAAAATTTTGGTTCCAAAATTGTGCTGATGTAAAGTAAACATGTGGGAAATGTTATTTATTAAGTTTTTTGTGTGCCGTATCTCTGTGCTTTAAGGGCATAAAAATTCAAAGTTGGAAAATTGCGAAATTTTAAAAATTTTTGCCAAATTTCCGTTTTTTTCACAAATAAACGCAAGTTATTTGAATGAAATTTTACCACTAACATGAAGTACAATATGTCACGAGAAAACAATGTCAGAATTACCGGGATCCATGGAAGCGTTTCAGAGTTATGACTTCATAAAGGGACAGTGGTCAGAATTGTAAAAATTGGCCCGGGAGTTAACGTGCAAACAACCCTTGGTAGTGAAGGGGTTAATATTGAAAATTACAAAATAATTAGCATTTTTATTTTAAAATAATTAGTCAAATTTCATTGAAGTAGATTCATCACTGTAAGAAGTTATTATTCTTCAAATCATCTGGCATGTGTAGCTGTCTTTTTTATTTCATTAAGTAGAATGTTTCGGGGGTTATTATAAAGAGTATTGCATTGAGCCCACAATGCATTGCAGATGATAAAAGTTTATCAGTGCTCATTTAAGTCTCATTTGTAGAAAACAATGTACGTTATATTGAGATGAATAATTGTCAACATTGATGGTTTCTTCTGCTTCTCCTATACTCTGCATACTGTTTGCAGCACCTACCCTGTTTATTCTGTATGACTCCTTGAATCTTGAATTACGGCATTATGAGCTCATTTAAAGAAAACTGTATTAGGCTTTATTTTTTTTAAAGATGACATCTAATCTGCAAGCAAGGCGTTATAGAGCAGGAGGAGCTGATCAGATTGATATATACTGTATATTTTTGTGGAAATAGTTTCAATCACTGGTGATTGTATACATGTGAGCCCCAATGGTGGTCCTTCTCAGTGATTAACAGTCTTCCCTGTATGACTGTGCTTGCAGAGATAGCTGTCAATCACAAAGTAGGACCATCCACTGAGCTCGTCTGCATACAAACACTAAGTATTCAGGGGATAAAATATAAATTATATTGAATTTTTTTCAGCAAACCTACATATCATTCTGTTCATCTTCTCCTCTATACCATGCTGTTCACAGATCAAACTGCAACATGACCCATTCCCTTTAAACAACAGATTTTCTGAAGAATACATCCAATTTCCAGGTATGTTGTCAAAAGACACTTCAAATAAGCACTAGTTCTCCAATTGTCCAAGAAGAGATGTCTGGGAACTGAAAAAAAGAAATAAATGCAATACTCAAAACAACTTTTAAAAAGGTTTCCTAATTTTGAAGCCATTGATTCTAATCATTAAAACTTGTTTTACGGATACTCACTAAACCCCAACATTTCAACATATAGTGTTTTAGGTCATTATAGTTCCAAATGCTCCTGTCTTCAAAAGACCTAAATCCCATTGAGCCTACGTTCTCATTATCTATCTTAAGGAGTGGTCTGCACTGTCCCTTTGCCTAGAAGATTCCTGCTTTATTAAAAGACCAGACCCACATTACGGTCATGCTGCTGGCCTGAATTGTGTCCTCTCCAATGTCACTGTCCAAGCTTTATTTGTTCAGCATCGGAGAGTGGCACCGAAGCTGACAAGCTTCAATGATCCGGCTACAGCAAAGAACTTGTAACTCTTCGGCTCCTTGCCTAGAAGACCAACCACCAGAGATAGAGTGCAGTGATAGCTAGTAACCTGAACAATAAGCAGGAGACAAAATAATTACAAATGCATCCTTTCTCGATAATAGAATTTTAAGTTGCTCGTTTTTTAAGAAATTTGCAATTTTAACCTTTACAGTTTTAGCTAATATAATGTGAATAACCCGTTAATATAAAAATCAACTAAGTTTTAGTGTATTATTTAGATTATAACATCATTATCTTGTAGAGTACTCTGCATGTTATGTATAAAAAAGTACTCCATCGCCATAGAAAAAAGACCCCATGTTCAAAACGTATACATTCATTTATTACAGCTAAGCACAAATTTATTAAACTGAACATGAGGTTCTTAGTTTAACATTCTTCAGACTATATGAAGCCTACTTCCATTGCAAAGTGTGTCTCTGACGCACTTCTGTGGCGCTGTGATCTGACCACTACCAAAGGAATACAACTTTAGCAAGGGGAGCAATCTGATGTCCCTCCCCCCAAAAAAAGTAATATAGACAATATCTCACTATTCCTATATGTTATCACTAGCATAAATACAGACAAGAGTTGGAGTGGAATTCCGCTTGAATTTTACAGAATGCAGATTTTGTTTGTAGATTGCGCTGCAGAAAATAAAAAAAACTGGTGGCCGTCTGGCCGCTTTTTTGCTGTATTTTAGAGGGCTTGTAAAAGTTAAAAAACAAAGAAAAAGAATAATACCTCTCTGCTCACCTTTCCTGTCACCTCTGCTGCTTGATTTCCTTTGTATGGTCCTAGGCGCCTCTTCTTACTCTACTGAGTGCTGAAGCCCTGGACCACTTCATGCTAGGCCAGGATGTCTGATGTTCACCTTGACCTTACAACATGCACTCTAGGCCAGTATTTCCTCTTGCGAATGGGCCTGGGGCATTCCTGGCCTTATCAAGTCCGGAAGTACCAGCTGAGAATGAAGGTGCCCTGTTCTCCAACACATGGTGGCGAGAAGGAAAGGCATCAAGTTTTTATTGCTTTTTTTCCACATCTTTTGTTTAATATGTCCTGAGGTCTCTCAATTAACTGAGAATACATTTGCAATGAATGAAATTTCCAGGTAAAATCCGCATAATTTGAATCTCGTCAGATTCGCTCATCTCTCTTATTGATAGAGTATGCTCTCATTACGTCTAGCCCAAACTATACCCGCACTTATTGGACAGATTGCACTTCCCTCTCTCAGGCTACATGGAGCATATTGAGATGGAGAGGTTTGCTCTGCTTGCATACTAGCTTATTTTTCTGTGTTAGACAACGCAGATTTTTTTATGGTGTCTAAAGCTGAAAAAAACTCGAGTTGATCCCATACTTTTCCATAAGTAGAGTTTTGCAATTCCCACAACTATAGTAAAGGAAATCAGACTGTGAGTACCATCATGCCTCTTTTCAAGGATTTTTTGATATATTGGGATGAGCAATCTCTACAATAGCCTATTCAATTTTTGCTATTAAAATAGGTATGTTTTTTCTAAATGCAGTAAGTGATGAAGATGAAAGGTGTACCTAGTTAATATTTATTACAAAATGCCTGCACTATTTATGTTTAGAGCAATATACATAGACATCATAAACACAGAGCTTCGTTTTCTTTTTAAACTATGGCTCTCATTGCTTGCAACAGCAAGATGTCTGCACTAACCGGGAGAAAAATTGTCCCCTCTCTTCCCGTAATTTATTTTATGGCAACAGCAACAAGAAGAGCAACAGGAGGTTCATGCTACAGCATCTGTGGCAAGGAGGAAAATAGACTCATTTAAAGGGTAGTCTGTTACTGGACTTTCCCTGCTTAACTAATTCTGGACCCAAAATAAAACAAAATCAATGCATTCTCAATTTCTACAGAAGCGCAGTCCCAGCGACTGTCCCAAGCAATGTTACATTGTTGTATGCAATGAATGCAGCCAATAAATAGACACTCACCAGTTACAGACTTTACTATTACATCACAGTGGAACGTCCACATTGATGGAATATTGATGGGCTGCAGCCAAAGAGTGACAGCTGATTGGCTGCAGTCGGCATATGACAAAACAATGTTAGAAACTTTAAAAATGTAGCAGTAATTTTTTTTTTCAAGGAAATTTACAAAATGTATTCAGTGACTTTGGAAAACCTATGTATTGGGATACCCCCAAAAGTGATACCATTTTAAAAACATATTCAAAACTGCTGTCAGGTAGTTTGTGAACTCTTCAGGTGCTTTGCAGGAACTATTGCAAAGTGGCATGACAGGAAAGAAAAATGTTATTTTTACCACCTAAATGTTTCTAATTTCTGAACAGGGTCTATAGCTGGCAGACTTTAAGGCTGTTATTTGGCAGAGATATGCCATGGCAACCATCAGGACCACACAATTATGGTCTCAGATTACTGATAAGATTAAAGAAGGAGCCCCCACTCTCTCTTAACCATCTAGATGCCATATTCACTATTTAAAGCAGAATCTAAGGAGTTAAACGCTCATGGTTGGTGCCAACATTGACTGTAAGGCTATGTGCACTCGCCGCGGATTCTGCTGCGGATCCACTGTAGATTTGGCCTCTGCGGATCAGCAGCAGTTCTGCAGACAGTGTACAGTACAATGTAAGTCTATGTGATTTACAATCCGCAGTGCACATGCTGCGGTTTTTCCACTGCGGAAAAGCTGCGGTTTTGAATCCGCTGAAAGAATTGACATGTCAATTCTTTCTGCGCATTCCGCTGCGGTTTGCCACCTATTCCATTGTCCAGGTGTCAAACCACAGGGGAAAACCGCTCGCCAATCCGCAGGTAAAACCACAGGTCATTTTAGCTGCGGTTTTACCTGCAGATCCGCAGATACAAATCCTTGGGTGAATCCGCAGCGTGAGCACATAGCCTAACTGATGCAACAGGGTGTCAGCTACAGTGTAGAGCTGACAGCTGCTGCATTTTCACCCATCAGGTGATGGTGTTCATTTGTATCTTATGTCAGTTTTAATTCATATTGGTGTCACTGAAAGATTAATTTAGCTCTTGAATTGATTAATCTTGGTATTTTCAGTAGAAGAAAACCCATTTAGCTCAGTCTTGTGAAAATATTTATACACAAACAGTATGGAGGCTTATGTGGGGTCCATCATACAGTGTGGGGCCATCATACCAAGAGGGGCCATCATAAAGTGAGGGGGTCATCATACACATGTGGAGGTTGCTGTCTGAACCATCACAAAGTATGAGGACTACTCTAGGGTCCATCATACATTGTGAGAGTCATCATACAGTGTGGATTTACTGTGGGGGCCATCATAAAGTATGGATGCTACTTTTGGGGCCATCAAACATTGTGAGGGCCATCATACAGTGTGTGGGCTACTATGAGAACCATCATACAGAGTAAGGACATCACAAAGTGTGGGTTCCATTATATAATGTGGAGTTAATGTAGGGCTACTCTTGGGGCCATCATACAATGTGAAGGTTAGTATGGGAGCCACTATACAGAACAGAAGATACAGTAAGGGCCATTATGCAGTGTAGTGGCTACTATTGGAAAATCAAACAATGTATGGGCTATAGGGGCTATTCAGAGGTCTATCTTACAGTGTGGGAGCCATCATACAATTTGGTGTAAGAAAAAGTCCTTACTGAGAGCTGGAAGAGCTGGGAGAAAGATGTAGACAATCCTCTTATCAAGCTGAGGATGAAGTTTATTGAAAGATACATGGCAGAACAGGTACAGAGAGTCAGTAGAGCTGAAGCATGCGGGCACAAAACAGGGGTCCAGATGGGCGAAGAGTCGCTGAGAAGTCTGGAGATGGAAAGGCCCAGTGCTAGATTATAGGTGCCTTTTTATACATAATGCAAAGAAAGCTGCACCTTGCCGAAAAGGGTGTTTACATGATAATCTACAGAAACATGTGTTTTAGAACAAAGAATACAATGACATAATACAACAACATTAATTAACGTTTCCCCAAACAACACTAAAACCCATAAAAGTCATTGTTATCTATAGCTACTGTCCTTAATCTTATCACTACTTCCACACTAAATCCATAAATTCATGCATTTGACATTTTAATGAGTCTGTTTTCTTTCAACACTATCACATATACACACATTGACTATATATTTGTTAACCCTATCTCCCTATTGATCCAATTTTCCTTTATGCACGTCTGCTAGATTTGCTAGCAGACATGATCTCATTTTACATCCTCCATCCACTTTTCCAAAGTATATCTTATTAGTTCTATTGTATAAGTTGAAACTGTTGTTTCCTAACTTTCACAAGATGGCTGCCTAGTTCATCATGGCAGCTCAGTATATTATAGATGACCATTCTCTTATATTTGGATGCTACTTTGAGGCAACATACAGTGTGGGATACATCTTACATTACAGTATATATATATATATATATATATAAAAAAAAGAAAAGAAGCCAGCGCTGCTTAAGGTTAGAACGCATAACATTGTTGGTATGTGGCTGACCACCACTTTTGCCGTGCGCGCTGGGTTATGTTCGCCATTTTTTCTGTGTTCACTGTGATGGATCTAGGCTGCTGTGCACACACACAGCAGCCCCGCCCTGCCCCAAGCTTTATTTAATTGTGCACCTGTGTCTGAACCTGCATTGCCCTTCATCTATGTTTGCTGGTCGGGCAATGTGTGGAGGCTAAACCTGACATGTCTGCATTCAGACCTGGTTGGTCTTTATCTGCACTTGCTTTTTCTGGCTTAATGGGAGCGATCCAGAAATGCTCAGGTACGGATTGCACTTAAAGTAGTCTTGCTTTTAATGTATCTAGGAGGCCGTAATGGCACAGTGTTTATTAAAAACGTAGAGTAGGACCCCCCACATGAGATTGCCTTGGCGCGGTGGGGTGGCTCAATTGAATTGATCAATTTTTTTGCCAAATATCTCATTTTGAATACAGTTAGATATTATGTGCATATGCACTTTATGTTATACGTTCTAACCTTAAGCAGCGCTGGCTTCTTTTCTTTTTATATATTTTCTCTTTTATATACAAAATTTCATCTCAATACTTTGTGATATATCCTTTGTTGGCAATGACAGAGGTCAAACGTTTTCTGTAAGTCTTCACAAGGTTGCCACACACTGTTGTTGGTATGTTGGCCCATTCCTCCATGCAGATCTCCTCTAGAGCAGTGATGTTTTTGGCTTTTCGCTTGGCAACACGGACTTTCAACTCCCTCCAAAGGTTTTCTATAGGGTTGAGATCTGGAGACTGGCTAGGCCACTCCAGGACCTTGAAATGCTTCTTACGAAGCCACTCCTTCGTTGCCCTGGCGGTGTGCTTTGGATCATTGTCATGTTGAAAGACCCAGCCACGTTTCATCTTCAATGCCCTTGCTGATGGAAGGAGGTTTGCACTCAAAATCTCACGATACATGGCCCCATTCATTCTTTCATGTACCCGGATCAGTCGTCCTGGCCCCTTTGCAGAGAAACAGCCCCCAAAGCATGATGTTTCCACCACCATGCTTTACAGTAGGTATGGTGTTTGATGGATGCAACTCAGTATTCTTTTTCCTCCAAACACGACAAGTTGTGTTTCTACCAAACAGTTCCAGTTTGGTTTCATCAGACCATAGGACATTCTCCCAAAACTCCTCTGGATCATCCAAATGCTCTCTAGCAAACTTCAGACGGGCCCGGACATGTACAGGCTTAAGCAGTGGGACACGTCTGGCACTGCAGGATCTGAGTCCATGGTGGCGTAGTGTGTTACTTATGGTAGGCCTTGTTACATTGGTCCCAGCTCTCTGCAGTTCATTCACTAGGTCCCCCCGCATGGTTCTGGGATTTTTGCTCACCGTTCTTGTGATCATTCTGACCCCACGGGGTGGGATTTTGCGTGGAGCACCAGATCGAGGGAGATTATCAGTGGTCTTGTATGTCTTCCAATTATTGCTCCCACAGTTGATTTCTTCACTCCAAGCTGGTTGGCTATTGCAGATTCAGTCTTCCCAGCCTGGTGCAGGGCTACAATTTTGTTTCTGGTGTCCTTTGACAGCTCTTTGGTCTTCACCATAGTGGAGTTTGGAGTCAGACTGTTTAAGGGTGTGCACAGGTGTCTTTTTATACTGATAACAAGTTTAAACAGGTGCCATTACTACAGGTAATGAGTGGAGGAAAGAGGAGACTCTTAAAGAAGAAGTTACAGGTCTGTGAGAGCCAGAAATCTTGATTGCTTGTTTCTGACCAAATACTTATTTTCCACCATAATATGCAAATAAAATGAAAAAAAAACAGACAATGTGATTTTCTGGATTTTTTTTTCTCAGTTTGTCTCCCATAGTTGAGGTCTACCTATGATGTAAATTACAGACGCCTCTCATCTTTTTAAGTGGTGGAACTTGCACTATTGCTGACTGACTAAATACTTTTTTGCCCCACTGTATATATATACTAGCTGCTGGCCCGATTATAAAGCATCGGGTACTCTAGAATATGGCCAGGGGCAGATTAAAATAAAAAATGTGATATACTTACCATCCGACAGCCCCTGGAATCTGTCCCTCCTCTCCACGCTGCTGGCATCTTCCATTCCCAGTACTGCTTTGCACCAAAGACCGCTGCTGACATCCTCTCGCAATAGCGTGACGTCATCAGCGGTATTTCACGCAAAGCAGTACTGGGGATGGAAGATGCCAGCAGCGTGGAGAGGAGGGACAGACTCCGGGGGTCGTCGGAAGGTGTGTAGATCACTATTTTTTATTTTAATTCTATTTTTTACACGTTTAAGGTACCAAGGGTCCGAAGGAGTCTCTTCTCCTCTGGACCCTGGCTACCGACTAGCGCCAGGCATCTCCGGCTGTGTCGCCGCTGAAGCCCATGCGCCCGGAGATGACCCGTGGCAACCGTCGGGAGATCAGCGGCTAGCGCCGCTGATCTCACGACGGCACAGTAGCGGTGGCATGCGTCCTGCTAATTGCGGACTGCGCCTGCGCACTGCGCCTGTTGCTGATTGGTGCAAATTTAATGTAAAGTCACTGCACACGTGAAGTTTGCTCAAGTGGAATATTTTTATTTGCATTTGACGGTGAAGAAGCGACAGCTTCCCTTCTCACTAGCACCATATATCTGCATCATTTAGTCAAGTGCTAACCATCTTTACTATCTGTTGCTGATTGGTGGCGGCTTGGTGGCTGCGACCAATCATCAGCGCTGCGGGATTTCGGTTACAGACAGACATGATAAGGCGTTTATATATATAGATTTATATACAGGGTGGACTATTTATATGGATACACCCAAATAAAATGGGAATGGTTGGTGATTTCAACTTTTTGTGTGTGGCACATTAGTATATGGGAGGGGGGAAACTTTTCAAGATGAATGGTGACTATGGCGGCCATTTTGAAGTCAGCCATTTTGGATCCAAGAAATGCTTCTCTAAGGGGGTCAGATTCCTTGTTGGAATGCTCGAACCTGACATCCATAATGTGGAGGTGCGCCATCTTGCTGGAAAAACTCAGGGAATGTGCCATCTTCGGTGCATAAAGAGAGCAACACATCATCATGTAGCAATTTCAGAAATCCAGTGGCAGAGAGGTTTCCATTGATGAAGAAAGGCCCCACTATCTTTGTACCCCATTTACCACACCATGCCATCAATTATGGGTGTCAGGTCCAAGCATTCCTACATGAACAGCTTCCTGGAGAGTGGATTGGTTGTCGTGGGCCAGTTGAATGGCCATCAAGGTCTCCCGATCTGACCCCCTTAGACTTTTATCTTTGGGGTCATCTGAAGGCAGTTGTCTATTCTGTGAAGATACGAGATGTGCAGCATCTGAAACAATGGATACTGGAAGCCTGTGCTAGCATTTCTTCTGCGGTTTTGCTATCATTGTGTCAAGTGTCAAGAGTGGGAGAAGAGAGTTGCATTGACAATCCAACACAATGGGCAGCACTTTGAACACATTTTAAAAGTGGTCATAAAATTGTAAATAACTCGTGAAAGAATAAAGTTATGTTACAACCAAGCACACCATTGCTTATCTTGTGAAATTCTCAAAAAGTTTGATGTGTCACATGACCCTCTTCCCATTGAAAAAAAAAGTTGGATCCAAAATTGGCGACTTCAAAATGGCCATCGTGGTCACCACCACCCATCTTGAAAAGTTTCCCCCCTCCCATATACTAATGTGCCACAAACAGGAAATTGATATCACCAACCATTCCCATTTTATTTAGGTGTATCCATATATACATACTGCTCAAAAAAATAAAGGGAACACTATTCCATTTGCAACAGGCTGTTTGTGCTCCCTTTATTTCTTTGAGCAATATGTATATATATATACAGTGGGGCAAAAAAGTATTTAGTCAGTCAGCAATAGTGCAAGTTCCACCACTTAAAAAGATGAGAGGCGTCTGTAATTTACATCATAGGTAGACCTCAACTATGGGAGACAAACTGAGAAAAAAAAATCCAGAAAATCACATTGTCTGTTTTTTTTTTCATTTTATTTGTATATTATGGTGGAAAATAAGTATTTGGTCAGAAACAAGCAATCAAGATTTCTGGCTCTCACAGACCTGTAACTTCTTCTTTAAGAGTCTCCTCTTTCCTCCACTCATTACCTGTAGTAATGGCACCTGTTTAAACTTGTTATCAGTATAAAAAGACACCTGTGCACACCCTCAAACAGTCTGACTCCAAACTCCACTATGGTGAAGACCAAAGAGCTGTCAAAGGACACCAGAAACAAAATTGTAGCCCTGCACCAGGCTGGGAAGACTGAATCTGCAATAGCCAACCAGCTTGGAGTGAAGAAATCAACTGTGGGAGCAATAATTAGAAAATGGAAGACATACAAGACCACTGATAATCTCCCTCGATCTGCTGCTCCACGCAAAATCCCACCCCGTGGGGTCAGAATGATCACAAGAACGGTGAGAAAAAATCCCAGAACCACGCGGGGGGACCTAGTGAATGAACTGCAGAGAGCTGGGACCAATGTAACAAGGCCTACCATAAGTAACACACTACGCCACCATGGACTCAGATCCTGCAGTGCCAGACGTGTCCCACTGCTTAAGCCTGTACATGTCCGGGCCCGTCTGAAGTTTGCTAGAGAGCATTTGGATGATCCAGAGGAGTTTTGGGAGAATGTCCTATGGTCTGATGAAACCAAACTGGAACTGTTTGGTAGAAACACAACTTGTCGTGTTTGGAGGAAAAAGAATACTGAGTTGCATCCATCAAACACCATACCTACTGTAAAGCATGGTGGTGGAAACATCATGCTTTGGGGGCTGTTTCTCTGCAAAGGGGCCAGGACGACTGATCCGGGTACATGAAAGAATGAATGGGGCCATGTATCGTGAGATTTTGAGTGCAAACCTCCTTCCATCAGCAAGGGCATTGAAGATGAAACGTGGCTGGGTCTTTCAACATGACAATGATCCAAAGCACACCGCCAGGGCAACGAAGGAGTGGCTTCGTAAGAAGCATTTCAAGGTCCTGGAGTGGCCTAGCCAGTCTCCAGATCTCAACCCTATAGAAAACCTTTGGAGGGAGTTGAAAGTCCGTGTTGTCAAGCGAAAAGCCAAAAACATCACTGCTCTAGAGGAGATCTGCATGGAGGAATGGGCCAACATACCAACAACAGTGTGTGGCAACCTTGTGAAGACTTACAGAAAACGTTTGACCTCTGTCATTGCCAACAAAGGATATATCACAAAGTATTGAGATGAAATTTTGTTTCTGACCAAATACTTATTTTCCACCATAATATGCAAATAAAATGAAAAAAAAAACAGACAATGTGATTTTCTGGATTTTTTTTTCTCAGTTTGTCTCCCATAGTTGAGGTCTACCTATGATGTAAATTACAGACGCCTCTCATCTTTTTAAGTGGTGGAACTTGCACTATTGCTGACTGACTAAATACTTTTTTGCCCCACTGTATATATATATATATATATAAATAAATAAATATTTGATCCCCTACCAACCATTTAGAGTTCAGGCTCCTACAGACCAGTTGGATACTCCTAATTAGAGATGAGCGACTTTTCCTTTTTTCAGGTCGAGTCGGGTTTCATGAAACCCGACTTTCTCAAAAGGTGGGTCGAACGAAATCGACTGACTATAGGGAAAAGTCGGAGGCCGACTGAAACACAAAACCCAATGCAAGTCAATGGGGAAGCAAAGTCGGCAGGGAGTGGAGGACCGTAAACCCACCTACAGTGCCCATTTCAATGCCAAAAACATCAATTCTTATTACTGAAGCTTGTCAACCTTAATTTACTTCATAATAATAGTTATGCATTGAAAATGGGGTTATTAGGCTAATGTTGTGGAGGGGGTAGGGCTGGCTCCAGATTTTCGTGTGCCCTAGGCCAAAAAGTGTCAGTGCACCCCTTTAACACATACCACAACTCATGATGCTTCGATACGGCACAGAAATATAGGTATAGTACAAAGACAAATACTTCACTGCTTACATGACATGACTGATCTATTTTAAATTGTAAAATAGCTCAAAAAAAGGACAGTATATTACTCCATACAGTATTATGGCCACTACATTGTGCGCCATACAGAATAATGAGCTCCATATATTTCTCCATACAGAATAATTGGCCACATATAATGTTCCATACAGTATATGATGAGCTCCACATGAGCTCCATTGTGTTATGGGCCCAAATAATGCTCAATATATAATGGGCTCCATTTGTAATGCTCCAGTGTATAAAGGGCCCCGTAAATGCTGCTCCAGTGTCTGATGTCCCCCATTTGGAATGCTCCAGTATATGATGGCCCCATGGATGATGCTCCAGTGTCAGATGTCCCCCATTTTGAATGCTCCTGTATATGATGGGCCCCATTTTTAATTAACCCAGGCATGGTATGTGAAAAGAGCTCCATGGAGTAATCTGAAGTGTGTGCTGCTGCATCCTTTACTTTTGGTGTGGGTGAAGGACACAAGGAAAGTGGTTGCTCCTGACCAGAAGCCTGCACTTACAACTCAGTGCTAGCATTTTTTTTAAACTTCAGAAGAGGAGGTGATAGAGCTGGAGGCTGTTTCAGCAATGTAAGCCAAAAACAGTTCCTGATGCTCCGGCTTTAAAAGCAGTCTACCTACTCCCAGAAAACGGAGCCTTACAGGCCTTCCAGAGCTACACCTTGACGCAGGCTCAACACCTCCTTCCTTAGCTGCTATTGTGTTTTTGGCACTACCAGCAGATGCACCACCACCACCATCAGTACCAGGAGGCCCTCCATGCCCATGTCGGCGTCCTCTTCCACCATACTTCCTCATGTTTTAGAAAATTGACCCAAAATACCAGCAGATATATGGTACTGTATCAGAAGTGTACAGCTCTATACAGTCTAGGGATAACAGTAAATCTCCGTATATATTTCATGGGTCATACACAGACACTCACAGGCTCAGTATGGATTACCCAATAAAATAAAAAGGTGGAAAAGGGTACAGTATCACCAGATACAAGGTATATATAGTATAGTGTAAACATTCTGAATCTCCATATACATTTCAGGAGGCAGACACAAACGCTCTCAGGCCCAGTATGGATTACACAAGAATATGACAAGCTGTAAATGGGTAATGTAACACAAGCGTACAGCTGTATACAGTGTTGGCCAAATTTGAAATCTCGGTATATATTTCCAGAGTCACCCTCAGATGCTCACTCGGTCTGGGTTTGACCATAAAAAAAGTTGCAAAAAAGGTACTGGATAACAAGATAGCAAGTATATATATTATAGGGTACAATTGAAATCTCTGTATACATAGTCCAGTAGTCAGTCTCAGACGCTTACCTAGTATGTATTTGACCGTAATACTAAATGTCGAACAAAGATACTGTATAACAAGATACAAGCTGTATCAAGTATAGGGTAAAAATTGGTATCTCCAGTTCACCATATATATAGAAGGCATAATCCACACACGCTCACTCACTATGGATGATACCATAACACAAAATTTGGAACAAAGGTACGTTATCAGCACATACAAGGTGTATCCAGTCTAGGGGTATTTGTAAATTTCCGTCTATACTTCCAGAGTCAGACACAGACACTCACAGGCTCAGTATGTATTACACCAGAATTTAACAAGTAGAAAAAGGAAAAGGTAGTCGAAGCTTACAACAGTATACAGTGTTGTGGTACTTTTAAATCTTCATATATATTTCAATCTCAGTAAGCCAGTCCAGACTTTCCGCTACTGGAAAATACATGGATACAAGTACAGATGGAAAGTCGAGTGTTAGCAGAAATTTGGGAATTACTCATCGTGGGAAAACCTCCCGGTAGATGTTGCAGAGGCGATGCAGACCCTCAATTACTGTGTCTGTGGAGAAAGCGAAAAAGGTTCTTTGTGAAGAAAGCGTGGATCACATCACCATTACTCGTCTCCATCAAACTGTGATCACAGGGAGAGATGTAGACATGGTCCTCACTGCCTATCATGATGTGTCTGGTCATTTTGGAGTGCCAAAGACAGAGGCCACAGGTCGTAGGCGATTGTATTGGATTGGCATGAGAGGAGACATTGAAAAATGGTGGCAGGAATGTCACACGTCTGTGACTATCACAACTGTGAAAGGTGATCATAAAGCACCACTGCATCCGCTTGTAAGTTGACGTCCATTACAAATGGTAGCCATTGATTATCTGAAGTTAGAGGCCAGCAGGACAGGGCATAGCTACATCTTAACCATCATCGATCAATACACCAAATTTCTAGTGGCTGTCCCTGTGAAGGATTTAACTGCCCAGACTACACAGTGGTGGAGCAGGGAGAGGTAAGTATTGCAACTTGCAAGTACTGTGGCCATGACCAAGCAGGGGGGGCACACTCGTGGTTGACGGTACTGGCACAGGGCCCCTCATAGTACGCTGGTGTGTCTAACAGTGAGTAGGCCACCCACTGTCAGAGACACTGTATTGTTCTATGAGGGGCCCTGTGCCAGTACCGTCAGCCATCTGTGGGCCCATCCACCTGTTCATAGCAACGGCACTTGCCGGGGAGCAGACTGGTGTTGACCCCAGCCATTGGGGGGGGTGGGCAGCCCACTTAGGGAGGTTTAAAAAATGGCATATGTTGATGTGTTGGCTAGACATTCAGCTGCTGCAAAGGGCGGAATTGGGCAAGTCAGAGGAAGAGGAGGACAAAAGCGAGGCAGTTTTCTGGGAACCTATGTGTCATCAGGGGAAGGTGGGGCAAAATCCTTTGCAATCCATGCATGGTTCATTTTAATGAAGATTAGATCATCAACATTTTGGGTAGACAGACGGGTCCTTTTTTCTGTCAGGATTGATCCAGCAGCACTGAAGACTCTTTCAAATAACACACTAGCAGCAGGGCAAGCGAGCTCCCGTAAGGCATATTGTGCCAATTCAGGCCTGGCGTCCAGTTTAAAGCCCCAATAGTCAAAGGGGAATGACTTGTGAGAGAGAACATTGATATGGGAGGAGAAGTAGTTTGTAACCATAGTTGACAACTGCTGTCTCCTGTCACTTTTAATCAATGCAGTATTAGCAATCGTGTGAGCGGTACTTGAGAAATCATTCCACAACATGGTCATTAAACCCCTGTCTCCAACGCCACTTCGGCTGTGTGCACCACGAACACCTCTTCCATTGTGCCCACTACGGCTCGTGGGAGAACCATCACCGCTTCTGTGTGCTGGGAAAGCCTCAAACATCCTGTTTACCAGAGTTGCTTGTTTGCTAGCAAATATTATCTCTAGGTTCTCCTGTTGTGTAATTTGCCTTTGTAGCGTGGATCGAGGATGCTGGCCAGCCAGTAGTCGTCATCTCTCATCATTTTGGCAATGCGGGGGTCCCTTTTTAGGATCCATATGGCATAATCGCACATGTGGGCCAATGTTCCAGGTGTCAATGATGCACTGCCAGTGGTTGGTTGGAGGAGCACTTACTGGCAAATCCACATCCCTACAGTCACGCACAAACATGGTACCTGACATTGGAAAGCCAACATTTTCTCTTGACCCCTGAGAAGCATCCTCCTGCCCAAAATAATCATCCCCCTCATCCTCCTCCTTCTCCTCTTCCTCTTCTTCCTCCACCTTGTCCAGGACAGTTCCATGACCAGACAATGGCTGACTGTCATCAATGCTTCCCTCCTCCTCCTCCGCTGCAGATGCCTGCTCCTTAATGTGCGTCAAAGTTTGCATGAGCAGATGCATAAGTGGGATGCTCATGCTTATGATGGCATCATCTGCGCTTACCAGCCGTGTGCATTCCTCAAAACACTGAAGAATCTTTACAGAGGTCTTTCAGCTTTGACCACTGCACACCCGACAATTCTATGTCTTCCCTCAAACTGCCTGCTCATGTATCCTCCCACAAATGCATTACAGCCTCTCTCTGTTCGCACAGCCTCTCATCCATATGCTGGGTGTAGTTCCACCTTGATGCAACGTCTATGATTAGGTGGTGCTTGCGGAGGTGGAGCAATCGCTGCAGCTTGTGTATACGACTGGAGTGTTCGGCTGAGCAACGGATGTGCGAGCACAGTCTTCGCACCTTATGGAGCAGGGATGTTAACTCCGGATAATTATTAAGGTACCACTGCACCACCAGGTTCAAAGTGTGAGCCAGGCAAGGTATGTGTGTGAGTTTTGCACGGGCTATGGCTGCCACAAAATTACCGCCGTTATCACTGACTACCTTGCCTGCCTCAAGATGTAGACTGCCCAGCCATGACTCTGTTTGTCGCTGCAAGTAGTTGGCCAGTTCCTACGCAGGGTGTGTCTATTGTCGCCCAAAGACATCATCTTTAACACAGCCTGCTGATGCTTACCACTAGCTGTTCCATAGTGGGACACCTCATGTGCAACACTGCCAGCTGTTGATGGAGTGCTTGTGCGACTGTGCTCTGTGGATGAGCTTTCGCTGATAGAGGAGGAGGATCGAAAGCCTACAGCCAACTGTTTCCTATATCGTGGGATGGCAGCATTGTTCCACTGCCGCTGTCCCCAGTGGAGCCAGCATCCACCACATTAACCCAGTGCGCAGTGATGAACACGTAATGGCCTTGGCCATGCCTACTGGTCCATGCATCTGTTGTGAGGTGCACCTTTCCACTCACTGACTGTTTTAGTGCATGAACAATGCGGTCTTTCACATGCCGGTGGAGGGCAGGGATGGCTTTTTGAGAAAAGAAGTGCCGACTGGGTAGGTCATAGCGTGGGACAGCTTCGCTTTCAACCAAATGGTAGGGCATAATCTCTAATGAGATTAGTTGGGCAATGTAGGCATTCAAACAAAGTATATGCGGATGAGAGGATGAGTACTTTCTTGTCCTACTCAGAGTGTCTGGTAGGGTGAGCGGGACTGGAGAGCTGCATATGGGGGAAGTAGCAGTGGACCGGACAGAGTGAGAGGGGGTTGGTGATGGTATTGGTGGTGATGGCCTAGATTCAGTGTTGTGTTGCAAAACCATTGTGAATCCCTGAGTGCTTTGGCCTTGCGACGACACCTCAACATTTAGTGCTGGTGGTGTGCTTAACGGTGGTGGTGGTTTTACAGTGGGGGAAGCAATGGAGCATTGCTGGCTACCTTCAGTCAGAGCAGGGGCACATGTGCTACCTGAGGTTTTGTAGTCCGTCCACGCTTGCAAGTCCATGTTGAGTAAATGTCTAAGCATGCGACTGGTATTCAAATTTCTGAGTTTACCTCGGCTAAAGGTCCTTCCGCACTTCTTACAGGTAACCTTTGCCTCATCAGTATGATTTTGGACAAAGAAGTGCCACACTGCACTCTTCCTACTATGGTATACATTTTCTGGCCTTGCACGCTGTGCTAAGTTGACCGTCTGGCCAAGGTGTCCTGCAACTCTTTTAGTTTTTGGTCCACGTTTTTGGACAGCTACGAGCCTGCCAGATAACCGCTGCTGCGATGTCAATGCCTGCTGTGGATCCTTCTCCTTATCTGAACTATTGCCAGCGCCACCCTCCTCCCCCAATGGATGCCAATCCGGGTCAAGAACTGGGTCATCCATCACCTCCTCTTCAAAGTCATCTGCACCTTCCTCTTTACCTTCCTCTGTATCACTGTGTAAGGTGGTATAGTTTTCGGGAAGGGGCACCTGAGTTTCATCAGTGTCAGATTCTGGCTCAATAGACTGCAAGGGCAATGTAGTGCTCAGGGTCGATGTACCAGCAGAATCATCTAGCAGTGGCTGTTCATCAGTGCACTCCATGTCAGATTCATTTTGGACTGGGGAATTCTGGATTTGATTGGATAACCCAGGCATGGTATGTGAAAAGAGCTCCATAGAGTAATCTGAAGTGTGGGCTTAACTTTTGGTGGGGGTGAAGGACACAAGGAGAGGTGTTTTTCATGACCAGAACCCTGCACTGGCGACTCCAAGCTTGCAGGTTTTGAATGTTCACAAAACGGGGCAATAGAGCTGGTGGCTGTTTCGGCAATGTACGCCAAAACCTGTTCCTGATTCTCCGGCTTTAAATGCAGTTTTCCTACTCCAAGAAAAGGCAACCTTACAGGCATTCTTGGGAAGAGGATGACGCAGGCTCAACACCTCCTGCCTTAGCTGCTATTGTGCTTTTGCCAGAACCGACTGATGCACCACCACCATCAGTACCAGCTGCGCCCCCCTGCCCACGTCCGTGGACTCTTCCACCATACTTCCTCATGTTTGGGAAAATGTACCAAAAATACCAGCAGAGAGATGGTACTGTATGAGGAGCATCCAGCTGTGTAAGGTGTATTAAAAAAATTAAATCTACGAATATATTTTGTTAGTCACAGACGCTCTCACTGTATGTATTGGACCGTGAACCAACAAGCAGATATAAGGAACTGTATCAGAAGTGTACAGCTGTATGCGTTTTTTGTGTAACTAACAATCTCCGTATATGTATTTACAGAGTGTCACTCACACACACTCTGACTCTGTATAGATGTTACTGTAATGCGAACGGCAGATATACAATACTGTTTGAGAATCAGACAGCTCTATACGGTGTGTGTATTGAAAATTGTCAATCTCCGTCTATTTGTCCGTGATACAAGGAGGTACACGGTAGTGTGTGAGGAGTGTAAACCGCTATACGGTGTCTATATGGAAAATTGTCAATCTCCATCAGTTTGTATAGGGACTGACACACGCTGTCTCTGTCTAATTTTGACCGTGATCAAACAGCAGATATATGAAACTGTTTGAAAAGCGGACAGCACTCACTCTAAGGTGTAGGTCTGGAAAAACGGAAAAACTCCTCTGCTTTTTTTTCCAGGGTCACACACAGATAGCTTCTATTTGTCCGTGATACCAGCCAGTACATGGTAGTGTGTGAGGAACGTACACCACTATACGGTGTCTGTATGGAAAATTGTCAATCTCCATCTATTTGTATACGGAGTGACACACGCTGTCTCTGTCTAGTTTTGACAGTAATTAAGCAGCAGATATACAAAACTGTTTGAAAAGCGGACAGCACTCTAATGTGTAGGTCTGGAAAAACGGACAAACTCCTCGGCTTTTTCTTCCAGAGTCACACCCAGATAGCTTCTATTTGTTCGTGATACCAGCCGCCGGAACACGGTAGTGTGTGAGGAGTGTACACCGCTATACGGTGTGTGAAAAAATGAACGCTCAATAAGTCACCAGGACAAAATAATAAAAGTTGGAGTGCCTTGAAAAAAGCAGTTTGAACAGCAGTGTGCACACAGCAATGCAGCTAGCAGGTAGCTTTAAAAGGCAACCTAATCACCAACAGCGCTGCTGCTCAAAAGCAAAAATCCTCCCCTTTCACTGCACACTAACTGTACAGTGAAAAGCGCTATCAGCAGAAGCAGTTTTTTTTCTTCTTCCCTGCCTAACACTCTCCCTTATTCAGAATCAGCAGCAACAACCTCTCCCTATGCTAAGATCGGCAGAAGTAAGATGGGGGTCGGTGGGCACAGCCTTTTATACCCACTGTGACACCACACAAAGCCAGCCAATCACTTCAATGCCCTTCTCTAAGATGGTGGTGGCCGCTGCACATGTCATCGTGTTGCCCACAGTGTGCGTCCTCCATCATTGGCTGAGTAGGCGCTGGAAGCATTATTTGAAATGTGACTTTGGAGCTCTGATCGGCGACCTCATGGCCGACCTCACGCTATGGTCGGGTTTCGATCGGCGAAACCCGACTTTAGCGAAAGTCAGCTATTTTTGAATTTGACTGACCCATTTTGCTCAACTCTACTCCTAATCAACTCGTTACCCGCACTAAAGACAGCTGTCTTGCATAGTCACCTTTATAAAAGACTCCTGTCCACAGACTCAATTTTTAAGTCAGACCATAACCTCTACAACATGGGCAAGATTAAAGAGCTTTATAAGGATGTCAGGGACAAGATCATAGACCTGCACAAAGCTGGAATGGGCTACAAAACCATAAGTAAGACACTGAGTGAGAAGGAGAACTGTTGGTGCAATAGAAAGAAAATGGAAGAAATACAAAATGACTGTCAATTGACATCGATCTGAGCCATTTACCATAAAATCCTGAGTGACATCCTCCTTCCCTCCGCCAGGACTTTAAAAATGCATCGTGGCTTGGTCTTCCAGCAAGACAATGACCCAAAACATATAGCCAAGGCAATAAAGGAGTTACTCAAAAGGAAGCATATTAAGGTCATGTTGTGGTCTATTCAGTCTCCAGACCTCAATCCCAGAGAAAACTTATGTAGGGAGCTGAAGCTCTGAGTTACCAAGTGACAGCCTCAAAATCTTAATGATTTAGAGATGATCTGCAAAGAGGCGTGGACCAAAATTCCTCCTGACATGTGCGCAAACCTCAACATCAACTACAAAAAACTTCTGACTGCTGTGCTTGCCAACAAAGGTTTTGCCAAGTATTAAGACTTATTTGCCAGGGGGATTAAATACTTATTTCTCTCTGCAAAATGCAAATACATTTATATAATTTATACAATGTGATTTCTGGATTTTATTTTTGATATTCTATCTCTCAATGTTAAAATTAATCTACTCTTGACTGCTCAAGTCTTTGTCAGTGGGCAAACTTACAAAATCAGCAAGAGATCATATAATTATGTCCTTCACTATATAGTGAAGGAAATAATTATTTGATCCCTTGCTGATATACAGCAAAAATTAAGAGACCATGCAAAATTTTCAGTTTGTCTGATTTTTCTTTTTATAGGTACATTTTTGAGTAAAATGTAAATTGCTCTTTTATTCTATAAACTACTGACAACATGTCATGGAATTTCCAAGCACTAAATTTTGTATTTATTTTCAGAAAGTGAGAAATGGTCAAAATACCAAAAAAATACAGTGCGTGCCGACCAAAATAATGCTAATAAAACAAGTTCATAATCATTTAGAAGCAACAATACTAATGTTTTAACTCAGGAAGAGTTCAGAAATCAATATTTTGTGGAACAACCATGAATTTTAAACACAGCTTTCATGCGTCTTGGCATGATTTCCATCATTCTTTCACACTGATTTTAGGTGACCTTATGTCACTCCTGGTACAAAAATGTAAGCAGTTCTTGTTTGATAACTTGTGACTATTCTTCTTCCTCTTGATTACATTCCAGAGGTTTTCAATGGGGTTCAGGTCTGGAGATTGGGTTGGCCATTGAAGGGATTTGATGTGGTGGTCCTTCATCCACACATTGATTGACCTAGCTGTGTAGCATGGCGCATTGTCCTGCTGGAAAAAACAGTCTTCAGAGTTGGGGAACACTGCCTGTGCAGAAAGAATCAACTGTTTTTCCAGGATAACCTTGTATGCGGCTTGATTCATGCGTCCTTCACAAAAATTAACCTGCCCAATTCCAGCTTTGCTGAAGCATCCCCAGATAATCAGCGATACTCCACCAAATTTCACAGTGTGTGCAAGACACTGTGGCTTGTATGCCTCTCCAGGTCTCCATCTAACCATTAGATGACCAGGTGTTGGGCAAAGCTGAAAATTAGACACACCAGAGAAGATTACCTTACTCCAGTCCTCTATGGTCCAATCCTTATGGTCTTTGGCAAACTTAAGCCTGGCTCTACTTTGCTTCTCATTGATGAAAGCTTTTTTCTAACGTTACTTGACTTCAGCCCTGCCTCAAGGAGCCTGTTGCGAACTGTTCTTGCCATGCACTTCACCCCGCCATTCCTTTTGTAGGTCACTTGATGTCATCCTGTGGTTGCTGAGTGGCATTCGCATTAGATGACAGTCATCCCGGCCTCTGCCGGTCTGTAGCTTTGTTGTCCCCAATGTCTGCATGGTTATGATTAAGAACACTTTTGTTCAAAAATCTAAACGCGTAATCCTCTAAACTTACCATTTTAACAGTATCTTTTTAAAGGCATTGCAATAAACATGATGTTAAGGGCTTGCAGAACGCACCCAATAATAGAGATGGTGTAAGGTGCGTTTGCAGCCCGGGGTCCACCGGAAAGAGATGATAAACTGCTGCTCGGTAATGGTGGAGAACTAAGTGAACACCAGCAGGATATCCGCTGACCCGGTGTGCCCAGAAGAACTCTGTTACCTCACAGAGCCGCTGAAATAACTGCTGGAGTCTGGTTATACTCACAGAGCTCGGCTGGGCGAGCACTAGCTAACAGTCACAGAACTCTACCCCAGAGACACAGGGCTAGAGTCCCTCTAGACTACTAGCACTCGGTGCCGCAGCTGCGGTGCCAGCAAGAGAACAGACTAATATTAATTGCACCGAGTGCGCACTGCACCACTCCGGCGGATGCCACTAACCACCCAAAGCAGGAGGGAAAGCGCTTAACTAGCGCACGGTGCTGCTGTAAGGAATGCTGCTGCTCGTGTGGTGCAGAGGTGCCTTGTGCTGGATGGCACTATATGACGCTAACACTCGTGTGGAGAGCGGGATGCTCAGTGGCACATAGACTATACCACTACTGGCGCTGACTAAAAAAAAGTTTTTTATGGTTCCAGCACACGATGTGAAAAAATTAAGAAAAGCCTTTATTTAATCCATAATTAAAAAATGCAATTCCAGTGATGATAAAAGCATGTGTAGGCTTACGCATTTCGGATCATATTTGACCCTTAATCATAGCATAAAATACTGAATAAATGTTGCACTTATCAAGGAAAAGCAACCAGAGAAGGCTGCCTTGGGTAACACCCACCAAAATCAGCTGTGAA
This sequence comes from Dendrobates tinctorius, assembly GCF_039654945.1. NCBI lineage: Eukaryota > Metazoa > Chordata > Amphibia > Anura > Dendrobatidae > Dendrobates > Dendrobates tinctorius. The sequence continues at coordinate 23,742,601 of NW_027361770.1, read as the reverse complement.
ACTGACATCACTAATTCAAAGTTAACAATAGTACCTCACTAGTTTAACCCTATGATGCATCCATCTTATACAAACATATTACAATGTGAATTCTCACTTAATAATAATCTGATGATTAAACCAAAAACAAACAAACTTCAGCCTCCCTAGTAGCTGGGATTAAGGGCACACATCACCGCACCCGGCAAAAAAAAACCAAAAAAAACAAAAAAACACTCCAAAAAAAAACAAAAAAACATATTAATATAGATACATCAATTCATGCTTTAAATTTAATCCTGCTGAATATCTAGTATTAAGTTTTAGTATCCATCGAGCTTCAATCATCTGGAGTAATTTAATTCTATCGCCACCACGCCGAGGAGCAGGAACAAATTCCAAAGCACTTACTCGCAGGCTATTCAATTCTCCCTTATGTTCATGCAAAAAATGTTTAGAAGCCCCTGAAAGACTACGGGTAGTAATATTATTGATGTCATAAATGTATTCCGACAATCTTTTTCTTATGCTACGACTTGTGGATCCTACATACTGTTTTCTGCATGTCGTGCAAAAGATGATATAAACACAGTAATCAGTGGCACAATTCATAAAAGTTTTGAGCTTAAATACTTGACCCTCATTACTTATAACAGACTTATTATTATTTATCATGAATTTACATAAACCACATAACTTCTGCCCGCATCTAAATGAACCTTTAGTAGATAACCATGTACAACCTATTTTATCTGTGTTCCCACTGAGTTCACTAGGAGAGATTATATTTCCTATCGTCAAAGATTTTTTGGGGACAAATTTGCAACCATTTTTCAAAATTTCCCTAAGTGTACTATCAGTAGTTAATAATGGTAGATGTTTACGAACAACATTAATTACTTTGTAATAATTACTATGATACGTAGTAGAAAAAATCATTTCATTAGAAAAATCTTTCTTATCTGATTTTTTCGACTGGAATAAATACTGATCTCTGCTTTTTTCATTGGCTTTAGTTTCAGCTTTTTTAACCATTTTAAGATTATAACCCCTGTGTTGTAACCTTTTTTTAATATTATCACATTCTTCCTTATACTTGCTGTCATCAGTACAACATCTACGGGCTCTGATAAATTTACCTGTGGGGATATTCCTAATCACATGTTGTGGATGTTGACTAAAAGCATGCAAAATGGAATTTCCTGAAATTTTTTTACGAAAAAGCTGACAATCTACTTTTTTCTTCAGACTATCACCACTCAATTGTATGTCGAGAAAGGGAATCATATCCCTATTGGTATCTACTACGAAAGACAGATTTAGATTATTATCATTAATATAATCTTTAAAGCTGGACACTAGGTCATCTGATCCTTTCCACACTATCAAAATATCATCTATGAATCGTAAATATTGTTCTATATAATCTGAGTAAGGATTAAATTCAGAATAAATAAATTTCGACTCCCACCAGTTCATGTACAGATTAGCCAGGGATGGGGAGAATTTAGCTCCCATGGAACAACCCTGACACTGCACATAGAACTGGCGGGAGAATCTAAAGTAGTTGTTTTGAAGCAAAAATAGAGTAACATCTAAAATATATTCTTTCATTACATCAGAATAATTGGAATATATATTTAGTTGATCTGTCAATGCTTGCATAGCTAAATCATGTGGAATGCAAGAATACAGTGTTTTAACATCACAAGTCTTCCACATGAAATTCTCATCCCAATTCTGATTTGACATTACTGATAGCACATGTTTGCTGTCTTTCAAATAACTAGGTGACATAACTACCAATGGTTGCAATCTCTCATCTAACCAAGAACCTAGTCTTTCCAATAATGAATCCACACCTGACACTATAGGTCTGAAAGGAGGAGGAAAAAGCCCTTTATGGGTTTTAGGTAGGGCATGAAAAATGGGAATTTTGGGATTTACTGGTAATAAGAATTCTTTTTGTTTTAAATTAAGAATGCCTAGATCAAATCCTTCTTGTAAAATTTTTTCCAATTTAATTTTTATAGTTTCCATTGGATCTCCATCTATTTTCTTGTAAGCATGACTTTCATTTAAAATACTATTAACCTCTCTTACATATAGGGTCTTATCCAATATTACCACTGATCCCCCCTTATCAGCATTCTTCACTACAATGTTTGGATTATTTTGTATGTTTTTAAAGCTTTTCTTTCTCCCTTAGATAAATTATCCCCCTTGTTATTATCAGAAAATACAGATTTTAATTCCCGTTCCACAGAGAGCTGAAGTTCATCCATAATGGGGACTCTTGATTGTAAGGGATAAAAATCCACATTTGGCACTCTAGAGACCACACTATTGTCACTGACAAAATTGTCCCTTAGTGAAGAATCAGATAAGGAATTAAGTTCAGTCAAGGCAAATTGTTCTCTGAATGTAAGTCCTGCATATTCATTAACTGGTAAGAGAGGAGTGTTGATTTCAGCAGCTGATTGATCCTGATCAAAAAAATGTTTCTTGATAGTTAATCTTCTCACAAATTTGTTGACATCCAAAATTGTAGAAAAAAAATCTCCATTATTCTTAGGCACAAAATTGAGCCCTTTGCGCAGTACTTTCAATTCATTATTAGTAAGGATACATGCAGATTGGTTTAGGACCGTAAACTGATTTATTTGCGATACCTCGTTCTGTAATTGTATTTTCTGTGTTTTAGCTCTGTGCTTACGCCCCGCTCTTCTATAGGATTTTGATTTGGATCTATGTTTGGGGTTACACCGTTTTTTGCCCCACTAGATCCTTCCCCTGAACTATAACAATCATTTTCATCTTCTTCCATTTCTCCATCAGTCGTTTCAAGTTCAGAGGAGCTGAAAGTAACTCGTGATGTTCCTCCACCTTCTGAAATCCTATTAACTCTTTGACCTTTCAAAATAGATTTTGGTTTCTTAGAAAACCTAAAATTTCTATGAGGTCTTTGCGGGGGTCGCCAGTCATACACATGTCCGGTCTCAAAATCTTTGACATCTCTTTCATATTTTTTCTGTTTATTTTCAACAATAATGTCCTCTAATTTATCCAATCTATCCATAATGTCAGATCTCAGTTTCTTATATGTGGCATTATCAAAAGATTCTGTCAAAGAATTTTCAATTTCTTTAATTTTTAAATCAAGATCTTTCACTTTTTTTTGTTCATAATCTATAAGAAGCTCCATAAGCTTAAGGGAACATCCCGTCAAAATGTTATTCCATTCTTTTTGGAAAACTTCATCAAATCAAACAGTAGACTGTTTTTTTATTCTCAGTCCTCTGGGAATCATCAAATTTTCTACATACTTTTCAAGCATGATATGATCCCACCAGGTTCTCAGGCGTGTAGACAAGAATTTTTCCAATTGTTGCATGTTATGTCTTAAATCTGCCTGACCTTCCATATTGGGATTTCCCTTATTTTTGGAGACTATAGTTGCCACTTTTTCCAATTTGGATTTGTCATTTAAACTCAGGAATAAAGTGTCCTTGAAAGTGACTATACCACTACTGGCGCTGACTCTGACTACGTAATCCCTATACCACACCCAACCAAAGGGAGGGGATCATAACGAGTCAGTCAACAGTCTCATGCATCCATCTTCACACACAACTACCCATAAGAGTCTATACTAGCACATGGCCATGAGACTCTTTTATATCGGCGTCCTTCCAGGACCTTCCCAGTGGACCAATCAGAGCAGGAACGGGACCTGCACATGTGACCTCTGACCTCCCACGGTCGTCCCATGGGCATGCTCAGTAGTCAAAAGACAAAACTTAGTCCCAGGAGTGTCTGCTTGCTGCTGACTCAACCATGGTGTTATAGCAGAGCCTGAAGGAGCAACCAGATGCCTAGCATTAGCCTGGGCAAGATGCCGGGACCGACGTCTCCGCTGAACAGGAATCTCTGCAGTTGCAGAAGAATGGGAGATCGCAGAAGACATAGCTTGAGATTTCCCCTGTGCAGTGGCGGAAACTTGACATCTAACACTTGAAGTTTTAACATTTATTCTACAATCTATTTGGATGTTTGTTGCTGGAACTTTTTTGTTTGATATTGGCAGAATGTCATATGGTCTGATGAAGCCAAATTAGAACTGTTTGGTAGAATCAAAACTTGTGTTTGCCGGAGACAGAATACTGAGTTGCATCCAAAGAACACCATACCTACTGTGAAGTATGGAGATAACAACATCATGCTTTGGGGCTGTTTTTCTGCAATGGGACCAGAAAGACTGATCCGTGTACATTAAATAATGAATGGGGCCATGTATTGTGAGATTTTGAGTGCAAACCTCCTTCCATCAGCAATGATAATGATCCCAAGCACACTGCCAGAGCAACGAATAACTGGCTTTGTAAGAAGCATACGAAAGTCCTTGAGTGGCTGGCCTAGCCAGTATCCAGATCTCAACCCCATAGAAAACCTTTGGATAGATTTGAAAATTGGTGTTGCTTGGCAACAGGCCCAAAACATCACTGCTCTAGATGAGATCTACATGAAGGAATGAGCCAGCATACCAACAACAGTGTGTGCCAACCTTGTGACGATATACAGAAAACATTTGAACTCTATCATTGCCAATAAAGGATATATAACAAAATAATGAGATGAACTTTTTCCACCATAGTTTTCAAAATAAATCTTGCCAATCAGACAAGGTGATTTGCTTTCTCATTTTGACTCTCATAGTTGTGGTCTACCTATGATGTCAATTACAGTCCTCTCTCATCTTTTTAAGTGTGAGAACTTAAACAATTGGTGGCTAACTAAATGCTTTTTTCCCCACTATACACATGTGGTTATAATTGTTGGTACCCCTTGTTTAATGACAGAAAAACCAACAATGGTGACAGAAATAACTTGAATCTGACAAAATTATTAATAAATGAAAAATCTATTAAAATGAACAAATGAAAGTCAGACATTGCTTTTTATCCATGCTTTCACAGAATTTAAAAAAATAAAACTCATGAAATAGGTCTGGACAGAAATGTTGGCACCCCTGAAAATAATGCAACAAAGGTATTACATCAAGGTGTGCCTACCTAGCAACAAGGCTCTCTCCTGGCCTCACTGCTGTTCAACATTTTTGTAAATAATCTAGATAAGGAAACTGAAGGTAAACTAATCAAATTTGCAGATGATGCAAAGCTAGGAGGGATAGCTAACACTAGGAAAGTCAAATAAAGGATTCAGAAGGATCTAACTAAGCTTGAACAAGGGGCAGCAAATAATAGAATGGTATTTAACAGTGAGAAATGCAAGATTATACTGTACATCTGGGCAAGAAAAATTAATATTACATCTACAGAATGGGGGGAGGAATAGAACTAAAGCAACAGCATGTGTGGAAAAGACTTTGGTATATGAATAGATCACAGACTGCACATGAGTCAACAGTGTGATGCAGCAGCAAAAACAGACACAGTTCTAGGATGTATTAACAGAAGCATAGAGTCTGGATCACATGAAGCAATTATCTCTCTCTACTCCTCTATGGTCAGGCATCATCTAGAATACTGTGTCCAGTTCTGGACACGACATTTTAAAAAGACATTGAAAAGCTGGAGCAAGTTCAAAGATGAGCTACCAGGTTGGTGAGCACCACAAACCGAATACAAGGAAATAGATGGTGATAAATAACACCCAAATGGGAATATAAATATAATCAGAAAATAATCCTTTAACCACCAAATATAGGACACAATTATGGAAAGGACCAAATATGGAGCAAATTAAGAAAAAAAATGACTCAAATCCAAATAATGCTATAAAATCACAATTTTATTACATCAATAAGAACAATCAGGAAAATAATGGAATAAGTTTAAAATAGTAAAAATATGTACTATGGCAACTCTGTTTAATACGCTTCCATATAACTTATATGGGTATATTTTTTATATGCTACGCATGTACCTGTGCTTATTATGACTGGTAGCACTGTTGTTAATACTCTGGCAGCTTTCATTCTTCATTATACCGTTGATTGATATTTTTTGTACTGCGCACGCGCATATAGTTACTACTGGGAATTGTAGTTCACAGTCCTGCGGTTCTTTCCTTTCACATCTTATTTTTGTGCATGTGCACCTTAGTAATGCTGGGAAAAGAAGTTTCTATTTCAGCATTTTGTTTCCCTTTACGGTTATGTGGTCATGGAGTCTTATAGCGATGATTGAAGTTCTTTTGAACCGTGCGCACGCATACAGGGACTGCCGGGAATTGTAGTTCATAGTCCTGCATTTTTGTTTGGCCACTTCTTGCTATCACGCATGCGCACCTTAGTAATGCCGGGAATTGTAGTTTCCAGTTCAGCGTTTTGTTTCCCTTTCCGGTCATGTGGTTTAGTTCTTCTTATACAATTACGCCCTGTATATTTGTGATTGGCTCTTATTTACACACCATCATTTTTCTGGGACTTATCATTGGTTATTCTTGGTATTTAAACCACCCTTTTTCTTCTCTGCCGCCACCATGAAGGCAAATAGGCCGAAACACGTGTCAAAAAGGGAGAGGCATGTCATCATCATTTTGCGAGACTACAGCACTTTAGTAAGCTATTTACTTTATACATATTTGCTAATTACAAATTAAGTTAGTCTTCCACTCTATTTGTCTTACCTATACACTGCCCCTTTTGTTTCACTTTTTTGCACACTTGGCATGTGCACTAAGGCTATTGCCATAGCCTTATTAATATGCTTATTAGGCAATTTTGTCACTATGCACTTTATCACTGTTTCACATTTATGATTTATACTATATGATATATTTTTTTAGAGAACAGCATGTTTTCACATTTATCACTTTGGACAATGCAATGACTTTTCAGCAGGTTGGTGAGCGGAGTGCGAAAGATTTTTATGACATGTTGGCTGATGCCAATGATTAAGTTGGTTATACAATGTGTCTACCTGTCTGAACGTCTGTTGAATGTGGTCTCCTCCGTTCTGTGCCTGCCAGTGCCAATGGACTACACTCTAGCAGGCATCTGCTCCCTGTCCATAATGTTATCTACAATGCAGTACTACTGCTTCAAAGGCCCCGAACTGTCAAAAATCTCCTTGCCTGCACCTTAAATCTTACTGAGCTGCTCCTGCCACAGTCACTGTACAGGTATGCCAGCCACACACCTCATGTATGTATACACCCTTGACTTGACTGTACTGCTGCTGACAGGCCTGTCATAGCTGTCCTAAATTACTAAGCATCTCCATGCCTGCCCCATCTTAACTCTCTACCATGCTGATTCTGCTGAAGCCGATGCCAGCCAAACACCTCCTGGTTGCCCACTGTGTTTTATAATCCTAGACAGTACTACTGATGTTGGTAAACATACTCTCATGTTTTTGTGCACTCAAGAACAATTCTCAAAATTGCTGCTAATTTTTTAAAAGTCTTGGTGACATGAAGCCAATATTTCAAAACAGTGCATCTGTGATGAAAGCAGAAATTTCTTGAACGGCTTGATAGAAGTAATTGCCTTACTATTTTGTAATTGGCAAACCAGTAGATGACCCCAAAAAAAGTTTTTTTTTCAATTTTATTTGCAATGCAACTACTTTTTACACTCAAAGCATTACAGTACTCCTGTTTTGCGCCTGGACATTAAAAAGGTTTATGTTTGCATTACAGAGCTACAATTGTGTGCAATTTACTGTTTTGTTAAATATACTGTATATCTATAATATAACCGGGAGAGCGTCACTTTGTCTGAAGCCTATATAGACTGTGCAAGTGCGACGCGCCTGCGCAGTCTGGACCCAGAGTGACGCATCGCCCACAGAGTGATGTATACCCCCAGGAGATCACGGTAATACGTAAGCACTGAACGCATACCGCGATCTCCGCAACACCTTACCGAACCCGGTGTTGCTGTTGCCAGCGGGGTCTTCCGTCTTCAGGTGATGTCTGGAGTGGGCGTGTTGTAGTGCCGGAATCGGCGCCTGCGCAGTCCGCGCTTACCTCTGCCATGTTCTTGAAGACACACTGCAATGTGTCTTCAAGTACATGACGGCGGAAGGCGAGGACTGCGCAGGCGCCGAGCCCGGCACCACAGCACGCCCAGAACAGGACAGCGCTGGACACAGGGAAGAAAGGTGAGTATAAATGTTTTTTTAATGTGTGCAGATTAATAGGGGTGAGGGGGACCATTCATATCAGGATTGGGGGGTAAGGGGACCATGTATACCACGAAAGGGGGGTGAGGTGACCATGCATACCACGAAAGGAGAGTGAGGGGGACCATTCATATCAGGATTGGGGAGTGAGGGGACCATGTATACCACGAAAGGGGGGTGAGGGGACCATGCATACCACAAAAGGGAGGTGAGGGGACCATGCATACCATGAAAGGGGGGGTGAGGGGACCATGCATATTGGGATAGGGGGTGAGAGGGCTATGCATACCAGTATAGGGGGGTGAGAGGACCATGCATACCAGGATAGGGGGGTGCGAGGACCATGCATACCAGGATAGGGGGGTGAGGGGGACCATGCATACCAGGATTGGAGAGTGAGGGGATCATGCATACCAGGATAGGGGGGTGAGGGGACCATGCATACCAGGATAGGGGGGTGAGAGGGCCATGCATAGCAGGATAGGGGGTGAGAGGACCATGTATACCAGGATGGGGGGGTGAGAGTACAATGCATACCAGGATAGGGGGGGTGATAGGACCATGCATACCTGGATAGGGGGGGTGAGAGGACCATGCATATCAGGATAGGGAGGTGAGGGGACCATGCATACCAGGATTGGGGGGTGAGGGCACCATGCCTACCACGATAGGGATGAGGGAGTACCATGCATACCACAATAGGGGTGAGGGAGTGCCATGCTTATCAGTATTGGGGGTGAGGGAACCATGAATACCAGTATATGGATAAGGGGGTACCATGCATACCAGGATTGGGGTGTGAGGGTACCATACATACCAGGATAGGGATGAGGGGTGCAGCACATACCAGGATGGGAGACCATATACCAATAAAAATGCTCGCCACCCGGGCACAGAATGGGTTCACAGCTAGTATTAGATTTAGGCAGTCAATAAATTTCATGATTGCTAACTTTGGCAGAGATAATATGTATTATAGTTTGTTTTCATATAGGGATCATGTGATTGGTTCTTATATATTATATGGATTAGTTCTTTTGCCTGTGATTAAATCCTCTTCATATGTTGCCTGTTTGGTACTGGGTGCTCCAAATTTTAAGTGTTCAATTTTGAATAAAAATGTATGTACTTTTCCAAGAATACTCTTTTTTTTGAACCGTGTTATGTTTGACACCAATCTCTCCTTTACATCCCATATACAATCTCTTGCCCGCTCTTGCCGCTTACACCTAAAGAACATCTCTAGAATCCGCCCTTTTCTCACCATGGAAACAACAAAAGCCCTCACTGTAGCATTGATCCACTCCCGCCTGGATTACTGCAACGCTCTATTAATTGGCTTCCCCGTCACTCGACTATCCCCTCTCCAGTCCATACTTAATGCAGCAGCCAGGGTCGTCTATCTGGCTAATCGGTACTTGGATATGTCTGCACTTCGTCAGTCATTACACTGGCTGCCCATTCATTAAAGGATCCAATTCAAAGTACTTCTTCTCACCCACAAAGCTCTCCACGGTGCGGCACCCCCTTACATCTCCTCCCTCATTCCTGTCTATCGGCCTAGCCAATCGCTGCGCTCTGCAAATGACTTTCGACTAACCTCTGCACTAATCCGCACCTCCCACTCCCAACTCCAAGACTTCTCCCGTGCTGCTCCTATCCTCTGGAATGCTCTACCCCAAGAAATTAGGACTAACCACAATTTGCATAGTTTTAGGCACTCCCTCAAAACACATTTGTTCAGGGCGGCTTATCACGTTCACTAATCAAAGTCATTCTATGTGTAAGTGTGCGTGTATAGCCCATTCACTATCTCCATCCATCCTTCAGTCCCTCAAGATGGCTGGACCTTCATTGTAAATATACAATTGTAAATACACACCTGTCCTTTGTATCTCCCTCACCTCATTGTAGATTGTAAGATCTCATGAGCAGCGTCATCTTATTTCGTCCTATTTCATCTTATTTTGCTTTAATTATTCTATTGTTAACGTTGTTACTTATGACTTGTGTTTTGAAACTGTTAAACTGTAAAGCGCTGCGGAATATGTTGGCGCTATATAAATAAAGATTATTATATTATTATATCAGTTGTTGGCAATTACAGAGGTCAAACGTTTTCTGTAAGTCTTCACAAGGTTGGTCCATTCCTCAATGCAGATCTCCTCTAGAGCAGTGATATTTTGGGCCTGTCGCTGGGCAACATGGATTTTCAAATCGCTCCAAAGGTTTTCTATGGGCTTGAGATCTAGAGACTGGCTAGGCCACTCCAGAACCTTCATATGCTTCTTACAAAGCCACTCCTTCATTGCCCAGGTGGTGTGCCTGGGATCATTATCATGCTGAAAGACCCATCCACGTTTCATCTTCGATGCCCTTGCTGATTGAAGGAGGTTTGCACTCAAAATCTCACAATACATGGCCCCATTCATTCTTTCATGTACACGGATCAGTTGACCTGGTCACTTTACAGAGAATCAGCTCCAAAGCATGATGTTGCCACCCCCATGCTTCACAGTAGGCATGGTGTTCTTTGGATGCAACTCCGTCTCCTCCAAACATGATGAGTTTTGTTTCTATCAAACATTTCTACTTTGGTATCATCAGACCCAATGACATTCTCTCAATACTCTTCTGGATAATCCAAATGCTCTCTAGAAAACTTCAGACGGGCCTGGACATGTACTGGCTTGAGCAGGGGGACACGTCTGGCACTGCAGGATCTGAGTCCCTGGCGGCATATTGTGTTACTGATGGTAGCCTTTGTTACAGTGGTCCCAGCTCTATGCAGGTCATTCACCACTAGGTCCCCCTATGTGGTTCTGGGATTTTTGCTCACCATTCTTGTGATCATTTTGATCCCACGTGGTGACATCTTGCATGGGGAACAAGTTCAAGGGAGATTATCACTGGTCTTGTATGTCTTCCATTTTCTTATTATTGCTTCCACAGTTAATTTCATCACACCAAGCTCCTTGCCTATTGCAGATTCAGTCTTCCCAGCATGGTGCAGGGCTACAATTTGTTTCTGTTGTCCTTTGACAGCTCTTTGGTCTTCACCTTGGTGGAGTTTGGCATGTGACTGTTTGAGGTTGTGGACTGGTGTCTTTAATGAGTGGAGGACAGAGGAGCCTCTTAAAGAAGAAGTTACAGGTCTGTGAGAGCCAGAAATCTTGCATGTTTTTAGGTGACCAAATACTTATTTTCCACCAGAATTTGCAAAATAAATCTTGCCAAATCAGACAAGGTGATTTTCTGGATATGTTTTCTCATTTTGACTCTCATAGATGTGGTCTACCTGTAATTTCAATTACAGGCCACTCTTTTTAAGTGGGAGAACTTGCACAATTCGTGGCTGACTAAATACTTTTTACCCCACTGTAGGTATCCGGTACCAACAACTGCTCTCATTTCCCCTCTCGGTTTAATGACTCAATAAAGCAGCCCTTCATTTAAAGTAAAATATGGAAGCCTGGTGTTCGCTTCTGGCTCTTGAGCAACCCTGTTTATTACAGTGACATTATGAAATGCACTTTTTAACGTTAGATCCTGCATTTGACCAGTGTGAAAATTTGCCCCCTTAAACCTCCAACTCAGGAATCTCTGCCTCATTGGTCACTGTCTTGTCTTCATCACGAGCAAGAACACACCTGGGGTAATTCATCTATCTCTGCCCTGCGATGGGGTTTCATCAGGGTTGAACCGGCTCCTGTCTGAGTCACTTGGCACCCCCGCCTTCCGCCATAAGTCCCAGAAGAGGCTATGATCCATCTCTATTATCACTGAGGTATTCCTTAGTGTCTCCATGAATACAATGGATGCCCACATGCTTTCTGGGGATCAACTGATGGGGGAGTATGGCCTTTGCCAAGATCACCAAACTCCGTGAGTCCAAGAGTTCCGACAACAGTACCCCATTTATTGTCACGGGCTGATAGTCCACACTGCAGGCAGGGTAGGCATAGTATGAACATCACCTCCCCAAGTTGCAGTCTATATGTTTGTAGGACAAAGGACGGCTTTATGTCCAGGACCGTGACATCTCCAGCATAGGAAGTCTTTACCAGCTGCCTTTTGCAACCCCTCAGGGACCCCTTGGGACCTCGGATTTCCCCCAGCAGTGGCTCTACTACCCCTCTTTTGGGTTTCTGGCTCCCTCTGGGTACTCCAGAATGGGGATGCAACACCACCCGGCTTCATCATGGATCTCTCAACAACCTGGTACCTTTCCAGTTAGCCCACCAGGTAGTCTGCATTTTGGGGGTCCCCCTGGGCAACCCAGGTCTGCACCAGCTGGGGAAGAGAGTGGATAAATGTTTCCATCAAGGCCCGCTCTACCACCTGGGTTGGGGTGTAGGACTCCAGCTGCAATCATTTCTATACCAGATGCTGAAAATTGAACTGGTTTCCTGAGCCAGTCCATGCTGACGTGTCACCTCACTATTCTTGGCGCCTCCCCCTTTTTTTATGTGTATATATACCCCTGCAATGAACTTCTGTAACATGCCCTGATGAAGTGAGCTGAGACTGGCTCAGGAAACGCGTTGGCAATAAAGATACCTTGAATTCTACCACAGCAGCGCAGTCTCTTATTGCACTACCAGCCTTCTCTTTGTGCCAAGTCCTTGGACCTCGTGCACACTGCTGCAGCTGTTTTATGTGATTATAGGTGTTGTGACTCTCACAACCCTATCAGGTGAGCCTAACACTTGCCGTGCACTCATCTACTTTCCATACAGACCTACGCATTGGAAGCGCCCTGTCTCCCCCCAGTTCTTCAATACAAAAAGGGAAACTCAAATATTTTATAGACACAAAAATGGGGAAAGCCAACCTGGCCGTCAGGAAAAAGAGTAAAATAGCAATATATAAACCTGAGGCCCAAAAAACGTATTTATAATTTGCACAATTTATTGGAAAATTTATTGGAACAATTGGTTACACAAAATCCCAACGTTTCGGCCTTGTCAGGCCTTTATCAAGGGTTTTAGCTAAATGAAAATAACAAATGACAATAATATCCAGTTAGATATGGGACTAAAATAAAGTAACCATTCAATCCATGGCTAAGATGTCAATAAGAGAAAGAAAGCATCTTAGTGATTGACATATAAGAGAATCACAATGTAACAAATAACAGGGATTAAATCCAAAGAGTAAACCATTAACATCCTCTGTTGAAAAAGAAAAAAAGAAAAATAATTTTTCATATATAAATATATATGCATGTACACATGAAGTCCATAAAAAAGCTTAGACCTACAGCAGCTTTCAGGTATCACAAGAATAGTGCATAGAATAGCCAGACTAAATACCTGTGTAATCATATGCTCCACTCTTAGGGTTCTAGAAGGAACTAAAGAAAGAAAGAAAAGGAGGAGGATGTGAATAAAAAACAAGATATAGCCCAAAAAGGCAAAGGAGAAATTATTTATGACAAAAAGTAATGTGTAAGCAGTGTTAACTAACCTGTATTAATAAGACACAGAGAACTGGGGATACTTTTTGATGATATTCTAATTTTGTGAGAATCACTTGCAAATTAATGTGTAGATTTCAGTTGTTTTGCATGTCGAAATGCATCTAAGAGCCACACAAATTTAATTTTGTACAAATAGCTGAGACAGCCTCCTCAACTTTGACTTGTTTGACCAGTGAGGATGTCCAAGAAATCATGATACTGACTGTTTTGCACCCTTTTTACTATGAACGAAACTTTTGTACATCTGACAGCAGTTAATTGCTGAGCGATTCAGCAGGTCAAACTTACCTACAGTACATTGATGATCATTCTGGTTGCATGATCAAAGAAAACACATTTTAATCTTTCTTGTGCTGCTATCACATGTTCTCTGGGGGCATTCCTTTCTAGCAAAGTGTCCTGAACTCTCAACAGTGAACATTTTCCAATGCCTTCCATCTCTGTGTGTGTAATAGTTCTAATGGTCTGCTAGATGATTGCTAGAGCTGTCAATTAACCCCTTTCTGCCATATGATGCACTATCCCGTCCATGTGCCCTGGTACTTAATTCCCAAGGATGGGATAGTACATCATAGCGACCAGATTATCACAGCTGACACCCGGCACTAGGTGTCAGGGGTGGTCACGGACCACCCCCAACATGTTAACCTCTGGCACACTGCGATCAAACATGATCACAGTGTACCTGGGGTTTTGGGAAGCATCGGCAGGGAGGGGGCTCCCTCCGTGCTTCGCTGAGCCCTCCGGAGCAGCGCGATGTGCAGTGCTGCTTGGGGGCTTCCTTCCCTGCAGGTCCCCTGATCCAATATGGTGGCGGGGACCTTCGGGGGCCTGCAGGGAGCCAGCTTCCTCAGTGCCTGCAAAGCACATACATGAGGAAGCCTGTGCAGCGCCTGTGTCAGATCGCTGATCTGTCACAGCGATCTGTGATATGACAGATCAGCGATTTGTCACATGACAGTGATGTCCCCCCTGGGACAGTATAATAAAGTTAAAAAAAGTGTAAAAATAATTTATAAAAAATTGCTAAATAAATAAAATATATATATAATATATATATATATATATTCCCTAATAAATTCATTTTTTGGAATTAAAAAAAACAAAAACAATAAAAGTACACATTTTTAGCATCGCCGTGTCCGTAAAGACCTGCCCTATAAAACTCTCCCACTAGTTAACCCCTTTAGCGAACCCCTTAAAAAACAAAAATAAAAAACAAAGCAAATAATAATGCTTTGTTATCATACTTCCGAACAAAAAGCGCAATAACGCGCGATCAAAAAGACAGATATAAATATCCATGGCATGGCTGAAAACGTCATCTTATCAGCGAAAAAATAAAAAAGTTATAGCTCGCAGAATAAAGCGATGCAAAAATAATTATTTTTTATATAAAATTGTTTTCATTGCATAAAAGCGCTAAAACATAAAAAACTACATAAATGAGGTATCGCTGTAATCGTATTGACCCGAAGAATAAAACCGCCTTATCAATTTTGCAACACGCGGAACTGTGAAAACGCACCCCCCAAAAGAAATTCTTGAAATGCTGGTTTTTGTTCATTCTGCGTCCCAAAAATTGGAATAAAAAGCGATTAAAAAATGTCACGTGCCTGAAAATGGTACCAATAAAAACGTCATCAACTCGTCTCGCAAAAAATAAGACCTCAGATGATTCGGTGGGTCAAAATATGGAAAAATTATAGCTCTCAAAATGTGATGATGCAAAAACTATTTTTACAATAAAAAGCATCTTTTAGCGTATGACAGCTGTCAAACATAAAAACCTGCTATAAATAGTAAATCAAACCCCCCTTTATCACCCCCTTAGTTAGGGAAAAATAATAAAATTAAAAAAATGTATTTATTTCCATTTTCCCATTAGGGTTACGGCTAGGGTTAGGGCTTGGGTTAGGGCTAGGGTTAGGGCTAGGGTTAGGGCTAAAATTAGGGTTAGGGGTGTGTTGGGGTAAGGGTTGGAGTTAGAATTGGGGGGTTTCCACTGTTTGGGCAAATAAGGTGCTCTCCAAATGCAAAATGGCGTCTGATCTCAATTCCAGCCAATTCTGCATTGAAAAAGTCAAATGGTGCTCCTTCCCTTCCAAGCTCTGCCATGCGCACAAACAGTATTTTACCCCCACATATGGGGCATCAGCCTAGTCAGGACAAATTGGAAAAAACTTTTGGGGTCCAATCTCTCCTGTTACCCTTAGGAAAATAAAAAATTGGGGGCAGAAATATCATTTTTGTGGGAAAAAATATGATTTTTTTATTTTCACGCCCGGGCGTTATAAACCTCTGTGAAGCACTTGGGGGTTCAAAGTGCTCACCACACATCTAGATGAGTTCCGTGGGGGGTCTAGTTTCCAAAATGGGGTCATTTGTGGGGAGTTTCAAAAGTTTAGGAACATCAGAGGCTCTCCAAATGCGATATGACCCCCGCAGACCATTCCATCAAAGTGTGCATTCCAAAACATCACTACTTCCCTTCCGAGCCCCGATGTGTCCCCATACAGTAGTGTTCACCCACATATGGGGTATCAGCGTACTCAGGACAAATTGGAAAACAACTTTTGGGGTCCATTTTCTCCTGTTACCCTTGGGAAAATAAAAAAATTTGGGACTAAAAAAATCATGTTTGTGGAAAAAATATGATTTTTTTATTTTCACGCCGGGGTGTTATAAACTTCTGTGACGCCCTTGGGGGTTCAAAGTGCTCAGCACACATCTAGATAAGTTCCTTGGGGGGGTCTAGTTTCCAAAATGGTGTAATTTGTGGGGGGTTTCCACTGTTCAGGCACATCAGGTGCTTTCCAAACGCAGCATGGCGTTCAACCCCAATTCCAGCCAAAAAAGTCAAATGGCGCTGCTTCCCTTCCGAACTCTGCCATGCACCCAAATAGTGGTTTACCCCCACATATGGGGTATCAGCATACTCAGGACAAATTGCACAATAACTTTTGCAGTCCAATTTCTCCTATTACCCTTGGTAAAATAAAAAAATTGGACCTGAAGTAATTTTTTTGTGAAAAGAAGTTAAATGTTCATTTTTTTTTAAAACATTCAAAAAATGCCTGTGAAGCATCTGAAGGATTAATAAACTTCTTGAATGTGGTTTTGAGCACCTTCAGGGTTGCAGTTTTTAGAATGGTGTCACTTTTGGGTATTTTCTATCATATAGACCCCTCAAAGTGACTTCAAATGTGATGTGGTCCGTAAAAATAAAATGGTGTTGCAAAAATGAGAAATCATTGGTTAAATTTAAACCCTTATAACTTCCTAACAAAAAAAAATTTGATTCCAAAATTGTTCTGATGTAAAGTAAACATATGTGAAATGTTGCTTATTACGTTTTTGTGTGCCATATCTCTGTGATATAAGGGCATAAAAATTCAAAGTTGGAAAATTGACAAATTTTCAAAATTTTCACTAAATTTCCGTTTTTTTCACAAATAAACGCAAGTTATTTGAATGAAATTTTACCACTAACATGAAGTACAATATGTCACAAGAAAACAGTGTCAGAATCAGTGGGATCCATGGAAACGTTTCAGAGTTATTTCCTCATAAAGGGACAGTGGTCAGAATTGTAAAAATTGGCCTGGTCATGAACGTGCAAACCACCCTTGGGGGTAAAGGGGTTAAAAGCCTAGATAAAATGAACGACCCCCAGCCACAAAGCAGTGTGAGGTTTAAAAACTGTTTATCTTGAGTATCACTATCAACGCAGGTAGGATTAAAGAGTAACTGTCATTTTAATTTTTATTTCATAAATCAATAAATCACATGAAAATAAGCAAGTTTGCAATATATCTTAGAAGAAAATTTGCTTTTTTCTCCTTCCAGATTGGACATTTTCAATTTATGGGTCATATCTGTAATCAGTGAAGACAGATTTTCCCATTACTGAGACAAGAGGTGACAGAGTTTTAAAAATTCTATAGAAAGGGGAAGGGAGGGAGAAGCTAGAGGCAGACACCCACATTTTCAAAAGTTCCATAGAACTTTATGGTTACCAACTGTTACTTAGCTCAATGATGAGAAAATCTATTTATTTCACTAATAAGATTTATTACAAATTTTTTTCTCTTGTGCTCATTTAAAGGGAACCTGTCACCAGTTTTGTCTTATATCAGCTAAAACTATCACCTTATACAGTGCCTGTGCTGAATTCCACAAATGGTTATATAACTCTCTGACTCCCCTTGTATAACCCCCAAAATCCTTTTGAAGTTCTGCCACGCTGTATGGTAATCCTGTCTGTCCACTCCGATAAGCATCCTTTCTGTTCTCTCTATCCCTTCTCCCAGCTGCTCCTCACCGTCCTCCTGCTTTGATTTACGTGGATGATGCCTCCTGCATCATCCATATTATCGGGTGAAATCTCGCTCCTGTGCAGAGAAATAGTGGCTCATGCCCGCGTACTATGACTTGCCCTACTGTGTGCAGAGCTGAAAATAAAAGTGTGCTTGTGCCTGCAGTAGGGCAAAGAATAGTGGGCAGGCGCGACCTGCGATTTCTCTGCACAGGTGCGAGATTTAGCTGATAATATGGATGACGCAGGAGGCATCTATGTCAATCACAGCAGGAGGATGGCGAGCAGCAGCCAAGGGATAGAGAACACAGAGAGGATGCCTATCAGGCCAAACCAACAGGATTAACATACAGTGAGGGAGAGCTTAAAAAAATGTTTTTTGGGGGGTATATAGGGGTAGTCAGGGGGTTATATAACCATTAAAAAATAAAATAATTGTTACTCTTTAAACTTCTTAACTTCTCCCACCCTCTAGGCTACGTTCCCACGATGAGGTTTTTGGTAAGTTTTTGATGTTGCAGGTTTTCTGCAGCATTTCAGCACTAGGATAGGACTGTAGGATAGGATACTTGCATTATTTTTAAAAATATGCAGCTTCAAAAACTCATCGTGGGAACGAAGCCTTAGACGTCAAAACTGCTCATGTTATTTGGGTGTTGGGCAACTATATTAATTTGGGTTTATCATTTTTTTTCATATCTTGTAAAAGTTTCTGAAAACCATTTGGTGACAAATAAGTAAAATAAGAAAATGTGAAACTTTTTTTCATAACACTGTTTATATGCAAGCAATATTGCTGTGAATCTACAGTCTTACTCCGTTTTACTGCTTGTCCAGCAGATAGAGATCATTGTGTTGATTGACATTTTGCCAATTACCCTTGGTATAAATATTGTGAAGGCAGAAAGCAGTATGATTAACTGATTTCCATCAAAATGTTAACTTTTTGACCACCACAGTGATTGTTTAGCAAAGCACATTGCAAAAGAGAGTCTGAGAGATAACGGACATGGAGACTTGCTGATTGATACAGAGCAATGATTCTGAAGAATTCCTTATAAGAATTTGTTGTAAAATGTTTCTGTTCTTTGAAAAGCAAATAAAGCAGCAGCCATTAATGACATGTTTGTGACACATAATTAAAGCCCTGCTAAAAGTTATCAATGATGTGTGCAAAAACATTTCTGCGTGATGCATCGGAGCGCAGTGCGAACTCTAACCTTGAAGTAGTTAAACTACAAATACAGGTCACTGGAAGTGTTCCATAGACTGCGCTCTGCATGTAAGATGTGGGTAATGGCTTCACAATGCTGCCTGATATTGTTTACTGATACAATTTTAATGCATTTAGCTGCTGCCCACCAGTGGCTTCTTTTAGGGAATACAGAATGAAAGCTAAAAATTGTATTGTGCAAATCCCACTAGGAGAAACACATGTTCAGTTTATTATGAAATACATACCGTAGTTATTATTTCTCTCTTTATTATGACACCATGGTATGATATTTGGTCTTTACCCTTTTTAGTGTGGAAAGCATATTGCATTATCTAATTGGCCTACTCTAAATGACGCAAAGAGAAAAAAGTCAAAAACCCAGAATTTGGTTGCGTTAAAATGCAATAACGAGCAATCAAGAGTGTATCTGCACCAAAATGGTATCACTAAAAACGTCAGCTCACAAGATCACAAAAAATGGAGATGCTACGGGTATAGGAAAATGGCACTTTTTTTTTTAAACTTTGGAATTTTTTTTCACCACTTAAATAAAAGAACCTATACATGTTTGGTGTCTGTGAACTCTTAATTACCTGGAGAATCATAATAGCAGGTCAGTTTTAGCATTTAGTGAACATCATAAAAAAAAATGTGGGATTGCACTTTTTTCCAATTTCATCTCAATTGAAATATTTGCCTGTTTTGAGTACACGACATGGTAAAACAATGATGTTGTTCAAAAGTATAACTCGTCCCACAAAAAATAAGCCATCACATGGCCATTTTGACAAAATAAAAAAGTTATGCCTCTTGGAAGAAGGGGAGTAAAAAATGAAAATGCAAAACCAACTAGATGTGTATTTCCTGAAGGAAGTACAGATAGTGGTTTGAAATGCTGCCCAGGCTGCCCCTTTAAGAGAGACTTGCCTGCTGCACCTGCAAGACTTTCAACTCAGGATCCGTTTTAACTGTGGGTGCCTCTCTGGGGCCACTTTGGCCTCGGAGTCCGATTTTGTGGGTGGGGCCCTCAGGGCACGATTTTGTGGGTGGGGCACCTCAGGGTCCGATTTGGTGGGTGGGGCCGCTCAGGGTCCGATTTGGTGGCCGGGTCCCCTCAGGGGCTGATTTGGTGGGTGGGGCCCCTAAGGGTCCGATTTTGTGGCCGGGGCCCCTCAGGGTCTGATTTGGTGGTTGGGGCCCCTCAGGGTCCAATCTTGTGGCCGGGGCCCCTCAGGGTCCGATTTTGTGGGTGGGGCCCCTCAGGGTCCGATTTTGTGGCCGGGGCCCCTTAGGGTCCGATTTGGTGGGTGGGGCCCCTCAGGGTCCGATTTGGTGGGCGGGGCCCCTCAGGGTCCGATTTGGTGGGCGGGGCCCCTCAGGGTCTAATTTGGTGGGCGGGATCTATCAGAGTCCGATTTGGTGGGCAGGGCCCCTCAGGGTCCAATTTGGTGGGCGGGGACCCTCGGGGTCCGATTTGGTGGCCGGGATCCCTCGGGGTCCAATTTGGTGGGTGGGGCCCCTCAGGGTCCGATTTGGTGGGTGGGGCCACTCTAGGTCTGATTTGGTAGGCGGGCCACTCTGGGTCCGATTTGGTGGGCGGGGCCACTCTAGGTCTGATTTGGTAGGCGGGCCACTCTGGGTCCAATTTGGTGGGTGGGGCCCCTCAGAGTTCAATTTGGTCAGCGGGGCCCCTCAGGGTCCGATTTTGTGATTGGGGCCTTTCAGAATCCGATTTAGTGGGCGGGTCCCCTCAGGGTCCGATTTGGTGGGTGGGGCCCCTCAGGGTCCGATTTTGTGGCCGGGTCCCCTCAGGGTCTTGATTTGTGGGTAGGGCCCCTCAGGGTCCGATTTTGTGGTTGGGGCCCCTCAGGGTTCAATTTTGTAGGTGGGGTCCCTCAGGGTCCGATTTTATGGCCGGGGCCCCTCAGGGTCCGATTTTGTGGCCGGGGCCCGTCAGGGTCCGATTTTGTGGCCGGGGCCCCTCTGGGTCCGATTTTGTGGTTGGGGCACCTCAGGGTCCGATTTTGTGGGTAGGGCCTCTCAGGGTCCGATTTTGTCAGTGGGGCCACTCAGGGTCCGATGTTGTGGCCGGATCCCCTCATGGTCCGATTTTGTGGGTGGGGCCCCTCAGGGTCCAATTTTATGGCCGGGGCCCCTCAGGGTCCAATTTTGTGGGTAGGGCCCCTCAGGGTCCGATTTTGTGAGTGGGGCCACTCAGGGTCCGATGTTGTGGCCGGATCCCCTCATGGTCCGATTTTGTGGGTGGGGCCCCTCAGGGTCCAATTTTGTGGCCGGGGCCCCTCAGGGTCCAATTTTGTTGCCAGGGCCCCTCAGGGTCCGATTTTGTGGGTGGGGCCCCTCAGGGTCCAATTTGGTGGGTGGGGCCACTCTGGGTCTGATTTGGTGGGCGGGGCCACTCTGGGTCCGATTTGGTGGGAGGGGCCACTCTGGGTCCAATTTGGATGCCAGGGTGGCTCAGCCTCCTTTTTGTAGGCCAGGGTCTATCAGCCTCCGATTTGGAGCCTTGGGTCACTCAGCTTTCGATTTGGCGCGCCGGCCCTTTAAGACTCATTTTGGTGCGCCGGCTCTTTAAGAATCACTTTGGCGCGTCGGCCCTTTAAGAGCCAGGGTGGCTCACTGGGCTTCTAAATCCACTTTGGCACACATTCTCTCTCAGGGGCAAGTGTCATGTGATGAAGCTAGATTTGCATTTGTGGTATGGGTTTTGCTTTAAGAGCTGATATTATATGGCAGAAGCTCTGTCTTGGAGAGGTCATGTGACGTTCGTAGGCGTTGGCATAGTAACTGGGTCTGCCTGCGCATATCAATGAGCTCAACTGCCATTTCAATCGCCTCAGGGCATGTTTTACCATTTCCCATTCAAATGCATTGAGACAGTGCATTCCAATGACGGGAAAAAAAATTTTCAAACGCAAATTGCGCAAAAACTACAAATCCGATCGACACGAAAAATACTTAGCACACCTCTCATGGACGCTGGCTTCGAAACGACACCTCAACGGAGTCTGTGCGTGTAGCGGTTCGGGCCGTATTAATTGCGGAAATCAACTTAATAATAATAATAATAAGAAGAAGAAGAACTAGATGTGTATTTCCTGAAGGAAGTACAGATAGTGGTTTGAAATGCTGCCCAGGCTGCCCCTTTAAGAGAGACATGCCTGCTGCACCTGCAAGACTTTCAACTCAGGATCCGTTTTAACTGTGGGTGCCTCTCTGGGGCCACTTTGGCCTCAGAGTCCGATTTTGTGGGTGGGGCCCTCAGGGCACGATTTTGTGGGTGGGGCACCTCAGGGTCCGATTTGGTGGGTGGGGCCGCTCAGGGTCCGATTTGGTGGCCGGGTCCCCTCAGGGGCTGATTTGGTGGGTGGGGCCCCTAAGGGTCCGATTTTGTGGCCGGGGCCCCTCAGGGTCTGATTTGGTGGTTGGGGCCCCTCAGGGTCCAATCTTGTGGCCGGGGCCCCTCAGGGTCCGATTTTGTGGGTGGGGCCCCTCAGGGTCCGATTTTGTGGCCGGGGCCCCTTAGGGTCCGATTTGGTGGGTGGGGCCCCTCAGGGTCCGATTTGGTGGGCGGGGCCCCTCAGGGTCCGATTTGGTGGGCGGGGCCCCTCAGGGTCTAATTTGGTGGGCGGGATCTATCAGAGTCCGATTTGGTGGGCAGGGCCCCTCAGGGTCCAATTTGGTGGGCGGGGACCCTCGGGGTCCGATTTGGTGGCCGGGATCCCTCGGGGTCCAATTTGGTGGGTGGGGCCCCTCAGGGTCCGATTTGGTGGGCGGGGCCACTCTAGGTCTGATTTGGTAGGCGGGCCACTCTGGGTCCGATTTGGTGGGCGGGGCCACTCTAGGTCTGATTTGGTAGGCGGGCCACTCTGGGTCCGATTTGGTGGGCGGGGCCCCTCAGAGTTCAATTTGGTCAGCGGGGCCCCTCAGGGTCCGATTTTGTGATTGGGGCCTTTCAGAATCCGATTTAGTGGGCGGGTCCCCTCAGGGTCCGATTTGGTGGGTGGGGCCCCTCAGGGTCCGATTTTGTGGCCGGGTCCCCTCAGGGTCTTGATTTGTGGGTAGGGCCCCTCAGGGTCCGATTTTGTGGTTGGGGCCCCTCAGGGTTCAATTTTGTAGGTGGGGTCCCTCAGGGTCCGATTTTGTGGCCGGGGCCCGTCAGGGTCCGATTTTGTGGCCGGGGCCCCTCTGGGTCCGATTTTGTGGTTGGGGCACCTCAGGGTCCGATTTTGTGGGTAGGGCCCCTCAGGGTCCGATTTTGTGAGTGGGGCCACTCAGGGTCCGATGTTGTGGCCGGATCTCCTCATGGTCCGATTTTGTGGGTGGGGCCCCTCAGGGTCCAATTTTGTGGCCGGGGCCCCTCAGGGTCCAATTTTGTGGGTAGGGCCCCTCAGGGTCCGATTTTGTGAGTGGGGCCACTCAGGGTCCGATGTTGTGGCCGGATCCCCTCATGGTCCGATTTTGTGGGTGGGGCCCCTCAGGGTCCAATTTTGTGGCCGGGGCCCCTCAGGGTCCAATTTTGTTGCCAGGGCCCCTCAGGGTCCGATTTTGTGGGTGGGGCCCCTCAGGGTCCAATTTGGTGGGTGGGGCCACTCTGGGTCTGATTTGGTGGGCGGGGCCACTCTGGGTCCGATTTGGTGGGAGGGGCCACTCTGGGTCCAATTTGGATGCCAGGGTGGCTCAGCCTCCTTTTTGTAGGCCAGGGTCTATCAGCCTCCGATTTGGAGCCTTGGGTCACTCAGCTTTCGATTTGGCGCGCCGGCCCTTTAAGACTCATTTTGGTGTGCCGGCTCTTTAAGAATCACTTTGGCGCGTCGGCCCTTTAAGAGCCAGGGTGGCTCACTGGGCTTCTAAATCCACTTTGGCACACATTCTCTCTCAGGGGCAAGTGTCATGTGATGAAGCTAGATTTGCATTTGTGGTATGGGTTTTGCTTTAAGAGCTGATATTATATGGCAGAAGCTCTGTCTTGGAGAGGTCATGTGACGTTCGTAGGCGTTGGCATAGTAACTGGGTCTGCCTGCGCATATCAATGAGCTCAACTGCCATTTCAATCGCCTCAGGGCATGTTTTACCATTTCCCATTCAAATGCATTGAGACAGTGCATTCCAATGACGGGAAAAAAAAATTTCAAACGCAAATTGCGCAAAAACTACAAATCCGATCGACACGAAAAATACTTAGCACACCTCTCATGGACGCTGGCTTCGAAACGACACCTCAACGGAGTCTGTGCGTGTAGCGGTTCGGGCCGTATTAATTGCGGAAATCAACTTAATAATAATAATAAGAAGAAGAAGAAGAAGAATAAGTTAGCAGCGTTCGGATTACAATATAGTGGTTTTTTCAAACCACTATAAAAATACCTCTGATCATTAAGGGGTTGAAGGAGCATGTCTGATCTCCCAACCTTCCCAACTGGCATGTTAACATGAGAGATATGCCTATTATTCCATCCAAAAAAAATACTTTTGTTGCATACTAAGATTTATGTAATTTAAAAATGAACCTTGAAAGTGTCATTTACCATTCTCAAAAGAGCCCTGATTAGTTCAGTGGGGCACCTCTTCCCAACTCTTGTCCTTCTATGGATCTTCTAATCATGACTTCCTAGGCTTCACTGGCATCCTCTATGCAATCCATATCATAATTCACATCACTGGCAGGGACATATTGCACATGTACACAATGTTTAACATATTCCAGTCCAACTTATTAATATATAGTACCCACATGTTTGTGGATATGGGTGGAAGAACTGTCTGGACTCTAACAATGTGTATTTACCTTCTATAACACATTGCAATTAGAGTTTGCCTTATTATATATTAGTCTAACATTATCGATATGCATGTCTTCGCTGTAACTGACGGATAAGTATTGATGCTTCAGTGCATGACATACAGTAGCTAATAGCATGGAGAATCATTAATGCATTGGTTTCTGTCATATATAAAATGTTTTTTCTGGAGCATGCATTCTGAGTCATATTGACTATCAATAGGGTTATACTTTCCTCCACTTGTTTATAATTAATTAATTGCATCCAGGCATGATCCTCAGCCCCATTTTACAGGATTATTTCACTGTGATCCTAAATGTACCCACTTACATTTTTGTATAAAAACTTTTTGACTCTTTTGTAGAATAAATACATTTTTTATAGCCCCATGGACTCTTGTTCTCATGCTTTACATGCCCACAGTTGTCTACACTCCTACTACGAGGGGAATTGTAATGAATAATAATAATAATCTTTATTTTTATATAGGGTAAACAAATCCCACAGCGCTTTACAGTTTGCACACATTAGCATCACTGTCCCCGAAGGGCTCACATTCTAAATTCCCTATCAGTATGTCTTTGGAATGTGGGAGGAAACCGGAGTACCCAGAAGAAACCCACGCAAACACGGGGAGAACATACAAACTCCTTGCAGATGTTGCCCTTGGTGGGATTTGAACCCAGGACCCCAGCGCTGCAAGGCTGCAGCGCTAACCACTGAGCCACCGTGCCTCCCTGTATATTACATAACCATGTAGTATTGGTTAGGATTAGAGGCATCAACCACGAATTTACCTAGCTACTAACCCTGACTCGGGGACAACTCTTCTTAACTCCATTCATTTTATTAACTCTCTGCCAAAGCCTTGGTCAGATCTATGCTTGGTGTTGTGATGCTAAAGAGGATGTAACCATACCTACAATGGAACCTCCTGCACAAAACTTAACCAGCAAGCCTTTAACCAAGGTTTATTCACATGGTGCTATGCAATTGTAATGTAGTTAAGGAACTTTACCTGATCTCCCAAACTAAAAAAGCAAGAACAAAAAAAAGATATGGCTGGGTGGATGTAAGGGTCTCAAGATGAGGCAAAGACAGTTTCCTGGCTCTCTGCTTTTAACCTCCCTTAGGATTGCAAATAGGGAGTTGCAAGAAAGACATTGAAAGCGCACCTTCATCGGATCCACAGGTAGGTAAATAACATCAAATCCTAAGGTCACAAGGAAATTAAAAGAAGAACAAACAAGGTAGAAGGAAAGACTTTAATAAATCAAGAGACAAGGTGTTAGGGCTGGCAGAACAAACCAGATTATAAAATAGTAGAGAGTGCGTTCGCAGCCCGGGGTCCACCGTGCAGAGGTGGTACACTGGTGCTAGGTAATGGCGGAAGAGAAGAGCTGCATGAAAACAGTCACACATGGGTTACGTCACCCAGCGTGAACAGGAGCGGATTCTGTTACTTCACAGAACCGCACAGTCGCTTGAAAGTGAATGCCGGAGCCTTTTTAGCTCACAGAGCCCGGACACAGAGCGCACAGCAAACAGCCACAGAACTCCACCCTAAGGCACGGGGTTAGAGTCCTTCTAGGCCACTGAGCGCGCGGTGCCACGAACGCCGCTATAGACGCTGGCTAAGGAGTGCGGAGCACTTGCTCTGAGGCATGCCGAGTCACTGATAGTGACTAATATCTGACTCAACTCTGTCCTACCTATGCCTAAGCCTGGGCGCTAGCAGGCTAGGCTGCATAACACATGCATACCAAGGGTAGGGGTTTCATAATGAGTCAGTCACCAGAGACATTCATACGTGCATCTATCACTCACTCCTTATAGTCAGAAAGTACTGGCCATGCGAACCTTTTATAGCCGTGGGCATCCTGGACCTTCCTGGATTCTCAGATGGGCTAATCCGAACACGAGCAGGACCTGAGCACGTGACCTTCGATCTCCAATGGGAGATCACACCACGGGCATGCTCAGTGGCCCGACATGAGGACTTAGTCCCTGGAGAATCTCGCTGCTGAGCAGCATGCATTGCCATAGCTGTGCCAGAGGTGGGAACAGCAAGCAAACCCACAGAGCTGGTCTGGGCAGAGCGCCTGGACAGATGAGTTTGCTGAGCAAGCTCCCCTGCGGCTGGAGAGGAATGGGAGACCGCCGGAAGTAAGGCTTGGGATTCTCGCTGTGCAGCAACATAAATCTGATGCCAAACATTACCCCCCTCCTCTCTGAGCCTCAGTCTGCGAGGAGTGTGGATGTTCTCCACTGGGTCCAAGCCTCTTTACCATGACCCTTCCAATCCACCAAGTAAAACTTTTTGCCCCTCATCACCTTGCATCCAACAATGGCATTGACCTCAAACTCATCAGACGACAGGTCTGATGTCCTGGCAGATGGCTCAGAAAACCGGGACATGTGAACCGGCTTAAGGAGAGACACATGAAACGTGTCTGAGTAGCCAAATGTGGTGGAAGGGCCAGACGGTAGACCACAGGGTTAACCTGCTCGAGGACCTTGAAAGGGCCAATATAGCGCAGAGCGAACTTAGCGGATTCCACCAGCAGCCTGATGTTTCGAGCGGGGAGCCACACTAAGTCGCCAGGAGCGAAGGTCAGAGCAGGGCGCCAGTGAGAATCAGCGGAGGACCTCATTCTCTCCTTGGAGGTCCTGATGACATCCTGCGTGTGATCCCAAATGTCACGTGCCTCCACCGCCCAGTCTGCCACCCTAGAGTCGGTGGATGGCACGGGGACGCGCGGATGCTCACCGTAGTTTAAGAGGAATGGGGTCTGACCGGTGGAGTCGGCCACAGCGCAGTTTAAGGCGAACTCTGCCAATGGCAGCAAGGATGCACAATCATCCTGCCTGGCCAAGACAAAATGTCGCAGATATGTCACCAGGGTCTGGTTGGCCCTCTCAACCAACCCATTCGTCTTGGGATGATAGGCCGAGGAGAAATTTAGCTCTCTGTTCTGAACAGAGCTCTCTCCAGAACAGAGATGAAAACTGAGGACCCCGGTCACTGACAATTTTATCCGGCATGCCGTGCAGGCGGAAAACATGTTTAATAAACAACGCTGCCAGACCCCGTGCCGATGGTAGCCGAGAGAGTGGTACCAGATGCACCATCTTGGAGAAATGATCGGTGACCACCCAAATGACAGTGCTGCCGCTGGACTTGGGCAGACCCACCACAAAGTCCATACCGACCATCTCCCAGGGCCTGTCCGCAACCAGAAGAGGATAGAGTAACCCAGTGGGCCGCTGCCGAGAGGACCGATTCTGGGCGCAAGAGACGCATGCCTGAATATAGTCCCTGACGTCACGGGCCATATGTGGCCACCAGTACATCCTCGCCAGGAGTTCAGAGGTCTGTTTGATCCCAAAATGGCCACCCACCCTGGACGAATGGGCCCAAGAGAGGACCTCCGGTCGCAGATGGGCAGGAACCAAAGTCTTGCCCGGAGGTACAGACTCCAGAGCAACTGGAGCCACGGTCCTCAGGCTCTCTGATGGGACTATCAACAGAGGCTCCTCCTCCTCCGATGACACCACGGAGCGGGAAAGAGCATTTGCCCGGACATTCTTCTCCCCGGAGAGAAAATGCAGCGTGAAATGAAATTGGGAGAAGAACAAGGACCATCTGGCCTGGCGAGAATTCAGCCGCTGGACTGTCTGTAAATATAGACCAAATTTTTGAGGTCGGTGAACACCTGGAATGGGTGGCGAGCCCCCTCCAGGCGGTGTCTCCACTCTGAGAAGGCCAGCTTCATTGCTAGCAACTCCCTGTCCCTGATGGAATAATTCCTCTCTGCCGGTGTGAAGGTCTTGGAGAAGAAGAAGCATGGGTGCTTCTGACCTTGCGAGTCCTTCTGAAAAAGATCCGCTCCAGCACTGATGGAGGAGGCATCCACCTCCAGGATGAAGGGCTTATCTACATCAGGGCGATGTAGAATGGGAGCACTAGTGAAGTGGGACTTAATGGAGGCGAAGGCCTTGGAGGCAGTCTCCGACCACAGTTTGGGATTTGCACCCTTCTTGGTGAGGGCAACCAAGGGCGCGACCAAAGTTGAAAAATGGGGAATGAATTGGCGATAGTAATTTATGAACCCCATAAAGCGCTGCACCAATTTGAGAGAATGGGGTTCCTGCCAATCCATCACTGCCCATAGCTTGGCAGAATCCATAGCAAAACCCTGGGCTGAGATGATGTAGCCCAGGAAAGGCAAGGAATCCTGCTCAAACACACATTTCTCCAATTTGGCATAAAGAGAGTTGGCCCGCAGGAGATTGAAAACTTTGCAAACATCTCTCCGGTGGGAGTCAATATCTGGAAAGTAAATGAGAATATCATCCAGATAGACTACTACCGAGGTGGTAAGCATATCCCGGAAGATGCCGTTCACAAAGTCTTGGAAGAGGGCTGGCGCGATACATAGCCCGAAGGGCATCACTAGGTATTCATAGTGCCCGTCTCTGGTGTTAAAAGCCGTCTTCCATTCATCCCCCTCATGGATGCGAATCAGGTTATAGGCTCCCCGCAGATCGAGCTTAGCAAACACTCTCGCTCCCCGTAGCCTATCAAACAGTTCTGATATCAGGGGCAAACGATACATGTTCTTAACGGTTATAGCCTTAAGACCACTGTAATCGATGCATGGACGTAATCTCCATTCTTCTTTTGGACAAAGAAGAATCCCACACCCACCGGAGACACCGACTTCCTAATGAATCCTCTTGCCAGATTCTCCCTGATATACTGAGACATGGCCTCTGTCTCTGGGAGAGATAGTGGATATACTCGACCCCGGGGAGGCTGAGCACCGGGCAAGAGATCAATAGGACAGTCATATGGGCAGTGCCGTGGAAGGGTCTCTGCCGCTTTCTTGGAGAAAACGTCTGCATACTGTCGGTATGGCTTGGGAAGCGAGGAGAGATCTGCAGGAACCTCAGAAGTGGTGACCTGTACACAGTCCCTCAGGCACCTACCCTCGCAGGCCTTGCTCCAATTGAGGATTTTTCCCGAAGACCACTCTATATGGGAAGAGTGAGATCGCAACCTTCTAACCCCTAGGAGGACTTGGTCAATCCCTTCAGGCATAACAAAGAGAGACAGCATCTCCTGATGAGAAGGAGACAAAAAGAGTCTCATTGGAGCTGTCTGATGGGTGATTTGGGACGGGAGTGTCGCTCCATTCACCACTCTGATGGTGACTGGTTGAGGTAGCAAGACCAGGGGGACTGCGTGTTGTTGAACTAAGGCAGATGACATGAAATTGCCCTCTGCCCTGAGTCCACACAAACCTTCACCATCAGAGTGGAGGAATTGAATTCTAACGCCCCTTTAAACAGGAGCTTGGAGGAGAAAGTCGTGGTGTCTAGTAGGCCCCCTCCGATAAACACTAGACGGGAGCGTTTCTCGAGCGCTGTGAGCATTGGTTAGCAAGATGCCCAGTCTGCCGACAGCGGAAACAGACTGGAGGTATCAGCGCAGACCAGGTCCTGGACCCCGTGCGGGACACCTCCATGGCCTCTGGAGGCTTGGGAGGCTGACCGGAAGGTTCTAGAGGTCTCGCGAAATTTGGAGCCAACTTATAACATTGGCGGGACCTGGAACGCTCCAGCCCTCGCTCCGTGAAGCGAATGTCTATTCGGGTAGCGACCGTAATGAGCTCCTCTAAAGTGGTGGGAATCTCTGTTATGAGCTCATTTTCTGCTCCACCAGTTGAGAGTTCTCCTTCCGTTCTCCCTTTGGTGGTGACAGGAGGTAGTGAGGTTGGTTTAAGTGGTAGTGATCTGCCACCTGATGAGAAGGATAACGATTGGATCTCTGGAGTATCAGACTGGATATAAGACAGCCGACGCCCTATCCTAGTGCTGGTGATTCAGTCTGCTTCTCAGGTCTTGGACTTCAACTCTCTTCCAGTCTTCTTAAGTTAAGTTTGTTTTTTGCTAATGTTCACACTTGCGCTTGTTGGTCAATTCAGTTTCTTGTGTGGTTAGCTTGCCCCTGCTGGGGCTATGCTGAACTTCCACTCCTATTTATCTGTATTTGCCAAAGTTGCCTTTTTGTCCCTTATTAGATTGGCCTCTTTTTCTCTGTTTCAGAATATTTCAGAGTGCTGATATAGTGGGAGAAGTCTAGTGACTTCATGGTTAATTTTGCTATCAGACGTGTTGGACATTATTTTTGGTAGGGTTTTTTGGAAGATTGCAGACAGTGGCTTTCCTTTCCTGTCCTTTCTAGTTAGTCGGGCCCCATCGTTTGCTCAGCCTATTTTCCTGCCTGTGTTTGTGTTTTCATCTTGCTTCACCGTCAATACATGTGGGGGCTGTCTTTTCCTTTGGGGTCTGCTCTGGGGCAGTTAGTTTTCCCTTTTCTTGCTTTAGGTTTATGTAGTCCTCCGGCAGTGACGAGGCGTATAGGAACAACGTAGGAATGCTCCACTGCTACTGTTAGTTGTGTGGTTAAGATCAGGGATCTGCAATCTGCATAGTGGCCAACCTCTCTGGTTTTCTGGGACTTAGCTTTTTGTTGTTCCTCCTCGGTGACCCATTCATAACACACCTCCCTGGTGGCCAGGGCATCTTTGACGTGATCAGCCAGGCCTCTCCAGAATATGGGTATGAGAACTTTATCTGGCCACTCCAACCCCGGACCAGAGTTCTGAAGAGGATGGCATACTGGCTGACCAAAGACGCACACTGGGTCAGAGCCAGCAACTGAAGTGCGGTGTTGTGTGTGACCCGAGGACCCAGGAACACCTGCTTCAGAGTGACCAGGAAATGGGTGGCACTCTGTGCCAGGGGATCCCCGCGCTCCCACAGCGGTTTGGCCCACTCGAGGGCCCTGCCTGACAGGAGGGAGATGATAAACCCTACCTTGGCCCACTCGGAGGGAAATCATGTGGCCAGCAACTCCAGGTGAATGTAGCACTGACTTACGAAACCCCTGCATGAAGCACTATCACCCGAGAACTTCTCGGGCAGTGGGAAGCAGGACAAGGTCGGGGCAGGACTGGCCGTGGAGACACGGGCGACAGCCTCTGTAGCTGCTTGGATGGCGACCGAAGTAACATCCGCAGCTGAGGTGGAACGCTCTAGCACTGCCAACCTACCTTCCAGCTGCTGGATGTATCTATGCAGTCACTGTTCGGCCGCCATTACTAGGCAGACCCAGGCGTTAGGATAATGTTAGGGCTGGTGGAACGCACCAGATTATAAAATAGTAGAGAGTGCGTTCGCAGCCCAGGGTCCACCGTGCAGAGGTGGTACACTGCTGCTAGGTAATGGCAGAAGAGAAGAGCGGCGTGAAAACAGTCACACGTGGGTTATGTCACCCAGTGTGAACAGGAGCGGATTCTGTTACTTCAGAGAACCGCACAGCCACTTTCATTCCTTTCCCATCCCTTTCCCTTAGTGTTAATTTCCTTCCTCTCCCCTCCCTTTCAACCCTATATTATTACTAAAATTCAATAAAAAATGTTTGAAAAGAAAGTGAATGCCAGAGCCTGTTTAGCTCACAGAGCCCGGCCACAGAGCACACAGCAAACAGCCACAGAACTCCACCCCAAGGCACAGGGTTAGAGTCCTTCTAGGCCACTGAGCGCGCGGCGTCACTGCCACGAATGCCGCTATAGATGCTGGCTAAGGAGTGCGGAGCACTTGCTCTGAGGCGTGCCGAGTCACTGATAGTGACTAATATCTGACTCAACTCTGTCCTACCTACGCCTAAGCCTGGGCGTTAGAAAGCTAGGCTGCACAACTCCTGCATACCAAGGGTAGGGGTTTCATAATGAGTCAGTCACCAGAGACATTCATACGTGCATCCATCACTCACTCCTTATAGTCAGAAAGTACTGGCTATCCTAGCGCATGGCCGAGCAGCCATGCAAACATTTATAGCCGCGAGCGTCCGGGACCTTCCTGGCTTCTTGGATGAGCCAATCCGAACACGAGCAGGACCTAAGCACGTGACCTTCCATCTCCAATGGGAGATCACACCACGGGCATGCTCAGTGGCCCGACATGAGGACTTAGTCCCTGGAGAATCTCGCTGCTAAGCATGCATCCAGAGGTGGCAGCAGCAAGCAAACCCACGGAGCTGGTCTGGGCAGAGCGCCGGGAACGACTAGTTTACTGAGCAAGCTCTTCTGCGGCTGGAGAGGAATGGGAGACCGCTGGAAGTAAGGCTCAGGAATCTCGCTGTGCAGCGACAGAAATCCAACACAAGGAAATGTAAATGATATATTAATAATATCCAAACTTCAGATTTTGTTTTTCTTTTGCTCGTTTATTCTGACTTGTTATCTAAGCAAACTTTTTTGGCATTATGTTTTGTTTAAATCCAGAGAACAAATATAAAAATACTAAAACAAGTGTGTAACAAAAATTAGTAACTCCCTTTCATACCCCAACAGGTTATAAATAGCTGGGATATGTTTATTTTTTATATCAGTACATTTATAACCTCAAACATTTAGTAGAAGGGCTGAATCAGAAAATATTTGCAATGGCCCACCAACATTAAAATAGTACTGCATTATAGAGGTTATACAAAAGAACTAAACACAGAATGTGGCATTGGAGGGAGGTATTAGAAAAAACAGAATGGTCTGCATTTTACTATCAGTCTCAATCATCAACAACTTTTTTTCTTTTAGTTCATCCCATTGTAGCTAAAACATTCAAGATTTGATATGCTTATATTGTTGATTTGCACATAAAAAATAGAACCAATAGACACTATGCAAAAAAAAATGCTAAATGTCATAATATAGATATGAGAATCTTGTCAACTGTGGAGAAGCTTTTTACTGGATTGACATGTTTCATATATTACACATTTTTCTAACTATTAGCCAAAGAATAATTAAGTCTGATACAGTTGCAATGAATGCACTTCTGGTAATCTTGAACACTTGTATGGCACAATCAAACATTTACTATGTAACTGTCTCTAACACCAAGCCTCTTTGCCATTTCTCATAGACATCAAAATACAGAGTCTGGTGCGGCACTTGACTATCTGGCATTCTACACTCACAAAAATAAGCTTCCTTCTGTGGTGAAAATGTTTGTTTTTTCTGCAATGGCAGATATACTTTCTTACAGGTGTGTAAGACTTTTTTCAACTGGCTTAGATTTAGATCTAAACTCATTGCTGGCAACTTCAGAATTCTTCAGCGCTTTCTTTCCATCCATTTCTGGGTGCTTCTTGAAGTATGTTTGTGGTCATTGTCCTACTAGAAGACCCATGACCTAGGATAAAAATTCAGCTTTCTGCCACTGGGCACTGCATTTTGACCTAAAATCCTTTGGTAATCTTCAGATTTCATGATGTCTTGCACACAGTAAAGTCACCCAGTGCCAAAAACAGCAAAACAACCCCCAAACATCTTGAACCTCCACCATATTTGACTATAGGTACTGTGTTCTTTTCTTTGTAGATCGAATTCCATTTTTTTGTAAACATTAGAATGATGTTATTTACCAAAATACTCTATCTTGGTCTCATCTGTCCACAAGAAGTTTTCCCAGAACGATTTTGGCTTCCTCAGTAAATTTTGAAAAACTGCAGTCTAACTTTTTTATGTCTCTATGTCAGCATTGAGGTCCTCCTGGGTCTCTTGCCATAGTGTTTCACTTCATTGAAATGTCGATGGATAGTTTGCACTGACACTGATATACGTGAGTCAGCAAGACAGCTTGAGTTTCTTTGCAACTTGATTGAGGCTACTTATTTACCACCCATTCTATCCAGCATTGCAACCTTTCATCAATATTTCCCTTCCATCCACTTCCAGGCAGATTAGCTACAGTGCCATGGGTTGTAAATTTCTTGATTATGTTGTGCACTATGGACAAAGGAACATCAAGATCTCTGGAGATGGATTGTAATCTTAAGATTGTTGATATTTTTCAACAATTTTGGTTCTCAAGTCCTCAAACAGTTCTCTTTTCCTCTTGCTGTTCTCTATGTTTAGTGTGGAACACACAGACACATAATGCAAAGATTGAGTCAACTCCTCCCCTTTTTATCTGGTTTCAGGTATGAGTCTCATATTGCCCACATCTCTTAGTTGCCACAGGTGAGCTTGAACAAGCATCACATGCCTGAAACAAAGTTTTTTACCCACAATTTTGGAAAGTGCCAACAATTTC
Source organism: Dendrobates tinctorius (assembly GCF_039654945.1). Lineage (NCBI taxonomy): Eukaryota > Metazoa > Chordata > Amphibia > Anura > Dendrobatidae > Dendrobates > Dendrobates tinctorius. The sequence continues at coordinate 23,707,488 of NW_027361770.1, read as the reverse complement.
ATCAGGACTGTTTTTGGGGTTTTGTGAGGAATTATGTCCAATTTAACTTTTTTCGCTGTTTTTTATTTTTTTGCTGTTCAAATACGCACAAAAAAAATAAAAGTGTATAACAAAACACGTGTAATTGCAATATTTTTCTGGGAGAAATAATTCTTTTTCTGGAATAATGTTAAGGGTGCCAACACTTTCAGCCATTAGTGTATAGCACAAACTACTTTCCCCTACTTTCAGCTAGCTATAAAGCGGACATTTTCTAGTGGGCTACACAGCTTTTTATCATTCTGCCAAGCTATCTGGCCTCCAGTGGCAGGAGACAGGACTTTTTTCTATGAACTTTGTTAAATTACCAGTAGTGTGGACAGCCATTCTAACGTAGACTACGCGCTGCCCTCTTCCCCAGCCCTGACACAAGCAACTAAATGCATTATCTCTTACAAAGACACAGAGCAACCCTTGCTCCAACTGTGCAACACTTCAAACCTCTAAACCGTTATCAGATGAATCCTGTCAGACATAATTAAGCTGAGGCATTTTTCCCACAAATTGTCATTCACTTGCATTACTCATGACATCTGTGCCATTTTGGCTAATAGGAGAGCAAACTTGTCCCAATTCTATGTTTCATGTAATTGACAGATCTGTAATGTGTGCTGTTTGTGGATATTACCAGCAAAGTGTACTTTTACATGAAACACAATAAGCTTTAAATGTAAAATACATTTAGCACTTTCCTTTTTCATGAAGTTTCTAACTTTGCAATTGTGTAACAAAAATCCTTTTGCAAGTCATTTTAATAATTTATTTCATTCGTTACACTAAGATTTTAAAAAGTCTCAAATTGTCATCTTGTCATCTTTTTTCTGAAATGCAAACACTTCTGATTATCACTCTAAAAACTGTGGTCTATAATGAAACTAACACAATTGCATGTCCACCTATAAAACACTGTTTTGCTCGGGGCAATACATCTTGAAGCATGTGTATAGCAAATCTCAGAGCATTTTAATATTAAAAATTAAAACCATGTGAATAAGCAGATTCTTCTGAGTTCCTTATTCAAGGCCCATGGGAATGGCTAAATTTTATGTGTACAAATATAGCTTCAAATTAAAGACACAGTTGGAATATTCCCAATGACTATATTATCATTGTATTATTAGGAATATTTAGGCTGTAAGCTATAATAGGTAACTAAACACAATTTTTAAATCAATGCAATATATTTCTATTATTCTAGCCATTTCTTAAATACTTAATCTTATTTGATACCATATGTAGAATTGACATATCAACAAATATCCCATCCTCCCTCAAATTATGTACCCGGCGGTGGGTAAAATTGTGAAATCATAAGATACTTACAGGAACACTAAGCATTGAAAGTGTACAAGTGTCACATAGACAGCCCCTCCAGCGATCAGGACCAGCGAGCACGCTGGTTACCAACGTAAACATCGGGTTTCTAAGTGATGCGGGGCCCTTAGAAACCCGATGTTTACCCTAGATACCAGCGTGCACTGCAGGCAGGGTGGGAGGTGGAGGCAGAGTGGCGCAGACAGACCGGCGTAGCTTTGCTATCCACTACTCCGGTTGGACAGACTGGAGTAGCAGATAGCAGAGCTACTCCGGTCTGTGCACCACTCTGCCTCCACCTCCCGACCTGCTTGCAGTGCACGCTGGTATCTAGGGTAAACATCGGGTTTCTAAGGGCCCCACAGCCCTTAGAAACCTGATGTTTACGTTGGTAACCAGCATGCAGCATCGCTCATCGCTGGCTCCCGCTGCCACACGCAGCGATGCGCGCTGGTCAGCGGGAGACCAGCGATGAAAAAACAGGCCAGGACGATCCAGCACGATCAGCGAAACCCTGCAGGGGGGGCGATCGCTGCTGGATGTCACACACAGCGATCTCACTGGATGTCAAAAAATCAGCGATCTCACCAGTGAGATCGGTGTGTGTAACGGGCCCTTTTGCGTCTTCTTAATCTAGAACACATGCTTATAAACAAAACCTGTTACTTTTGTTTGGTTGAAGTACCTTCCATGAAGCCTGAATGTTTTAATTTAATTAATTTACTTTAATTAAATATTGTTTTGTGTCATACAGTATCTATGATCTTTGGGTTTTTCTGTGATCCCAGTTTTTCTAATGGGAGTCGTATAAATTAATTGACACACTTGTATTAGGTTTTAAAATGAATGGTGCACAGAGCAAACAGAAAGAGTTATGTCCTCTTTGTAAACAGTCTTAGGTAAATGGAGTACCCCATGCAAATTATTTATAACTTAGTGACCAGCTCATTTGGTTTCAACCTTACAAGCCATTGCTGTCTAAATGACAGAGCAATAATGGCCAATGAACTTTTGATCCAATTACTTGTTAATGAGTAGTTTGAGCACCAACTAAAGAACTTATTAGGTTGGGTGATAGTCTTTCTTTGATACTAAAGGTTAACATGTTTTGGCTGACAGAGAGCTACAATATGTCCTATTTTAATAAGGATTCAGCCTATTCTTAGCTGATGACTGATGCAATTTATTGCAATTTATCAAATACATATACAGAAGGATTTAGAAAAAAATCTGTAATGTAAAAAATTTTTTTTATTGAATAAATCAATTATGTCTCTACTGTAGTGGATAATGTAAAAACAAAGAAATTAAGCTAAATCTTCTAGTATTTTAACCACATTAAAATACCGCTCATAGTAGTATGAATTTTTTAAGAGAATTCTCAGGTACCATCTGCGGAATAATCACAATAAAAAATCACAGTGACATAGTGAGAGGAATGTCTGTCTCGTTGGGCGACACAGTGCTTGGCATCCTATTATATTAACTGTTACATTTACTATTAGTACCAGCTTGCACACGTCAGTCAGTGTATTCTTTATGGCATTTTTATAAAACAAAATGAGATACTTCCACTATGTTAGATTTGTTTGAAAAATACCAATAACTGTACTTTTATTCCGTGTGACTTCAGCATTTATAGAATTGTATTTTTTGTCATTTGCAATGAATGAGTAAATAATTCCTCAGTCTCACTTCTCTTGGACCATGATTTTACCTATTTGTCCCCACAGTTCCATTTATGCTGACTCAGTCGCTGGGGTCGGGGGTCGCTACTTACCTGTCAGACGCGGCGATCCTGACGTCCTCCCGCCCGCATCCATGCATCGCTCGTCGGCACCACAGGAAGCCCAGCAGGAAGCGCACGATGAGAAATGATCCAGGACCTTCTCGCGCGACCAGCGATAATCAGCGGGGGAGCCGGTCGGAGGTAAGTATTAGACATAGCGATATCGCTAGCAGTATCGCTGCTACGTCACAAAATCGGTGACTTTATAGCGATATTGCTAGTGATATCGCAGTGTGTAACGGGGGCTTAACATGCCAGAAGGGATTAGCCAGCCTGAAGAACTACTGAAAAAGATGTTGGGCAGGGTTAACTAAGTAAATTATCAGTGGGAAGAAAAATAAATGATGGGGGTAAGATTGTATGGGTTTTACAGAATAAAGGTTTGAGATTTTCAAACTTAAAATTTTCATGTATGTGCACTAAAATTTTGTCATCTGAGAACAGCAAAACTTTGTAAATTTTAATTTAATTATAATGCAATACAGTGTAATATGAAGCTAAAAGTCATTTTGTCGTGTTCAATAATCCCATGTTCTGCAAAGCTAATGGGCACGGTAGGAATAAAATCTTTTGAGACTAAGCAAAATGTTTGTTATTATTTATGAGTTAAAACAGTTGTGATAGTGTCACTCTGCTCGATTTCGTTTGAATAAATGACAACGTCTTGAGACTTATGCAGAGATTTTATCTAGCTACTATTTCCCTATTCACATAAATGGTTTGCTTCTCAGCTGGAAGTAGACATGAGCCAGGAAAATATTTAACAGAAGATGAATAAAAGCATATGGGGAGGAAAAACCTACAAAGTTTGGACAGCCAATATTGTGGAAGGCATTCTGGTGAACCGCCACCTGCACCCGCTGAACACAGGGATCTAAAGATGACATTGATCGATTTAACAGTAGGAAGGTGTTAATGATATGCAGCTCTGATGGCTGAGCCACTTCACACTCATTTGCATTTCCATTCATCATCTCAGCATTTATCATTATGAGGAGAATGCCAGATCTAATTAAAGTCTGGGCTAACAGGGTGACATGGGAGCTCAGTCACTACTTACACTGAAGAAAACATGGGAAACTTTCCAGCAGGAAGTACACCAACCTTATACCAAACCCAATTAACTTAATTTCTAACTAAACCATTTGAGGCTCCTTCATTTGAATTAACTGCAAGCTAAAAATCAAGTTGCAGAACATTTTTATTCCTTGCTGTCAATTTGAGCAGTTCAGGAATATGAACCAATTACAGGACATTGTTAACAATCATGTTCACTGTAAAATTTATTATCTGGGACATATTTCTTATGTTCTTTTTGTTCATATTTATCTTATTTTATTTGCAAACTTTGTGGCTTGATGACTATTATGTTCAGTTATTTGTTCATTTATTTTTTGTCATAAAAAGTTGGTGCTGATAGATGAATTTCCTTATCATTAAATAAACTTATGTTGGCTAGTCTAAAAGTTAGAACTTGGTTCATGGGAGCCACTAAATTCATATCTATTGGGGTAAAATCTCAAACAATTATATTTTTTTTAATGTAGCTTGTAGTTTCTAGCAGTGACACTGAAATATGTTTACTTCTAAAAGTCTATTGGCAGGTTAGAAGCAGATCACAGGGACAAATTTCCAATAAATGTAGAGCCTAACTTCAAACACATAAACCAAAAAATGACATGTTATCTCAACCTAAGGCTTTGATCACATCTGCACTAGAGGCTTTGTTGTAAGCTTGTGTTGCAGATTCCACCATATTTAATAGGAAAAATAATTCCGCATGAAGCAATATTGCTCCTGTAAAAATAACAAAACCTCAGTGGAAATTGATGGACATCAATTTAAGCCAATAGAGTTCATTGGAATTAATTTTATTCCCCATGCTGTGTAAAACATATTGCAGATGTGAAAGAACTAATGTATTAAAACATAAAATTTCTACAAAAAATAAAAACATGACAAAGGTCCCAATCAGAATCATTGAGACACGTTTTTATTTTTTGTAGAAGTTTTATGTATTTTACTAATTTATCCTGCTATTTATATAATAATGACATCTAGTTTTGTACCATATACATTATTGTTCCGAAAATATGCACAACAGGACTGCATTTGAGTTAGCTATACATTTTCATTTTTTCTAAGATAAAATCTTTTATATAAGACAGATAATACCAGATGACCCATTATAATCATTATCAATAACTACCTACAAAAAATTCTCATTGTTAATGGTGTTGTCTCAAGTTCTTAAATAGTTAAAATTGCAAAGTGATTGTAAAAGCAAAGAGTCTTGCAATCTTCACTTTTTTTAAGAAAGTACAAATTTTACATTTTATAGTGTACAGCGTAGAGCCTAGGTTACTGGCCACCCTGCATTTTCAAATGGTCAGTTACTTAACTAACAACCACGTGCTGCTAGCAGGCTCCATGCTATAGAGCAGGGGTGGGGAACCTTTTTTACACCAAGAGAAATTGGATATTTATAACAATAGTGAAGGCCTGTGCAAAATTATAAACTTGAAAATGTTCCTGCTATATTTGGTCAAACAATTAATTCACTCACCCTTAATGTGATGGCTGGAATTGCATCTCTTTCGTAAGGCATGTGATTTTAGTTGCTATTGATAATGTTGCTACTGGCAACTGTTTTTTGAGATTTGAGTTGGTCTGGAGCACAGTTATTTCTTTGCGATACATTTTGTAAAGAACTTGCAGCAGTAAGTTGTTATACTGCAGGTGTCATCAAGCAGAAATTAATTACTGCTTACATTACATTTATAGAACTCAAACATGAAATCTGCATTATAAATCACCCAGGAGACACTGAGGTGGCTGTGTAGATCACATATGAGTAATAAAAACTGCTGTATACATCGCATAGGAGACACAGAGACTGCGGAAAATACATCACATAAAAGACCCACAGACTGCTGTATACAGTGGGTACGGAAGTATTCAAACACCTTTAAATTTTTCACTCTTTGTTTCATTGCAGCCATTTTCTTCCACTTAAGGATTATGGAGGCCACTGTGCTCTTAGGAACCTTGAGTACTGCAGAAATCTTTTTATAACCTTGGCCAGATTGTGGCTTGCCACAATTCTGTCTCTGAGCTCATTGGCCAGTTCCTTTGACCTCATGATTCTCATTTGGTCTGACATGCACTGTAAGCTGTGAGGTCTTATATAGACAGGTGTTTGCCTTTGCAAATCAAGTTCTATTATTTTAATTAAAAACAGTTGGACTCCACTGATGGAGTTGAACCATCTCAAGGAGGATCACAAGGAAATGGACAGCATGTGACTTAAATATGAGTGTCTGAGGAAAGGGTCTGAATACTTATGACCATATGATATTTCAGTTTTTCTTTTTTAATAAATTTGCAAACATTTCTACATTTCTGTTTTTTCCAGTTAAGATGGGGTGCAGAGTGTACATTAATGAGAAAAAAATGAAATTTTTTGAATTTACCAAATGACTGCAATGAAGCAAAAAGTGAAAAATTTAAAGGGGTCTGAATACTTTCTGTACCTACTGAAAAAAAGTTTTTTATGGTTCCAGCACACGATGTGAAAAAATTAAGAAAAGCCTTTATTTAATCCATAATTAAAAAATGCAATTCCAGTGATGATAAAAGCATGTGTAGGCTTACGTGTTTCGGATCATATTTGACCCTTAATCATAGCATAAAATACTGAATAAATGTTGCACTTATCAAGGAAAAGCAACCAGAGAAGGCTGCCTTGGGTAACACCCACCAAAATCAGCTGTGAAACTGACATCACTAATTCAAAGTTAACAATAGTACCTCACTAGTTTAACCCTATGATGCATCCATCTTATACAAACATATTACAATGTGAATTCTCACTTAATAATAATCTAATGATTAAACCAAAAACAAACAAACTTCAGCCTCCCTAGTAGCTGGGATTAAGGGCACACACCACCGCACACGGCAAAAAAAAACAAAAAACCCATATTAATATAGATACATCAATTCATGCTTCAAATTTTCTGATAATAACAAGGGGGATAATTTATCTAAGGGAGAAAGAAAAGCTCTAAAAAACATACAAAATAATCCAAACATTGTAGTGAAGAATGCTGATAAGGGGGGATCAGTGGTAATATTGGATAAGACCCTATATGTAAAGCTAGTTTCACACTGGCGTTTATGAGTGCAGCGACGGCCTGCGCATGGCCGCCGCTAAGCCCCGCCCCCTGCCGCGCCCCGCCGGTAGCTCTGCCCACCGCTGCATGCGCCCTGCGTCCCCTATCTTTATCACAGGGGGTGCAGGCCGTGCGCAGTATGCGTTTGGCGGCGCATGCGTCCTTTTGACGGTGCGCCGACCTGCGCCAAACGCAACCTGCTGCAGTTTGGTTGCGTCGGCGCACCGTCAAAAAGGCGCATGCGCCGCCAAACGCATACTGCGCACGGCCTGCACCCCCTGTGATAAAGATAGGGGACGCAGGGCGCATTCAGCGTCATGCGCCGGTGGGCGGAGCTACCGGCGGGGCGCGGCAGGGGGCGGGGCTTATCGGCGGCCGTGCGCAGGCCGTCGCTGCGCTCATAAACGCTAGTGTAAAACTAGCCTTAGAGAGGTTAATAGTATTTTAAATGAAAGTCATGCTTACAAGAAAATAGATGGAGATCCAACGGAAACTATAAAAATTAAATTGGAAAAAATTTTACAAGAAGGATTTGATCTAGGCATTCTTAATTTAAAACAAAAAGAATTCTTATTACCAGTAAATCCCAAAATTCCCATTTTTCATGCCCTACCTAAAACCCATAAAGGGCTTTTTCCTCCTCCTTTCAGACCTATAGTGTCAGGTGTGGATTCATTATTGGAAAGACTAGGTTCTTGGTTAGATGAGAGATTGCAACCATTGGTAGTTATGTCACCTAGTTATTTGAAAGACAGCAAACATGTGCTATCAGTAATGTCAAATCAGAATTGGGATGAGAATTTCATGTGGATGACTTGTGATGTTAAAACACTGTATTCTTGCATTCCACATGATTTAGCTATGCAAGCATTGACAGATCAACTAAATATATATTCCAATTATTCTGATGTAATGAAAGAATATATTTTAGATGTTACTCTATTTTTGCTTCAAAACAACTACTTTAGGTTCTCCCGCCAGTTCTATGTGCAGTGTCAGGGTTGTTCTATGGGAGCTAAATTCTCCCCATCCCTGGCTAATCTGTACATGAACTGGTTGGAGTCGAAATTTATTTATTCCGAATTTATCCTTACTCAGATTATATAGAACAATATTTACGATTCATAGATGATATTTTGATAGTGTGGAAAGGATCAGATGACCTAGTGTCCAGCTTTAAAGATTATATTAATGATAATAATCTAAATCTGTCTTTCGTAGTAGATACCAATAGGGATATGATTTCCTTTCTCGACATACAATTGGGTGGTGATAGTCTGAAGAAAAAAGTAGATTGTCAGCTTTTTCATAAAAAAATTTCAGGAAATTCCATTTTGCATGCTTTTAGTCAACATCCACAACATGTGATTAGGAATATCCCCACAGGTAAATTTATCAGAGCCCGTAGATGTTGTACCGATGACAGCAAGTATAAGGAAGAATGTGATAATATTAAAAAAAGGTTACAACACAGGGGTTATAATCTTAAAATGGTTAAAAAAGCTGAAACTAAAGCCAATGAAAAAAGCAGAGATCAGTATTTATTCCAGTCGAAAAAATCAGATAAGAAAGATTTTTCTAATGAAATGATTTTTTCTACTACGTATCATAGTAATTATTACAAAGTAATTAATGTTGTTCGTAAACATCTACCATTATTAACTACTGACAGTACACTTAGGGAAATTTTGAAAAATGGTTGCAAATTTGTCCCCAAAAAATCTTTGACGATAGGAAATATAATCTCTCCTAGTGAACTCAGTGAGAACACAGATAAAATAGGTTGTACATGGTTATCTACTAAAGGTTCATTTAGATGCGGGCAGAAGTTATGTGGTTTATGTAAATTCATGATAAATAATAATAAGTCTGTTATAAGTAATGAGGGTCAAGTATTTAAGCTCAAAACTTTTATGAATTGTGCCACTGATTACTGTGTTTATATCATCTTTTGCACGACATGCAGAAAACAGTATGTAGGATCCACAAGTCGTAGCATAAGAAAAAGATTGTCGGAACACATTTATGACATCAATAATATTACTACCCGTAGTCTTTTGGGGGCTTCTAAACATTTTTTGTATGAACATAAGGGAGAATTGAATAGCCTGCGAGTAAGTGCTTTGGAATTTGTTCCTGCTCCTCGGCGTGGTGGCGATAGAATTAAATTACTCCAGATGATTGAAGCTCGATGGATACTAAAACTTAATACTAGATATCCAGCAGGATTAAATTTGAAGCATGAATTGATGTATCTATATTAATATGTTTTTTTTTTTTTTTTTTGCCGGGTGCGGTGGTGTGTGCCCTTAATCCCAGCTACTAGGGAGGCTGAAGTTTGTTTGTTTTTGGTTTAATCATTAGATTATTATTAAGTGAGAATTCACATTGTAATATGTTTGTATAAGATGGATGCATCATAGGGTTAAACTAGTGAGGTACTATTGTTAACTTTGAATTAGTGATGTCAGTTTCACAGCTGATTTTGGTGGGTGTTACCCAAGGCAGCCTTCTCTGGTTGCTTTTCCTTGATAAGTGCAACATTTATTCAGTATTTTATGCTATGATTAAGGGTCAAATATGATCCGAAACGCGTAAGCCTACACATGCTTTTATCATCACTGGAATTGCATTTTTTAATTATGGATTAAATAAAGGCTTTTCTTAATTTTTTCACATCGTGTGCTGGAACCATAAAAAACTTTTTTTCATTGAGCATTTCTCCCAGATGGGGATGGATCCACTCCGTGCACCGAGATTATGGAAAGGAGGACTGGGCAGGCTGAACCAGGTGAGCTGAAGATCAATTCTACATTGTTTGTTTCTGTACCTACTGTACATCATAGAATATTGAGGTTGAAAGGGACTTCCAGCATCATCGTGTTCAATCCCCTGCTCAATGCAGGATTAACTAAACCATCTCAGATGGATGTCTGTCCAGTCTCTGTTTGAAGACTTCCATTGAAAGAGAACTCGCCACCTCGCGTGGCAGTCTGTTCCATTCATTGATCACTCTTACTGTCACATAGGAGACACCTAGACTTCTATATATACATCACTTTGCAGATATCGAGACTGCTGTATACCTCACCATAGGGGGTACTAAGACCGCTGCATATTCATCACATAGGAGATGCCAAGACTGTTTTATATATATATTACATAGAAGACACTGAGACTGCTGTATATTCATGACATCGTAAACACTGAAACTACTGTTTACATTAAATAGAAGATACAAAAACTCCTCTATATTGTTAGGAATGGCGGAACGCACAAAATAAAATTAAATAATAAAGTGCGTTCTCCGCTCGGGGTCCACCGTGCAGTAGGTGTTACACCGCTGCTAGGTAATGACAGACGAGCAATATGGCTGTATAATGAGCACGGATTCAACTTCACCCGAAGTGTGCAGAGCGGGCTCTGTTCACACACAGAGGTGCCGCAACAAAAACATACAGAAACGCTGAGCCTGTTAGTGTCACAGGCCTCAGATAAAATGCACACACGGTATCTGGTCACAGGAGCAGGACCTAAGGCAGTGGAGCTGCGTCCGTCTAGACCAACCGTGTGTGGGGCATCACTACTGCAAGCGCCCAGAAGGGCCGATGGGGTCAAAATTTTCTCCTACTCTGGCCAACTTATATATGTCCTTTTGGGAGAACAAATATATATATACTATGGATAATCCCTATTTAGACAATGTATTGTGGTGGGGGAGATACATTGATGACGTGATCCTTTTGTGGTTTGATCGTTGTGATGTATCTCCCTCTCCTGGCATGCTTAAGTTTTTTGAGTATATTGGGACTAATTCTTTGAATATTAAATTCACCCACAAAATACATGGCAATTGTGCCACATATCTGGATGTTAAAATTATGGGAGATGTCAAAACGGGGAATATATATACTTCCCTATATAGAAAAGATACCAGTGGTAATGCCATATTGCATGCGGATAGTTGTCACCCGCCACATGTGATACGAAATTTACCGTTGGGTGAATTAATTCGTGCCAAAAGATCATGCTCTAATGACGCTCTTTATGAATCCGAGCGTCGTAAAATTTGCACCAGGCTATCAAAAAGGGGTTATAAGAACTGGATGTTAAATAGGGCTATTAAGAAAGTGGATAACAAAACTAGGAGTAGTTTATTGCAGAATGACATGGTACACACTAATCAAAATAAAAATATTCCCACTTTTTCTACCGCTTTCAGTTCAGATTACAAGGGTGTTATTAAAATCATAAATAAACATCTTCCCTTACTGCATCAAGATCCAGTCTTATCGCAGATATTGGCTGGTGGACATAGGTGTGTTCCAAAGAGAGCTAAAAATTTGAGTCATTTTTTGTCCCCCTCATTGTATTTGTCTGATTGCACTAAACCTACGTGGTTAAATTACTTGGGCAATTATAAGTGTGGTGAAAAATTGTGTGGTTTGTGCCGCTATATGGATATTACAGATAGATTTGTTAATTTTAGTACACAACAAACCTACAAAATTAAAACCTACATGAATTGTAACACCACACACTTAGTGTATATGGCAGAGTGCACATTGTGCAGTTTATATTACATTGGCTGTACCACACGCAGCCTGAAGAGGAGACTAAGTGAGCACATCACCGCTTCTAATCCAGAGTCTATGTCCAGTCGTAGGAATGTGTCTGGCTTGTCCAAACATTTCCTTGAAATACACAAGGGTAATTTATGCAGTCTTAAAGTTAAGGGAATAGAACGGGTATTGAAACCCCCCAGAGGGGGTGACTGGGAACATTTACTACACTGTCAGGAAGCCTTCTGGATACTTGCGCTTGATGCACGATATCCGCAAGGTCTAAATTATAGAAATGATCTTATGTATTTCTATTGAGTGCTGAGATTTTTGGTGTTTTTTATTTTTTATTTTTTTTGGGGGTTTTTTTTTTTTTTTTTTTTGTTGTTTGTCATTTGATAGTTGCTATGTATTTATGCATTTATACGTGTGTATTGCACATGTTTTTATTTATTCTATGTCTTGTCCATTGTTGTATTGGTCTTTTCCTTTTTTTTTTCTTTCTTCTTGCAAGGGAGTGACTCCACCAGTGATTTGAGGGCTTAGTTGTCTGCCTCTTTGATTATACACATGTGTGGAGTCCCTCTGCTGATTAGGAATGTTTATAATCATTTTGTGAACTGTTTTGTTTCATGTCTCTGAGGAAGAACCTGCTGTAAGGTTCGAAACGCGTCAGACGTGGGGGGGTCTGTTTTCCCCTTTATGGTTTTATCATGAAATTTTGTGAATAAAACTTATCGTGGATTTTATCAAGTCTCCAGTGCCGGATCTTCCTTCTCTCTTCATGTTTACAGAAACGCTGAGCCTGTTAGTGTCACAGGCCTCAGATAAAATGCACACACGGTATCTGGTCACAGGAGCAGGACCTAAGGCAGAGGAGCTGCATCCGTCTAGACCAACCGTGTGTGCGGCATCACTACTGCAAGCGCCAGAAGGGCTGCAACTGCAGCGCGGCGTAGGAAACTGCCGCTGGACGACACAGCTACAAAGCAGACGCAATGTCGGACGCTAGCACAGATGTGCGGTGTGCACAGTGGCCTAAAGGGCCTGTCACACTAAGAGATATCGCTAGCAATATTGCTATAACATCACTGATTTTTGTGATGTTATAGCGATATTGCTAGCGATATCGCTATGTCTGATACTTACCTCCGACCGCTCCACTACTGGTTATCGCTGATCGCGCGAGAACGTCCTGGACAGTTTCTCGTCATCAGCTTCCTGCCGGGCTTCCTGTGGAGAGACGAGCGACGAGCGTGGATGCGGGCGGGAGGACGTCAGGATCGCCTAGTGTTACAGGTAAATAGTGACCCCCGACCCTTGCGATGTCGCTGGTGAGATCTGCCTGTGTGGCAGCTCACTAGCGACCACTTAGCAATGTACCAGCGATCCTGACCGCGTCATATCACTGGTCGGGATCGCTGGTACATCGCTAAGTGTGACAGTACATTAAGGCTTGTCACTGACTGGCGCTGACTGCTGAACTAATTCCCTATCCACATGTGTAGTATCAGAGGGAAGGGGTTTCTTAATAAGTCAGTCACCAGAATCATACATCTGTCACTATTCACACATAGCGAGTATAGTCTATACTAGCGCATGGCCGAACGGTCATGCGCGCTTTATATAGCCGTGCAGGACCTTCCAGATCTCCAAGAAGGACCAATGAGATCTGGAGCAGGACCTGGGCACATGACTCCCAATATTCAATGGGAGATCGTCTCGTGAGCATGCCCAGTAGGAGCACAGAGGAACTTAGTCTCTGGAGCGGTCTGCTGAAAAATAATCTTCTCTGCAGTAGATAGACAGCAGGAGACCGCAGAATGTGAGGCTCTGGATTCCTGCAGAGCAGACGCAGAAACCTGACGCCTAACATATATACAGTACAGACCAAAAGTTTGGACACACCTTCTTATTCAAAGAGTTTTCTTTATTTTCATGACTATGAAAATTGTAGATTCAACGGAAGGCATCAAAACTATGAATTAACACATGTGGAATTATATAATTAACAAAAAAGTGTGTAACAACTGAAAATATGTCTTATATTCTAGGTTCTTCAAAGTAGCCACCTTTTGCTTTGATTACTGCTCTGCATACTCTTGGCATTTGCTTGATGAGCTTCAAGAGGTAGTCACCGGAAATGGTTTTCACTTCACAGGTGTGCCCTGTCAGGTTTAATAAGTGGGATTTCTTGCCTTATAAATGGGGTTGGGACCATCAGTTATACAGGATGGCCACCTGAAAGCAATGTTCCCATTATTAGGAAGTTGGTACTCCCATACTGTTTGCCCATGAAGTAAAAGCAAGACCTGCCCTGCCCAAAATTTTGATGCACCACATTAACCCTTTGAACAAACGTACAGGATGGCCACATGAAAGCAATCTTCCTATTGTTAGGAAGTTGGCACCCCTATACTGTTTTTCCATGAAGTGAATGCAAGGCCTGCCCCAAATTTAGATGCACCACATTAACCCTTTGAACAAATGTACAGGATGGTCACGTGAAAGCAATGTTCCCTTTATTAGGAAGTTGGTACTCCCATACTGTTTGCCCATGAAGTGAATGCAAGGCTTGCCCTGCCCCACATTTAGATGCACCATGAAAACCATTTGAACAGACATAGAGGATGGTCATTTGAAAGCAATGTTCCCAATGTTAGGAAGTTGGTACTCCCATACTCTTTGCCCATGAAGTGAATGTAAGGCCTGCCCCAAATTTAGATGCACCACAATAATCCTTTGAACAGATATGCAGGATGGCCAACTGAAAGCAATGTTCCCATTATTGGGCAGTTGGTACTCCCATACTGTTTGCCCATGAAGTGAATGTAAGGCCTGCCCGAAATTTAGATGCACCACAATAACCCTTTGAACAGATTACATGATGGCCACCTGAAAGTAATATTCTCATTATTATGTAGTTGGTACTCCCATACTGTCTGCCCATGAAGTGAATGCAAGGCCTGCTTCAAATTTAGATGCAACAAAATAACCCTTTGAACAGATGTACAGGATGGCCACCTCAAAGCAATGTTCCCATTATTAGGAAGTTGATACTCCCATACTGTTTGCCTATGCAGTGAATGCAACACTTGCCTCAAATGTGGATGCAACTCAACAACTCTTTGAATAGACATACAGGATGGCCACCTGAAAGCAATGTTCACTTTTTTAGGAAGTTGGTACACCCATACTGTTTGCCCATGAAGTGAATGCAAGACCTGCAGTGCTCAAAATTTAGACACACCACAATAACCCTTTGAATAGATGTACAGAATGGCCACGTCAAAGCAATGTTCCCATTATTAGGAAGTTGGTACTCCCATACTGTTTGCCCATGAAGTGAATGTAAGGACTGCCCCAAATTTAGATGCACCACAATAACCCTTTGAACAGACGTACAGGATGGCCACCTGTAAGCAATGTTCCCATTATTATGTAGTTGGTACTCCCATACTGTTTGCCCATGAAGTGAATGCAAGGCCTGCCCTGCCCAAAATTTGGACGCACCCCAAAAACCTTTTGAACAGACGTACAGGATGGCTACCTGAAAGCAATGTTCCCAATATTAGGAATTTTGTACTCCCATAGTTTTTGCCCAGGAAGTGAATGCAAGGCTTGCCTTGCCCTAAATTTTGACGCACCACAATAACCCTTTGAACAGATGTACAAGATGTCCACCTGAAAGCCATGTACCCATTATTAGGAAGTTGATACTCACATACTATTTGCCTATGCAGTGAATGCATCACCTGCTCCCAATTTGGACGCACCCCAATAACCCTTTGAACAGACATACATTATGGCCTCCTGAAAGCAATGTTTCCATTATTAGGAAGTTTGTGTGCCCATGCTGTTTGCCCATGAAGTGAATGCCAGGCCTGCCCTGCCCCAAATTTGGACGCACCCCAATGACCCTTTGAATAGACGTACAGGATGGCCACCTGAAACCAAATGTACACATTATTAGGAAGTTGGTACTCCTATACTCTTTGCCCATGAAGTGAATGTAAGGCCTTCCCCAAATTTAGATGCATCACAGTAACCCTTTGAACAGATTACATGATGGGCCACCTGAAAGCAATGTTCCCATTATTAGGAAGTTGGTACTCCCATACTGTCTGCCCATGAAGTGATTGCAAGGCCTGCCCCAAATTTAGATGCACCAAAATAACCCTTTGAACAGATGTACAGAAGGGCCTCCTGAAATCAATATTCCCATTATTAGGAAGTTAGTACTCCCATACTGTATGACTATGCATTGACAAGGCTTACCCTGCCCCAACTTAAGATGCACCCCAATAACCCTTTGAACAGACATACAGGACGGCCACCTGTAAGCAATGTTCCCATTATTACTAAGTTGGTACTCCCATGCTGTTTGCCCATGATGTGAATGCAACGCCTGCCCCAAATATGGAGGCACCCCAATAACCCTTTGAACAGACGTACAGGATGGCCACCTGAAAGCAATGTTCACATTAGTAGGAAGTTTGTACTCCCATACTGTTTGCCTTTGCAGTGAACTGCAGTGTTGGGGCTGAATAACCTGCATTGGAGAATTGCAGTGTTGAGGCTGAAGACCCGGCAGTGGAGAATTGCAGTGTTGAGGTTCAAGAACCTGCATTGCAGAATTGCAGTGCTGAGGCTGAAGACCTGGCAGTAAAGAATTGCAGTTTTGAGGCTGAAGAACCTGCATTGGAGTATTGCAGTGTTGAGCCTGAAGAACCAGCAGTGGAGAATTGCAGTGCTGAGGCTGAAGACCTGGCAGTGGAGTATTGCAGTGTTGAGACTGAAAAACCTGCATTGGAGAATTGCAGTGTTGAGGCTGAAGAACCTGCAGTGTAGAATTGCAGTGTTTAGGCTGAAGAATCTGCACTAGACAATTGCAATATTGAAGCTGAAGAACATGCAGTGAATTGCAGTGTTGAGGGTAAAGAGCATGCACTGGAGAATTGCAATATTGAAGCTGAAGAACCTGCACTGAATTGCAGTGTTGATTTTGAAGAACCTGCACTGGAGAATTCACTTTTGAAGCTGAATAACCTGCAGTGGAGAATTGCATTGTTGAAGCTGGACAACATGCAATGAAGAACTACATTGTTGAGGCTGAAGATTTCACAATGGAGAATTGCAATATTGAGGCTTTCCAGATGGTGCTTGATAGAGTCGCCGAGAGGGAGAAACTCTCACCATAGCAGTGAGCTGCTACAAATTTGGACACATCCCAAAACTCCTTGGAAGATACATGGGGGGGGGGGCTCATAAAATTTTTTCCCATTACTAGGAAGTGGGTCTACCAAACTGTTTGCCTATGCAGTGAATACAAGGGCTGCCAAAAATTTTGAGCCACACCAATGCCCCTTTAAAGAGACGTAGAGGAGGGCCTCATGAAAAAAATTCTCATTATGAAGAAGTGGGTCTCACATAGTGTTTGCCTATGCAGTGAATGCAAGGGCTGCCAAAAATTTTGAGCCATTCCAATGCCTCTTTGAAGAGATGTAGAGGGGGGCCTCATGAAAAAAGGTTCCCATTATGAAGAAGTGGGTCTCCCATAGTGCTTGCCTATGCAGTGAATGCAAGTGTTGCCAAAAAATTGGAGCCACTCCAATGCCCCTTTGAAGAGACATACAGGAGGGCCTCATGAAAAAAGGTTCCCATTATAAAGAAGCGGGTCTCTTTTACTTGTAATGACCATACACTAAGTGTATGGACTGACAAACATTTACGCCGGGGGAATATGTCTTAAACCAGAGTAAATAAACTCCAGGTAGAAGAGATCCATTATTAAAATTAGATTTATTTCATCATTTATAAAACAGACATACAAAAATTAAAACAAAAAACAGGATGTCTCCAAAAAGAGACCACCGCAAATCAATAGATCAGCATATACAATTCATATGGCAAACTAAATTAACATTACAAAATCTCTCTATATATACATACAAGTGAGGCTATCAAGGGTCAGTTATATGCCCCATTATAATAAGAACTTCCGGAAGAGGCAAACTACGAAACGCGCGTCGGGGTAGGGAGACGCCGCCACTACATGCTGCCAGGTATATATATATTTGTTATAAGAAGCCCTTTATAACATACTTGATATGCTTTATCTACCTCATTGTGAGTATATATGTGATTGCGGGGTTATCATTAATTGGGCTCCTTTTTCACTATTTAAGTGAAATAGACTATATATAATATTTTATTACCTGGCACTTAAAAACTTTTATAATTTCCATCAGCACATTATATTGTTTAATAACCGTGGCATTATATCACCTAATATACCCTATAATGGATGGCTATGTTTAAGCACAGTTCTTATTATAATGGGGCATATAACTGACCCTTGATAGCCTCACTTGTATGTATATATAGAGAGATTTTGTAATGTGAATTTAGTTTGACATATCAATTGTATATGCTGATCTATTGATTTGTGGTGGTCTCTTTTTGGAGACATCCTGTTTTTTGTTTTAATTTTTGTATGTCTGTTTTATAAATAATGAAATAAATCTAATTTTAATAGTGGATCTCTTCTACCTGGAGTTTATTTACTCTGGTTTATGATATATATTCTTGTTTGAAGTGCCATTGATTTTTTCTAGGACAAATTGGATTAATTTACCCCAGGGGGTATACATGAACATACTGTATAACCAATATTTTTTGTATGGGCAATATAAACACCCTTTAAAATATTATGTGAGTGTTGCATCATGGACCAAGGTCATCCTGGTGATATAGTGGTGGTGGATGGTGAAGATGAGGAGAAGGATGAGAACCACAACAAATAGCCAAAATCATGAAATGTATACCCAGGTGTGGGTGTGAAGAGGTGCATGGGAATAGTCATCACATAAAAAAGACACTGCATTTGAGTTTATGTTATGCTGCTATCATTTGGTGGTGTACAGAAGTCTGGCACAATCCAGCCCTTGTTCAATTTTATAAGAGTCAGCCTGTCAGCATTTTCAGTTGACAGGCAGATGCACTTATGAGTAGAGTTGAGCGATACCAGCCGATACTTGAAAATATCGGATCGGAATGGATCGGCCGATCTTAAAAAAAAGTATCGGTATCGCCGATTCCGATACCGGGAACCAATGCAAGTCAATGGGGCCAAAATATCGGAATTAAAAAAAAACCTTTCTTTCCTTGTAGGTTAATTCTACATGAAGAAAAACAACTAAGAATAATGTAGAATGTATTGTGGGAGGTGGAGGAGACATTAAAGCCATAGAGGTTTAGCCCAATCAAATGGAATAGCAGGAATTAAACTTTTTTTTTTAAAGATGTTAGGAGTTACAAAGATATTGACTATGTTAGCCTCATTTATATTTTGCCAGACATGTATGTCTTCTTCTTCTACTTCCTTTTTTTACATTCTTCTTCTTCTTCTTCTACTTCCTTTTTTTACATTCTTCTTCTTCTTCTTCTACTTCCTTTTTTTACATTCTTCTTCTTATTCCTTTTTTTACATTCTTCTTCTTCTTCTTCTACTTCCTTTTTTTACATTCTTCTTCTTCTTCTTCTTCTTCTTCTTCTTCTTCTTCTTCTTCCTTTTCTTACATTCTTCATATTCTTCTTATTCAACAATTATTATTCTACATATTCAGCTTCTTCATCTTCTTCCTATTCTTCTTCATCATATTCTTGTTTGTGTCAGGCATTCCTGTAGTTGTTATCTAGAAAAGTTAGAAGTTTACACCTTCCGTTCTGCCTGTCACAAAAGATTTACAACAGGATTTGTCCGCGTTCAGTTTGGCCTGCAGAAGCAGGCCTTTTCCAGGGGCACCACGAGGAGGAACGGACTCACCCCCATACACTGCTTAGTCTTCTTCTGCTTATAAATAAGATAATATCATTTGCTCAGAGTATTAGTCTTATGCTTAATGTTCTTCTGCTTTGTTTTTTTTATGCTTCTTTGTCTTCTCTCTCTTGTTGTTCTGCATCTTGGTGGTTGTCTTCCTGTTCTTTGTCCTCTTGAACCAGCTGACGGTACTGGCACCCGGAGGGGCAGCAGAAGGAACAAGAGCCAATGGCACTACCGAGGACCAGCTGACGGTGCTGGAACCCGGTTACTAAGCAGGAGGTACCTGTGCTTCAAAGCACTACCAAGGACCAGCAGACGTTGCCGGAACTCGGATACCGAGATGGAGGCACCTAGGCCAAAGGCTCTGACGAGAACCAGCTGACGGTGCTGGAACCCGGAGGGGTAGCATAAGCTGCAAGAGCAAATGGAAATAGCGAGGACCAGCTGACAGTGCTGGCACCCGGAGGGGCAGCAGAAGGAATAAGAGCCAATGGCACAACCGAGGACCAGCTGACGGTGCTGGAACCCGGTTACTAAGCAGGAGGTACCTGTGCTACAAAGCACTACCAAGGACCAGCAGACGTTGCCGGAACTCGGATACCGAGATGGAGGCACCTAGGCCAAAGGCTCTGACGAGAACCAGCTGACGGTGCTGGAACCCGGAGGGGTAGCATAAGCTGCAAGAGCAAATGGAAATAGCGAGGACCAGCTGACAGTGCTGGCACCCGGAGGGGCAGCAGAAGGAATAAGAGCCAATGGCACAACCGAGGACCAGCTGACGGTGCTGGAACCCGGTTACTAAGCAGGAGGTACCTGTGCTACAAAGCACTACCAAGGACCAGCAGACGTTGCTGGAACTCGGATACCGAGATGGAGGCACCTAGGCCAAAGGCTCTGATGAGAACCAGCTGACGGTGCTGGAACCCGGAGGGGTATCAGAAGTTACCCCTGAAAAGCAAAGTTGGCATGCCGCAAGCTGGCCGCAGTTACCGAATCACACAGTCCTACAGGGGGTGCTTGTCCTACTGGCACTATGGAACAAACCTTTCTTACCAGAACCCGCAGTCCACATAGGAAGCACCTAAACTGCTGGCACCCTAGCCTCGGCTAACCCAACCGCAACACGACATGGCAACTTGGGGTGGCAAACTGACATTGACACTTCCCGGAAACAGCAGGCAGGGCTGGAACCAAGCTGGGCAGGAGGGAGTACCCGTGCCAAAGTCAGTTATGAGCAGCAACTGGCGATGTTGGAGCCCAGGACAAGCACTTAGCAGGCTGAGGCCTGATGTGCTGTCAATTGGGAGGCAGCAGGACAGATTGCCATCAAAACAGCAGGGGAACAGCTGACGTTACTGAACCCCACAAACACAGGAGCTAGTGTTTTACTCTGTGAAGACGGCACTTCCGAGCAACAACTGGCTGTGTTGAAGCCCAGGGACAAGCACGGAGCAGGCTTAGGCTGCATTGAAGAAATTTTAAGATCGGTTGTAGACTACTAATTTGAACCAAGCTCCACTTAGGCCTGTGGATTCACTGATTTTCGTATTTCCCCTGTCCTCCAACCCCGCCAGTTACAGCTCCGAAGTGGCGTCTGCACAATCCACACTTGTTCCTGTGTTACAGGTGTTCAGTCCGGTCAGTTAATCCCCTGATGTGTGTCCGGCAATGTCGCCTGCTCTGTCCACATTCCGATAATGGGAATGTGGACAGAGCAGGCGACATTGCCGGACACACATCAGGGGATTAACTGATCGGACTGAACACCTGTAACACAGGAACAAGTGTGGATTGTGCAGACGCCACTTCGGAGCTGTAACTGGCAGGGTTGGAGGACAGGGGAAATTCGAGAGACAGTGGAGCCACAGGCCTAATTGGAGCACGGTTAAAAATCAGTAGTGGTACGACTGTGTAGGCAGCAGGAGACTTTGCCATCCACACAGCAGGGGATCAGCTGACATTACTGAACCCCACTGAGACACGGGAGCAAGTATCTCTTTCCGTGTGGACGGCACTTCCGAACTACAACTGGCTGTGTTGAAGCCCAGGAAATAGGAGGGTGTAGGCAGAGGCCTACTGTATTTTGAATGAGTTTACAGCAGGAGAGACTGCCATCCACAAAGCAGGGGATCAGCTGACGTTACTGAACCCCACTGAGACACGGGAGCAAGTATCTCTTTCCGTGTGGACGGCACTTCCGAACTACAACTGGCTGTGTTGAAGCCCAGGAAATAGGAGGGTGTAGGCAGAGGCCTACTGTATTTTGAATGAGTTTACAGCAGGAGAGACTGCCATCCACACAGCAGGGGATCAGCTGACGTTACTGAACCCCACTGAGACACGGGAGCAAGTATCTCTTTCCGTGTGGACGGCACTTCCGAACTACAACTGGCTGTGTTGAAGCCCAGGAAATAGGAGGGTGTAGGCAGAGGCCTACTGAATTTTGAATGAGGTGACAACAGGAGAGACTGCCATCCACACAGCAGGGGATCAGCTGACGTTACTGAACCCCACTGAGACACGGGAGCAAGTGTCTCTTTCCGTGTGGACGGCACTTCCGAACTACAACTGGCTGTGTTGAAGCCCAGGAAATAGGAGGGTGTAGGCAGAGGCCTACTGAATTTTGAATGAGGTGACAGCAGGAGAGACTGCCATCCACACAGCAGGGGATCAGCTGACGTTACTGAACCCCACTGAGACACGGGAGCAAGTGTCTCTTTCCGTGTGGACGGCACTTCCGAACTACAACTGGCTGTGTTGAAGCCCAGGAAATAGGAGGGTGTAGGCAGAGGCCTACTGAATTTTGAATGAGGTGACAGCAGGAGAGACTGCCATCCACACAGCAGGGGATCAGCTGACGTTACTGAACCCCACTGAGACACGGGAGCAAGTGTCTCTTTCCGTGTGGACAGCACTTCCGAACTACAACTGGCTGTGTTGAAGCCCAGGAAATAGGAGGGTGTAGGCAGAGGCCTACTGAATTTTGAATGAGGTGACAGCAGGAGAGACTGCCATCCACACAGCAGGGGATCAGCTGACGTTACTGAACCCCACTGAGACACGGGAGCAAGTATCTCTTTCCGTGTGGACGGCACTTCCGAACTACTACTGGCTGTGTTGAAGCCCAGGAAATAGGAGGGTGTAGGCAGAGGCCTACTGTATTTTGAATGAGTTTACAGCAGGAGAGACTGCCATCCACACAGCAGGGGATCAGCTGACGTTACTGAACCCCACTGAGACACGGGAGCAAGTGTCTCTTTCCGTGTGGACGGCACTTCCGAACTACAACTGGCTGTGTTGAAGCCCAGGAAATAGGAGGGTGTAGGCAGAGGCCTACTGAATTTTGAATGAGGTGACAGCAGGAGAGACTGCCATCCACACAGCAGGGGATCAGCTGACGTTACTGAACCCCACTGAGACACGGGAGCAAGTATCTCTTTCCGTGTGGACGGCACTTCCGAACTACAACTGGCTGTGTTGAAGCCCAGGAAATAGGAGGGTGTAGGCAGAGGCCTACTGAATTTTGAATGAGGTGACAGCAGGAGAGACTGCCATCCACACAGCAGGGGATCAGCTGACGTTACTGAACCCCACTGAGACACGGGAGCAAGTATCTCTTTCCGTGTGGACGGCACTTCCGAACTACAACTGGCTGTGTTGAAGCCCAGGAAATAGGAGGGTGTAGGCAGAGGCCTACTGTATTTTGAATGAGTTTACAGCAGGAGAGACTGCCATCCACACAGCAGGGGATCAGCTGACGTTACTGAACCCCACTGAGACACGGGAGCAAGTGTCTCTTTCCGTGTGGACGGCACTTCCGAACTACAACTGGCTGTGTTGAAGCCCAGGAAATAGGAGGGTGTAGGCAGAGGCCTACTGTATTTTGAATGAGTTTACAGCAGGAGAGACTGCCATCCACACAGCAGGGGATCAGCTGACGTTACTGAACCCCACTGAGACACGGGAGCAAGTGTCTCTTTCCGTGTGGACGCACTTCCGAACTACAACTGGCTGTGTTGAAGCCCAGGAAATAGGAGGGTGTAGGCAGAGGCCTACTGAATTTTGAATGAGGTGACAGCAGGAGAGACTGCCATCCACACAGCAGGGGATCAGCTGACGTTACTGAACCCCACTGAGACACGGGAGCAAGTATCTCTTTCCGTGTGGACGGCACTTCCGAACTACAACTGGCTGTGTTGAAGCCCAGGAAATAGGAGGGTGTAGGCAGAGGCCTACTGAATTTTGAATGAGGTGACAGCAGGAGAGACTGCCATCCACACAGCAGGGGATCAGCTGACGTTACTGAACCCCACTGAGACACGGGAGCAAGTGTCTCTTTCCGTGTGGACGGCACTTCCGAACTACAACTGGCTGTGTTGAAGCCCAGGAAATAGGAGGGTGTAGGCAGAGGCCTACTGTATTTTGAATGAGTTTACAGCAGGAGAGACTGCCATCCACACAGCAGGGGATCAGCTGACGTTACTGAACCCCACTGAGACACGGGAGCAAGTATCTCTTTCCGTGTGGACGGCACTTCCGAACTACAACTGGCTGTGTTGAAGCCCAGGAAATAGGAGGGTGTAGGCAGAGGCCTACTGTCTTTGTAATGCGGAGACAGCAGGAGAGACTGCCATCTCCACAGCAGGGGAACAGCTGGCAGTGCTGAACCCCACTAACACTTGAACGAATGTGTTTGGCTCTGTGGAGACGACACTTCTGAACACCAACTGACGCTGTTGGAGCCCAGGATTAGGCGAGGAGCAGGCTGGGGCCTACTGGATTTTGGCAGGTGAAGGCAGCAGGAGACTTGCCATCTCCACAGCAGGGGAACAGCTGGCAGTGCTGAACCCCACTAACACTTGAACGAATGTGTTTGGTTCTGTGGAGACGACACTTCTGAACACCAACTGACGCTGTTGGAGCCCAGGATTAGGCGAGGAGCAGGCTGGGGCCTACTGGATTTTGGCAGGTGAATGCAGCAGGAGACTTGCCATCTCCACAGCAGGGGAACAGCTGGCAGTGCTGAACCCCACTAACACTTGAACGAACGTGTTTGGCTCTGTGGAGACAACACTTCTGAACACCAACTGACGCTGTTGGAGCCCAGGATTAGGCGAGGAGCAGGCTGGGGCCTACTGGATTTTGGCAGGTGAAGGCAGCAGGAGACTTGCCATCTCCACAGCAGGGGAACAGCTGGCAGTGCTGAACCCCACTAACACTTGAACGAATGTGTTTGGTTCTGTGGAGACGACACTTCTGAACACCAACTGACGCTGTTGGAGCCCAGGATTAGGCGAGGAGCAGGCTGGGGCCTACTGGATTTTGGCAGGTGAAGGCAGCAGGAGACTTGCCATCTCCACAGCAGGGGAACAGCTGGCAGTGCTGAACCCCACTAACACTTGAACGAATGTGTTTGGTTCTGTGGAGACGACACTTCTGAACACCAACTGACGCTGTTGGAGCCCAGGATTAGGCGAGGAGCAGGCTGGGGCCTACTGGATTTTGGCAGGTGAATGCAGCAGGAGACTTGCCATCTCCACAGCAGGGGAACAGCTGGCAGTGCTGAACCCCACTAACACTTGAACGAACGTGTTTGGCTCTGTGGAGACAACACTTCTGAACACCAACTGACGCTGTTGGAGCCCAGGATTAGGCGAGGAGCAGGCTGGGGCCTACTGGATTTTGGCAGGTGAAGGCAGCAGGAGACTTGCCATCTCCACAGCAGGGGAACAGCTGGCAGTGCTGAACCCCACTAACACTTGAACGAATGTGTTTGGTTCTGTGGAGACGACACTTCTGAACACCAACTGACGCTGTTGGAGCCCAGGATTAGGCGAGGAGCAGGCTGGGGCCTACTGGATTTTGGCAGGTGAATGCAGCAGGAGACTTGCCATCTCCACAGCAGGGGAACAGCTGGCAGTGCTGAACCCCACTAACACTTGAACGAACGTGTTTGGCTCTGTGGAGACGACACTTCTGAACACCAACTGACGCTGTTGGAGCCCAGGATTAGGCGAGGAGCAGGCTGGGGCCTACTGGATTTTGGCAGGTGAATGCAGCAGGAGACTTGCCATCTCCACAGCAGGGGAACAGCTGGCAGTGCTGAACCCCACTAACACTTGAACGAACGTGTTTGGCTCTGTGGAGACGACACTTCTGAACACCAACTGACGCTGTTGGAGCCCAGGATTAGGCGAGGAGCAGGCTGGGGCCTACTGGATTTTGGCAGGTGAAGGCAGCAGGAGACTTGCCATCTCCACAGCAGGGGAACAGCTGGCAGTGCTGAACCCCACTAACACTTGAACGAATGTGTTTGGCTCTGTGGAGACGACACTTCTGAACACCAACTGACGCTGTTGGAGCCCAGGATTAGGCGAGGAGCAGGCTGGGGCCTACTGGATTTTGGCAGGTGAAGGCAGCAGGAGACTTGCCATCTCCACAGCAGGGGAACAGCTGGCAGTGCTGAACCCCACTAACACTTGAACGAATGTGTTTGGCTCTGTGGAGACGACACTTCTGAACACCAACTGACGCTGTTGGAGCCCAGGATTAGGCGAGGAGCAGGCTGGGGCCTACTGGATTTTGGCAGGTGAAGGCAGCAGGAGACTTGCCATCTCCACAGCAGGGGAACAGCTGGCAGTGCTGAACCCCACTAACACTTGAACGAATGTGTTTGGCTCTGTGGAGACGACACTTCTGAACACCAACTGACGCTGTTGGTGCCCAGGATTACGCATGCCGCATGCAGAGGCCAATGGGCAGCGGTTTTTATGGAGGTTGTGGACTACTACTGATTCTAACCATGCTCCACTTAGGCCTCTGGCTCCACTGTCTCTACTATTTACCCTGGCCTCCAACCCCGCCAGCTACATCTCTGAAGTGGCGTCAGCACAATCTACACTTGTTCCTGTGTTACTGGTGCTCAGTCCCATCAGTTGATCCCCTGATGTTTGTCCGGCAAGTTCGCCAGCTCTGTCCTCATTCCCACTACTGGTTATGGGAATGTGGACAGAGCAGGAGACCTTGCCGGACACACATCAGGGGATAAACTGATGGGACTGAGCCACAGGAACACAGGAACAAGTGTAGATTGTGCTGACGCCACTTCAGAGATGTAGATGGCGGGGTTGGAGGTCAGGGGAAATAGTAGAGACAGTGGAGCCAGAGACCTAAGTTGGGCACGGTTAAAAATCAGTAGTGGTTTGAATGTTGATGGAGCTGGTGACTCTGCCGTCCACACAGCAGGGGATCAGCTGGCATTACTGAACCCCAGTAACACAGGAGCTAGTGTGTTTCTCTGTGCAGACGACACATCTGAGCGACAACTGGCTGTGTTGAAGCACAGGGATTATAGTTCAGGTGGTAGAAAAATGAACACACCAGCAGACCTGGATACAGTTGCCAACCACTAATTTAGTCTGTAAGAGGAATGGCAAAGTCTTTGGAGATCCAGGCCTTGTTCATTTTCAGAAAAGTCAGCCGGTCAACATTATCGGAAGATAGTCGCGTGCGACGGTCTGTTAGTACACCACCTGCGGCACTAAAGACACGTTCCGATAATACACTGGCAGCAGGGCAAGCCAGCACCTCCAATGCATACTGGCTAAGCTCTGGCCATGTATCCAGCTTAGAGACCCAAAACTTGAAGGGGGAAGAGCCATCTGGGAGTACAGCGACAGGGCAAGACATGTAGTCTGACACCATCTGACGGAAGCGTTGCCTCCTGCTGACTCGAGGCGTCGCTGATGGTGTAGACAATTGTGGTGGACACACAAAACTTTGCCACATTTGGGCCATAGTGGTCTTGCCTTGTGCTGCGGCACTGCCTCTGCTCCCTCTTTGTGCAGAGTTTCCTCCACTGCCTCGACGCACAGAGCTGCTTTGTAAAGCACTTGCAACAATGCTGTCGGGTGGAATGGAAAACATTATGGACTGCACCAGTGACTCTTCGTACTCCCGCATTTTACGCTCCCGGTTCAACGTTGGTATGAGCCTTTGTACGCTGTCCCGGTAGCGAGGATCTAGGAGGGTGTACACCCAATAATCAGCCGAGACGAGAATGTGGGCGATGCGGCGGTCGTTTCTCAGGCACTGCAGCATGAAATCAACCATGTGCTGCAGACTCCCAACTGCCAAAGAACCGCTGTCCCCTGTTTGAGGCGTGACCTCGACCTGCTCTGCATCACCCCACCCTCGCTGTACATACTGAGTAGAGGTTTGTGTACCTCCCTCCTCTGGAGAGATGTCTTCCTCCTCCATCGACTCCTCCTCATCCTCCTCACAAAGTGTCCCCTGCCTAGGCCTTTGTGAGGAAACACGTAGCGCAGACTGTCCAGAAGCAGATGGCATTTGGGACTCCTCATCCTCCACCTCTTCTGAAACCTCATCCCTTAGTGCTTGCAGTGTTTGTTGAAGCAGGCAGATAAGGGGGACAGTCATGCTGACTAGTGCATCATCTGCACTCGCCATCCGCGTGGATTCATCGAAGGCACGCAAAACGAGGCAGATGTCCTTCATAGAGGCCCACTCAATGGTGCTGAAGTGTGAACGGCGCACAGTGCGACTTGTTTGCGCCTGATGCAGCTGGTACTCCATGACTGCTGCCTGCTGCTCACACAACCGCTCCAACATATGTAACGTTGAATTCCACCGGGTGGGTAGGTCACATATGATGCGATGTTCTGGAAGGCCAAATCGTCGCTGCAGAGCAGCGAGGCGCGATCTTGCCGTGCTGGAACGTCGCAAGTGAGCGCACTCTATGCGGACCTTGTGCAACAGTGCATCAAGATCCGGATAGTCCCTCAGAAAGCTCTGCACGACCAAGTTAAGAACATGTGCCAGACATGGGATGTGTGTGAGGTTGCCTAGGCCAAGAGCTGCCACCAGATTTCGGCCATTGTCACACACTACCAAGCCCGGCTGGAGATTCGCTGGCCCAAACCACACATCGCTCTCCAGCTTGATAGCATTCCAGAGCTCCTGCGCTGTGTGGCTTCGATTCCCCAAAGAAATTAATTTGAGTACAGCCTGTTGACGTTTGGCCACGGCTGTGCTCATATCGGTCGTAACAGGCTCCTGCTCTGCTGTTTCTGAGGAACTTGAGTAGGAGGAGGAGTCTATGTGTACAGACTGGAGTCCTGCAATCCGTGGCGTTGGAAGAACACGTACAGCGCCACTCTCCAGATCCGTACCCGGCTCCACAACATTGACCCAGTGGGCAGTGAGGGAAAGGTATCGTCCCTGTCCATGGTTACTGGTCCACGCATCGGTGGTCAGGTGGACCTTGCTACTAACGGCGTTTAGTAGCGCATGTTTTATTTTGCCCTCAACATGTTTCTGCAGGGCAGGGACGGCTCGCCTGCTGAAATAAAAGCGGCTGGGCACGTTGTATTGGGGGACTGCCAATGCCATTAAGTCCCGGAAGGTGTCAGTGTCCACCAGCCTGAATGACAGCATTTCAACTGCCAGAAGTTTGGCAATGCCAGCATTCAGAGACTGTGCTCGGGGATGGTTTGCCGAGTAAGGGCGCCTTTTATCCCATGCCTGTGCTACCGATGGCTGTGATGGATGGGAACGTGCTGTTATGGGTGGAATCTGACAGGGTCTCCGGACAACAGTGGCAGAGGTTCTTCCTTGGCGATCCTGTGAGGAAGCCGAACCAGCAGTGTGTGAGCTGGAGGAAGAGGGCCCAACACGAACTGAAGAGGTGGTAGGTGGTGCTGTACGTTGGCCTACGTCTTGAGGGTGTCTATGCAACTCCAACTCGTGCTTGGTGCGCACATGTTTCCACATATTTGTGGTATTGAGGTTGCTGACATTTCTCCCTCTTTTGACTCTCTGATGACACAGCTTGCATTTGACAAAGCAAATGTCATCTGCAACTGTGTCAAAAAAGGACCACGCACTGCAACTCTTGTGAGCGCCCGGTTTGCCTTTGGAAGGAGGAATGCTCCTAACGGGTGCCGAAGTGGAGGGTACAGGCAACCAAGTCTTCCCCCTCCCTCTGCCTCCTGTTTTGGCCGGTAGGGGAATCTCTTCCTCCGAGCTGCTCCCACCACCTTCCTGTTGCTCACGCCATGATGGGTCAAGGACCTCATCATCTTCCCTCCCCTCTTCAAACAGCTGCTTCTCCGGGGTTGTCTCGCCAGCACCGTACGCACCAGAAAGTGGCAACTGAGTCTCGTCATCATCTGATGCGTACTGAGGTGTGCTGACCATAGGCACTGGCCCACTCGCCTCTTCAGATTCAGAGGGACAAAGAAGTTGCGCATCACTGCATACTCCCTCTTCTTCACATTCAGGAATGCTGCTTGGCTGGCCCCCTCTTTCCAAGCCAACAGATTCCGAGAACAGAAGTAGAGATTGTGATGGCTCCTGTCCATGTCTCTCTGACTGCCTGGGCACTTTGGCAGGTGGTGAAGAGACAGATGGTTGCTCTTCGGTGCTCTGACCCTGAGAGGATGCGGAAGTAATTGAAGTCGATGCGTTAGCTGCCATCCATCCGACAACGGCTTCAATTTGTTCCTCCCGCAGCAGTGGGGTACGTTGAGGTCCTACAAAGCTGCGCATAAAGGACTGTTGCCTGCTAAAACTGGGGGATGCTGATCCACTGGTGCCCGCAGCAGGCCCAGAATCCCCACGTCCTCTACCTGTAGAATCCCCACGTCCTCTCCCTGCAGAATCCCCACGTCCTCTTCCTGCTGAAACTCCACGCCCACGCCCCCGCGCCTTACTCCCTGCCTTCTTCATCTTGCAAGACTGCTTAAGATAGGCAAAAAAGGACAAAGGGGGGCCTTAGTGTGCTTATTCCTGAACAGCTGGTTACAGGTACAAGAAACACTAATTTTATGAAGTGTGTGTGTGTGGACTAGACTTTAATAGGAGCTGATGTGGCCTACACAAGTTCAAAATGTAGTGTTTGGTGAACTTTTTATGTGGTTTCTTTGTTTGAAACAAACTCAAAGTATGAGAACAAAGAATTGAAACTGATAGTATCACCAACTTTTTGGAGCTATTACAATGCAGGCAGGTAACCTACAATGCAAAAGATGAGGCTCCAAAAAAATTGGGTAATACTAATCTGGCTGCGCCGGCAGGGCACAAGCCAGAAAAAAAGGCTCCTCTATCTACTCCTATATAGTGTTTGCAACCAACCAATGTTGATGGATACGGATGGATGCACACTAATAGGAGAAGAAAAAATGAGCTGCACTCAGAGACAAATATGTGTGAGGCAGTGACGCACGTTGAGCGTCCTACAACCAGACGTAGCTGCAGGACACTCTACTCAGCGTGAGCTGCACTCACACACAGTCAGAGACCTCTCAGACAGCCGTCAACAGTGCAGCTAAGTGGGCACTGGCACTGACAGGCTGCAGAAAGGCTCCGCTGTGTACTCCTATATAGTGTTTGCAACCACCGTAGATGGAGACGGATGGATGCACACTAATAGAAGAAAAAATGAGCTGCACTCAAATAAAAATATGTGTGAGGCAGTGACGCACGCTGAGCGTCCTACAGCCAGACGTAGCTGCAGGACACACTACTCAGCGTGAGCTGCACTCACACACAGTCAGAGACCTCTCAGACAGCCGTGAACAGTGCAGCAAAGTGGACACTAGCACTGAAAGGCTGCAGAAAGGCTCCGCTGTCTACTACTAGTGTTTGCAACCAACGTATATGGATACGGATGGAAGCACACTAGATTGAAATTATTTAAAAAATGCAGCTCAAAAAATAAAAGATGTATGAGGCAGCAGTGATCACACTGGGTGGCCTACAGCCTGACGTGGCTGCAGGACCCACTCCACAGCGTGAGCTGCACTCACACAGCCCTTGCAGACAGCTGTGAAAACAGCGCTGCTAGGGAAAAGCAAGCTACAGTGGTGGTTTATGTAGCCTGGATAAAGCACAATATTGTTTTTAGAATCGCTATTTCTAACTGTCCCTCACAGTCTTCTACAGCAGCCTGTCCCTAACTGAATTCACAGCAGAGTGACCAGAAATGGCGGCTGCGGTGGCTTTTATAGTGCATCATGACATCATTTCGGCAGCCAATCACAGCCATGCCAATAGTTAACATGCCTACATGCCTAACAGGATGTGCCCACACTTCGGAGGATTCCCATTGGCTTAATCAAAGCAAGCAGGCTCATAGCATGATGGGAACTTCCTATTCCGATTCCGATCCCGGAATCCGATATGAAAAAAGTATCGGAATTAAGTATCGGAATTCCGATACCGCTGATATCGGCCGATACCCGATACTTGCGGTATCGGAATGCTCAACACTACTTATGAGTTATTATTCCACCAGCAGCAGTAAAAACGCGCTCTGACAAAACGCTAGCGGCAGGGAAGGCCAGGACCTTCAAGTCGTTGAGAGCCAGTTCATGACACGTATCCAGCTTTGAGACCCAATAATTATAAGGCACAGAGGAATCACAGAGGACATTGGTACTTCCTCAGCATCTTCCCAAACTTTGCACTCCTTGTGAGAGTACACCGCGCCTCAGGGCCTATGTGATGGTAGGGTCTTTAAAAACTCTCCCAGAACTTTGAGAGTGTTCCCCTGCCTCTGCTAGATTGGAGTTTTGTCTCTCGCCTGTACTTCTTGGTTGTCCAAAGAACTGTGACCTCTGTCGCCAGCGTTTTCAGATGGGAATTTTTTTTTATTAATTCCACAAAAATGGGCCTTCTGGTACGGCCCTATTTTAGTAGATCTGTCTGCCTCAGGATTAAGCGATAGAAAGTCCTCCTTGTAGCGTGGATCTAGAAGTGTCCCCAACAAGTAATGACAGTCACCCAAAATTTTGATAGCACGAGGGTCACTGTCAAGTCAGCATAACATAAACTCAGCCAAGCATGCCAGACTACTGACAGGCAAGACTGGTGTGTCCTCACCAAGAGGATGACTGACCATGCTCTCCTCCTCCTCCTCCTCCTCGTCCCTGTCCCCAGGCTATCCATGCTGAACAGACAGTATGACATATGTGCAGGTAGTACCATCTGTAGCACTTGAAAGTAGCTCCTGTTCTTCCTCCTCCTCTTTGGCACCCAATCCACATTGAGATGAGATGAGGCTGGGCTGTGTGTAATCACCATGTATGGTTCCTTGCTCCATCTCGTCGTCCTCCGCCTGCAATGCATCCTCTTTGATTGTGAGCAGAGAGGATTTCAGAAGACAGAGAAGTGGGATGGTGATGCTAATTATGGTGTCATCGCCGCTCACCATCTTGGTGGAGTCCTCAAAATTTTGGAGGATGGTACATATATCTGACATCCATGTCCATGCCTGAGGTCTTATGTATAGAGTCTGAACTGAATATCAACAGCCTTGTTGATGCTGGTAGTCAACAACTGCCCTCTTCTGCTCAAAAATCCTTCCTAACATCTGAAGTGTAAAGTTCCAATGTGTGGGGATATTAAACAACAGTCAGTGAGCCGGAAACTGCAAACACTACTGAAGCACATCAAGGCCGGCAAAAGCTGTAGTTGACTTTCTAAAATGTGTACACAGGCTACGTACTTTGACATGCAGATCCGGCAGCTCCGGGTAGGTTTTGAAAAACCACTGAACCACGAGGTTAAGCACATGGGCCAGGCATGGTACATATGTGAGCTCGCCTTGCCTCAGAGCCACCACCAGGTTCTAGCCATTGTCACACATGACCATGTCTGGCTGTAGATTTAACAGTGTCGGCCACAGATCTGCCTGCTCTTTAAGAGCTGTCTAAAACTCTTCAGCAGTGTGTGGTTTGTCACCTAAACATATTAGCTTCAGCACAGCCTGTTACCGCTTGGCTGAGGTAGTGCTGCAATGCTTCCAGCTTGTGACTAATGTGGTCATTTCGGAGATGGAGGCTGAAGAGGAGGATGAGGTGCAGGAGCTGTAGACTGTGGGTGCATCCCTGATTGACCAAGGCCATGCAATCCTCAGCGTCGGGAGGACTTGTTCCATCCCAAGGTCTGACTAGGTACCGGCTTCCACTATGTTAACCCAGTGTGCCATCAGTAAGGAGTACCATCCCTGTCCACAAGCACTTGTCCACGTGTCCGTGGTTAGGTAGAATTTCCCAGTAACTGCATTGTTGAGGGTATGGCCAATAATGCATGGACGGCACACTGGGAGAAATAGTGGCAGCTGGGTATCGAGTACTGAAGGACAGCCGCCGCCATCAGGCTTCTGAAAGTTTCCGTCTCCACAAGCCTAAAAGGCAACATTTCGAGCGCAAGCAGTTGCGAAATGTGTGAATTTAGTAGAGTTGACTATGGGGCATTGGCTGCGCATTTGCGCTTTTGCTCCAAGGACAGAGGAATGGACAACAGAACGCTGCATGGGGACAAGGATGTGGATGTGCGTGCTGATGGTGAAAGTTGAGTGTGTGCTACAACAGGTGCAGGGCAGGAGCTTTTTTGCATGCACCATGGACATGGGATTGGCTTGCATGCACAACAGCGGAAGAAGCAGTGGTGTCACCCGCAGACACTGTTCCTGGACCCTGGTTTTCAGCCCATAAAGGTCAGGTTCTTTGCTGCCATGTGCCTGATCATGCTGGTGGAGGTCAGGCTGATAGTTTTGCTATCCCTGCTGATGCGGGCATGGCAGGTGGTGCAAATGACCTGTTTGGGATTATCGGCAGAGTCTTTAAAAAACAACCAGACTTGGGAAGACCTAACAGTTCTACTGGCAATTTCCGTCGAGTTGGTGTTACGGGAAATGGTTGAGTGCCTTCTGTCTGCGGCCACCACACTGCTTCTTCCTGCCTGTTGAGGTGCTACATCTCCCTCCCCCTGTGTGCTGCTGTCCTTGCTCTGCATGTCCTCCTGCCAGGTTGGGTCAGTTACTATATCATCCACCACCTCATCTTCCACTTTTGCACCCTGGTCCTCCTCTTGACTTTCTGGCAATTGTGTCTCATCATTGTCCACCTCTTGTGACACCTTTCCACCATCACCTTCATGTGACCGTGGCTGCCCAAATATTTGGCCATTGCTACATGCGATCTCCTCTTGCCCCTCTTCAAATGGACAGGGCGAGAGTCACGAATCTATAAAAGGAAAAGAGAAAACCTCTTCGGAGTGTCCAAGTGTGGCATTGAGACTTGACCTTGTGGAAGACAGGGTGGTAGTGGTGGTGGTGGCAAAGTGACTGGAAGCATTATCCATCCAACCAATAACCTTTTGACACTGCTCTGGGTTTAATAGTGGTGTGCTGCTGCGTTCCCCTAGCAATTGGGAAAGGAAGGTCAGGCGAGAAGATGTGGGTGTTTATTTTGGCACAATTTCAGCTTGTCCACGGCCTTGACCTCTGCATGCACCATCACCATCATGTCCACTTCCCTGTCCCTTGCCCTATTTAAATGGAGGACAATATTTTCCACGTTCACTAAAAATGGCTGAATTTGGAGCGAACTTATATGTGATTTGTGTGACGGACAAACCACAGTTTTAAATAGCTGGCCTGTAGGTAACTATTTTTACCAGCAAACTGGTGTCAATAACTTCGCTAACACACTGCAACAAAATATAAAGGGAAACCAGAAATGGCAGATTTATGAGCGCACGTTTTATCTCTGATCGGTGTGATGGACAAACCACAGTTTTAAATAGCTGGCCTGTAGGTAACTATTCTTACTAGCAAACTGGTGTCAATCACTTCGCTAACACACGGCAACAAAATTTAAAGGGAGGCCAGAAATGGCAGAATTTTGAGCGCACTTTTTATCTCTGATTTGTTTGGCGGACAAACCACAGTTTTAAATAGCTGAATTTTTAGCGTTGTAATATGGAAAAAATCTGCCTGTATTCTGCAGTGCTAACAAGCAAATGGAGCAGAAAAACAGTGTTTTCTGGATTGCTTTTTAAGCTATTAATTAGGATTAAGATCCATAAAAAATATTCCTGGCCCCTGATACCTGGGGCTATGTCTTGAAATATCTGTAATAGCAGCAGCAGAAAGAACTGGCATGGACCCTCTTGCTATATGCACTGAAGTCTGCTACATACACTGCCTGCCTGCCTAGCACTGATATCTATGCAGCTTTATTAGTCCTCTGTTGGACAGTTAGTTGAGATGGATATTTGCATATTATATGGTATACCCACACTAAGTAAGAACAAACCAAATCTCTCCCTAGCTCACCAGAAACTCTCCCTACACTGCTTGATTCCGTAGTATTTTGTGATGAGCATGGCGGCGCCAGGTCTGATATAAACCTGATGATGCTGTGCGGCCAGCCAATCACTGTAATGCCACAACCAACATGGCTGCGGCATTACAGTGTGTGGCAGACAATCCTTGCATGTTCATTGGCTCTTTAAAGAGCACCAAGCATGCAGGGTTAGGACTCAAGCTCCCATCGAGCAACCCCAGAAATACTCGTCAAGGTCTGAGCATCTCGAGCAGTGAGATGCTTGGGTAAGTACCGAGTAGTGGAGAGCATGCTCATTCATCACAAGTTGGCATGACAACCAGGGGTCTGCAGAAACTTGCTTGAGCTTGTCATTGCAGATCTGCTATGAATGCCAGCCCATGACCGGCGTTTATAGGAGATGATGATTTTTGCTCCATTTAGCTATGTGCCGCACAGCCAATCAGATGATTGCAGCTTCAAGTCTCCTAAAGAGACAATTGAAGCAAGTAAAAAGTAGAAAAAAATGTTTTTAAAAATATTAAATAAAAAAATATACAGTAAAAGTTCAAATCTCCCCCGTTTGCCGCATTCAAAATAAAACAATTAAAAAAAATACACATATTTGGTATCTCTGCAATCAGAAATGCCCGATCATTTAAAATTTAAACAAAATTAATCCGATTGGTATACGATGTAATGAGAAAAAAATATCAAAACACCAGAATTTAGTTTTCTTGGTAGCTGCAACATTTCAATTAAATGTAAAAAGAGACTATCAAAATATCGGACCCCGAAATTATATCAATAAAATTGTCTGCTCTGCGAACAAAATATAAGCCATTACGGGTACGGGTCTTGGAAAATGACGCTTTTTGAAAAACTGTAATGACCATACACTAAGTGTATGGGCTGACAAACATTTATCTTGAGACAAGATCTCGTTGCTGAGATGTGAATCTGAGCATGCGTCGCCCCCAGCGGCCATTTTCCCAGAGGCCACCGCATCACAGCAATAGAGCTGCGGGGGCCTCCGGGCTTTGAGGAAGTGCCTGCGTAGCCCCGCACGCTGCACAAAGAGCCGGTGGCAGAGCCCCCCACACTGCACAAAGAGCCACCGCCGCCCCCCTAGCACAGAGAGCTGCACAGAGCACCACTGCCACAAGAAGGTAATAGCAATACCTCATTTACACATTCCTGGTGAGGCGCCCCCTCACCTCGTCATCGGGACCACTCCTCCGCACCGTCCTATAAGACGATACCCGGCGTATAAGACGACCCCCGACTTTTAAGAAGATTTTCAGGGGTTAAAAAGTCATCTTATAAGCCAGAAAATACAGTGTATATATATATATATATATATATATATATATATACACACACACATTCATACATATATAATATTTATTACTTATCTCTATTCATTTAAGTGTGATTAACTGAAAATAAAAAAAAGTTGAAAAAATGTAACTCCAACTCCGTCACTATGGATGGAAAATAGAGAAAGTGGAGCAGTTTGCTTGGTTGTCATTTCATCTAGAAACTTCAAATCCGCGGCTTGTAAACACTATAAATACCTTTGGCTGTCTTCGTCATAGTCAACAGCCTTATGCCTGTGTAAAGCAAAGCTTTTTATCTTAGTATTTGTGTCCGCACAAGTCTAATAAATAATGCAATAAAACCTAAGAAAATCAAAACACCCTCCTCTGCCAAAAAGGAGGAAAAAAAAAGAGAAAAAAAGATGCAATCATACAAAATAAAAAATGACATGCAGGTTTGTAGATAAGTACCATGTCTATCCAGACTGTAAATTATACTGGCTGGTACTTCACTCTGTAGCTGCTGTGGTTGTGCAGTCATTAAGTGTAACAAGCAAGGGGAACAAAAAGAAAAAAAAAGTACAAAGTCTGGCGTATAAAAGAGAAGAAACTACTTTAAACAACTTGTTTTCCCTGGCTGCTTTTTGTGATAAGGGAATAGTCATGTGAATGCTGTCAGCTTTGTGCCATATGTTCCAGGAAGCCAGGGACCCTTGAAGAAGAACCTCTGAATTATTGATCAATGATTAGCAAATGCAATCGAAATTGTAGACTTGATGTTGTGCAGGGATTCATAATTTATGAGTGGACAAAATAGGAGGTAGCAGAGGTAGCGGTAGGTGATTTCAGCCCCCATATTGATTACTTAAAACATCAGGAGGTAAGTGTAGTGTGACAGACAAAACAAAACCTGACAGCTTACTGCCTGTCCATCACCACAGATGGAGAGCTAAGGGAATAAGCTTTCTACAGAAGCAAATACATTTCTATTGTGTGTCTTTGATCATTATGCTGTTCTACTAAACCAAAGGACATATTAGTAGGTAATTTATGTATTCTCTTACAATAAAAAATTGATAGCATCCGATTAGGTACCACTAGAGCTAAATATCCAGGCAGTTTGTTTCCTTAACAGTTGGACAAGCATTACTGTAGCGGTATGTTGCACATAGCACATAGTGGTCTGTTAGT
Organism: Dendrobates tinctorius; assembly: GCF_039654945.1. Lineage (NCBI taxonomy): Eukaryota > Metazoa > Chordata > Amphibia > Anura > Dendrobatidae > Dendrobates > Dendrobates tinctorius. Next base: position 23,669,141 of record NW_027361770.1, on the reverse strand, counting down.
GAATGCTAAAATTCACTGCATAATTGATAGGCAGCTGATGGTAAAGCAATTAATTCCATTTTGCAGAATTGAAATAAAAAACAAACATTTCTCCTTTTTTTTTTTAGAATAAATATAATTTTGTAAAAATTGCTTACTATTTTAGAGGTGACATTAGCTGAAATTGGTATGTGGGAGCATATGTTATCTGACGCTGCTATCTTCTCAATCAAATGTGATATTAATTATTTCTCACAATGATGTTGTCACTTTAAAGGTAATATTCATAAAGATGGCACAATTAACATTATACATACTTTGTAATACATAGCTATATTTATACAACAGTACATGGTAATAAAACTAATAATGAAAGCACATATGATTAACCATTTTGGTCACGTGTTTTCCAAAATAGAAAACATATTGCATAATTGATTTATTACTGAAATTCACTTACTTAATAAAATAGGAAATATATAGTCAGCTTCATGTACAATATATGAAGGCTGCTAGGTTGCTTAGGTACATAAGACTCATCAATCTTAATTCATTAAGTCTGGTGATTTGTACACCTGCATTGATTTCATTAGGGGACAAGTCATGGTCATTCCCTGTTATGCTTGATTTCATTGGTCCTGCTGGGAACCCAGCCTCAGTGACCTGTGGCAACCTCGATGAGGTCACCACTGATCACTGATGCTGCACTCACAGAAACTCATTCATCAGTGGTTCTCAGCCTGCACGGTCTCATCCTGGCACCGTCCAGGTTGAAAACTATTAATCCCCAGACATGGATTACGGCATGGGACAGAACGATAGAAAGGTCAGGGATATTGTTGTTTTCTATTTTTGTTTTATTATAGGAAAAGAGGGCTTCAATGGAAGGGGTGTTAGTTGAGTATAACTGTGTTTGTTATTTTTGAATAAAAAAAGGAAAAGTGTGCTTTGCTTTTATTTAAAATAAAATACTTTATTCTTGCTGTGGGTTTATTTACAATAAAACTATAGGATTAGTAATGGCTAGATTTGTTACAGACACTTGATATCAAAGAACAATACAAAGTTAACATCAACTCCACAAATATTACCCCACTTGCCACCACTACAGGGCAATTGGGAAGAGCCAGGCAAAGCACCAGAAAAGGTGCATCTAATAGATGTATCTTTTCTGGGTGGCTGTGGGCTGCTAATTTTAAGCTGGGAGAGGCCAATATCAATGGCTCCTTAGCAGATTTAGAATAGCAGCCCCAGCTGTCTGTTTTAGCAAGGCTGGTAGTCAAAAATGTGGGGGATTCCACACATTTTTTTTTAATTATTTATTTAAAGAAAATTAAAAAATCATGCTGACCCCTCTATTCATGATAACCAACCTTGCTAAAGCTGACACGTGAGGATTGCCTCAGTTTTGCCTGGCTGGTTATTGAAAATAAAGGGGAACCCACACCATTTTAATTTTAATAATTTATTTAAAGTGAAGGCACCGGCTGATGAATACTTACATCAGCCACTGCCTGCTCTCACTGTTTTCAGTGGCAGCAGGTGTCGGATGATTGGAGCAGTAGTCCCATCAGCTGACGTAGTGACCGGAGGTAAACTTCTTACCTCTGATCACAGCTGCGGGCTTGTAGGGAAGGTGGACTGTTGTAGTAAAAGGGGGGAAACATCTGGAGATAGGAAGGAGGGCTGTAGTATTGGGTTTTGACCATTAGAGGGCAATGGAGAGCTCTGAGGTTAGGACTGAACAACAGCCATTGGCTAAGAAAACCGTTGAGTCATAGTGGGCAGGGTTACCAGTACGTGAGGGAAATAAAAGGCTGAGAGAAGGTTCTGGAATGTCCAGTCAGTGAAGAGAGCACAGGAGACAAGAAGTACTTCTGAGGAGAGAGGAAAGAAAGGAAGCTCTTGAGAGGACTGACAGTTGTGACGGTTACGCAGGGTGGCCCTGACAGGATTAGCCGCAGACAGAGACAGCAGAGGCCACAGATTGAGAGCAAAGAGAGGCCGCAGACAGAGACAGCCTGGGGTACCACTAAACCAAATGGACTCGGACTGGTGAAACGCTGTGGTGGTAGGCCTAGGGCAACCACGGTGAAGGAGCCGCGAGAGTCATCCATTTGCCAACGAAAGAAAGTGAAGGTACCCAGGCCTGTGTACGAAGTCAGGCAGCTACTGTGTGTGGTTGAGGGAATTGTCGAGCAGCTGCTGTGTGCGGCCGTGGAGATTGTTGAGCAGCTGCTGTGTGCGGCTGTGGAGATTGTCGGGCAGCTGCTGTGTGAAGCTGCGGAGATTAACGTGCAATTGCTGTGAGGTGCTGTGGGTCGTGGAAAGATGATCAATAAAGAAGACCTGTTGAACACGTTCCTGTCTCTGTCTCGAGCCTGTCTGCGGCCAGGTATGAACCACCCCCTGTCAGTTACTCTACCTACATTTGGCGTAGTCGGCAGGATCTCTGCCGCAAATACAACATCTTCAGCGGTAAACCTGCCTTGCAGATTCAAAGGACCCAAGCTGAACGGGTTGGAGATCTTTTCCTGTGGATTACAAACTGGACTGTGAATTGCTGGATTTCTATAAGTGGATCTAGATCGATTTGGCGCCAAAAAGAAGTTCAGGAGTTTGCAGCCACCTTGGACTACCAGGAACAGCTGCTAGAGGAGATGTTGCCTACCATCCGTGCGGAGTCATCGGGCCTGGAGGCTGGCCCTGCCGGATGGTGGGGTGAATAACATCGGCTGCTGGAGGAACTGTGGGATAGACTGTCAGGAGCAGCGGTGCCGAGGAAGGTGAGCGTTACTCCGGCTCAGCCGGCGGCACTGCAGGTAGATCCCACCCCCATGCCCCATGTCCATGACACCGGCCCCCGGCCTTCCCGCCTGACTTTCCATTCTTCAGCGACCCCAGCCCCGTATGACTTTGCGGCTCCTGTCAGTGATCCTGAACCGCCCCGCCCGGTGACACATTGTTCTGTGTCGCTGGCGCGGAACCGACCTGTGGCCGCCCCTGCCGTGCTCCATCCTCCGGCGGCGGCCTATTCATCGGGGCCTGCCGCAATTTCAGCCCCTGCTGTGGCCTTCTTGCCGGAGCTCGCGGCCGCCTTGATCCCTGCTGCGGCCTACCTGTCGATGCCTGGGGCCGCCTCTGTCCAATCCGTGACTCTGGTTGCGACCTGCTCCCCAATGTCCGCGGCCGCCTCTGCCCCGTTCTTGTCCCCGACTGTGGCCCGACAACTGGACTGTGGCCTACACAGGACCCTCCGCCTAGGTTGCGGAGATTATTGAACAGAAGGAGGTCAAAGAGTGGGAGGTGTGGACACTGCTACACGAGAAGGGAGAGGCAGCGATGACTACCCCTCAATCATATGGGCGGCTTATACATACTAACACCGCAAAAGGCTATGGGTTCATATGGGACCTCGCCACAGGCCACAAAGACTACCTTAATGTGACCCACATCAGACATGGAAGGGCTCTGCGGGAGAGACCCGGTCTCCTATTACAACGAATACTGCCCCTGCGACTGCTATGCGGTAGCAGTCATCACCTACCCTGAGGGGTATGAGCCTCCATAAAAAGAGACAAGGCCTCCTGGGTCTCGGGCATCAGGGACACTCAAGGCCCAGAACATTTCAAGCATCCTGGGGACTTCACGGCTGTGGAGTTCCCTACTAATTGGCGAAACATCGGCCGCTAGGAGGTGGCCCGGAGCATCCTGCTAAATCAACTGCCGGGACTGTTGTGCGCTGTTGCACGATCTGGGGACAGTGTGAAGTCCTCAATTGGGTAATAAGTTCCCACTCTTGGTGTAGCGGGGACGCATACCGGGGGAGTGCTCTCCTCAAAGGAAGGGGGAGCACTAGTGTCCTTGTTTGATAAAAAAAAAGCTTTGCATAATGATACTGATAGATATAGGTAACAAAACTAGTGAGTAATTTAAGTATACAATGGTACTTAATGTAGAATGTTGCAAAGAAGAGGGTGAATGTTGTACCCATCAAAAAGTAATGTATGTCAAAGCTATATGTAATATGTATAGTGAGTTTGAAATGTTATTTAAAAAAAAAAAATATGTTCAACAGGTCCCGGGTCCAAGGTGTGATGAAGACGCCGACCGTGACGATTTAGAATTGATGGAATAGAGAGAGTGAAGAAAACAAAACAGACAGTGGTCCCTAAGTCAGGTCCCCAGTACCACGTACACCCCAGGAGATAAGAAAGATGCTACAGAAGGGGAGAAAAGTGGGAGGTATGCTTCCGTAGAGTAGTCCGGATGGACCTAACCCAACCTGAAGGCATTGCCATGTGGTGACAAAAGAGAGTGGGTAAAGCTTCAGTACGTCAAAGGTAGGAAGCAACATTGTCTAGGATGACAATGGATAAAGGAACCCCCTTGTAGGGAAGGTGGACTGTTGTAGTAAAAGGGGGGAAACAGCTGGAGATAGGAAGGAGGGCTGTAGTATTGGATTTTGACCATTAGAGGGCAATGGAGAGCTGTGAGGTTAGGACTGAACAACAGCCATTGGCTAAGAAAACCGTTGAGTCATGGTGGGTGGGGTTACCAGTATGTGAGGGAGATAAAAGGCTGAGAGAAGGTTCTGGAAAGTCCAGTCAGCAAAGAAAGCACAGAAACAAGAAGTACGTCTGAGGAGAGAGGAAAGAAAGGAAGCTCTTGAGAGGACTGACAGTTGTGACTGTTACGGGGGGTGGCCCTGACAGGATTAGCTGCAGACAGAGACAGCAGAGGCCACAGATTGAGAGCAAAGAGAAGCCGCAGACAGAGACAGCCTGGGGTACCACTAAACCGAACGGACTCGGACTGGTGAAACACTGTGGTGGTAAGCCTAGGGCAACCACAGTGAAGGAGCTACGAGAGACGTCTATTTGCCAACGAAAGAAAGTGAAGGTACCCGGGCCTGTGTACGAAGTCAGGCAGCTACTGTGTGTGGCTGAGGGGATTGTCGAGCAGCTGCTGTGTGCGGCCGTGGAGATTGTCGAGCAGCTGCTGTGTGCGGCTGTGGAGATTGTCGGGCAGCTGCTGTGTGAGGCTGCGGAGATTAACGTGCAATTGCTGTGAGGTGCTGTGGGTCATGGAAAGATGATCAATAAAGAAGACCTGTTGAACACACGTTCCTGTCTCTGTCTCGAGTCTGTCTGTGGCCAGTAACGGACCACCCCCCTGTCAGTTACCCTACCTACAGGCTCACGCTGTCATTTGACAGGGTGGGAATCTCGGTGGTCTGACCAGTGATAATGGTTTTACTTCCTATCAGAAACAGTGTTTGCCACACTGTAATGCACATGACATTGTGTCAAACACTGGATGTTCGGGCCCCCCACTCAAGTGCATGGGGTTCAGGTATGGGTTCTGACCCCGGTCCTGATTTGGTACCTGAACCCGAACTTTTATTAACTGTTCAGCCGAACCCTCGGACCCAAAAATCCAGGGGACCACCCATCTCTAGTAAAAATGCATATTACAATAGGCCTTATTATAGCATGTATTATCAGTAACAGCGAGTCACCGTATTTAATTTTGCTGAACATTAAATGATAAAAATGAATATAAAATAATACTAATTATAACTGATATGCTAATATTAATATTGAGCAGAATTAATTTCAGCATATTGCTTCAGCCCTCCACAACAGTCATGGTCTCTCATGTAGGCCCTTGGAAAAATTATTTGCCCACTCACTTTTCCAGGGCATAGCGATCTACTATCAGCTCTGATGCACAAAAGAAAGCAGGATTTGGGGATGCAAAACTTAATATGATCTAACTAGAGGGTTGTCTGGGATTAGAAAAAAATCTCTTTGTTTTAAATATCAGAATCAGTGCCATTTTTTGTCTGTGGATTGTGCCAGGTATTGAATTTCAGCCCTATTCAAGAAGAAAGTGCTGATGTTAAAGCTGGAATACTATTTTTTCTTTGGACTTGTACAGAACCTTTAATCTTATAGTTGATGAAAATTGACACTGGCTCTAGTCCATTGGCAATCTTATCAATAACTCCTTCTCTGCATAAGCTCACTGAGGATGTTTTCATTAACCTTTTCACTGGCCTGAGCATCAGTGATGGCATTATTAATCAATATATTACCCTAGATTACCTTGAATATTATTATTTTCCCTATTACTGCCCTTCACCACCTTGGATTTTATGTGAACCTATTCATTCACATTGACTGACAGATTTATTATTATCCCTTTCACTTTCTAAGACAACCAAAGATGTTAACATTTCCCCATTTTACTGTCCCAGATCATATTACCTCATTTACTGTCCCAGATTACTTGTCCAAGTTTTTCCCTCTTTCCCCATTGATGATTTAGACTTTATCAGTGTCATGCTGCAGCTATGCCAGTAGCTGCAAGCTCCACTACATGGCAATAGAGTGGAAGGAGGAAAGCAAGTCTGCAAGAGCAGACCTGCAACGCTGTACTGAGGCTACCACCAGGTGTCAGCAGAGTAATCAAACAAGCTGAGTCAAAACCTAGATTATCACGCAGTACAAAGGGAAGCCCCTGGACACCCCAAATCCAACCTGGAAAATTCACCATAATGGGGGTGAAAAACATAGTTACAGAAGAGCGGAGAGGTTCCAGAGGACTTAATAACCTGATTATTAAATGCGAACTCAGCCACCGGCAATGAGGAGCACCAATCATCTTGCCTAGACGTGGCAAGAGACTGCAAAATTTGTTCAAGTGACTGGTTGGTCCTCTCCGTCTGCCCGTTGGTTTTAGGATGATAGGCTGAGAAGAAGGTCAAATCAATACCCAGTCTCTTACAAAATGCCCTCCAGAACTTGGTCACAAATTGTACCCCTCTATCAGACACCAAATTCAGAGACACACCTTGCAACCGCATAACATGCTCAATAAATAACTTGGATAAAGTTTCCGTGTTAGGTAGTCCTGCCAATGGTACAAAATGCACCTGTTTACTAAATCTGTCAACCACCACCCAAACCACAGTTTTGCCATTAGAAGGAGGGTGATCAGTAATAAAATCAATGGACAAATGAGTCCAAGGTCTATCCGGAATTGGCAATGGTACCAATTTCCCGGCCGGCCGGTTATGAGAGCTTTCTGCACCAGCACACGTATCACAAGCAGACGCAAACTTGGCGATGTCAGAAGACATGGAGGACCACCAGAACCGTCTAGCCATAGCTCTCTGGGTATCCAAGGCCCCTGGATGCCCACTGAGAGCAGAGTCATAAAACTCCCGAAGAATTCTCAACCAATACTTAAGAGGGATGAAGAGCTTATTATCAGGCAATTACGGAGGAGCAAGAGACTAAGCCTCACGAATCTCCCGCTCCAACTTGGAGGACACCCAGCAATGACCACCCCATGCTGAAGAATGGAGGAAGGAGGTTAGGGAGGTGATAACGGATCCAAACTGCAAGACAAGGCATCGGATTTGATATTCTTGGAACCAGGCCAAAACGTGATGGAAAAATGAAGACGTGAAAAAAAGCGACCACCTTGCCTGTCTAGGAGTTAAGCGCCTAGCCGACTCAATGTAGGACATGTTCTTGTGGTCCATAATCACCATAATCCAATGAACAGCCCACTCTAAAAAGTGCCTCCATTCTTCAAAAGCCAGTTTTATGGGTAATAACTCCCAATTCCCAACATCATAATTTCTCTCGTGTACGTACAAAAATATTTGGCACTCAAAAATGAAGAAGCAGTATATTCTTTATTTAGCATCCAGACAAAAACAGACTCATATCGTATGAACGTTTTCGGTCCAATAGCGGACCTTCATCAGAAAGGATTTTTTTGGTTTCTTTTGGTAGAAAACTATAATTTACAGATATATACTGCTTCTTCTTTTTTGAGTGCCAAGTATTTTTGTACATATTTATGGGTTGGAAACCTTACTTGAGCACCGAACAACCTTCCTTTTTCTCTGGAGTGCTGTGTTCTTTTGCCATCATAATTTCTCTCACAAAGAGAAAATTTCTTGGAGAAAAATGCACAAGGTCTTAAGTTAGTCAAAGTGGCTGGTCCCTGAGACAACACTGGATGGTTCAGACGGATCGGGCTCGACCAATACAGGAGCAGACATAAAACATTTTTTCACTGAAAAAAGGCTGCAGCTCCTGGGACCGACCAGTTTTTAAGATCAGCCCCCTTACGAGTGAGATCAGTGAGAAGCTTGACCACCTGAGAAAACCCTTTAACAAATTTCCGATAGTAATTGGCAAACCCCCAAAAACACTGAAGACCTCTAAGTTCTTTGGGTTGCACCCAATCAACAATGGCCTGTACCTTTCCAGGGTCCATGCAAAACCCCTTAACAGACAGAATGACCCCAAGAAAGAACAATTCTTGGACAAAAAATACACACTTCTCAGGTTTAGCGAACAGCAAGTTCTCCCATAATCTCTGAAGAACTGCATGCAAATGACCGATGTGAGATTCCTTGTCAGATGAAAATACCAGGACGTCATCTAAATATATCAACACGAAGTGCCCAATGAAGTCAGAAAAAATATTGTTAATGAAATCCTGAAACACCGCTGGAGCATTAGTAAGACCAAAGCACATAACCAAGTTTTCAAATAAACCCTCAGAGGTGAGAAATGCTGTTTTCCACTCATCTCCCTCCTGAATAAGGATAAGAAGGATAGGATTATACACTCCCCTGAGGTCTAAGTTGGAAAACCACTTAGCCCCAGACAATTGGTTGAAAAGATCAGGGATAAGAGAAAGGGTAGATATTTCTCACTGTAATCTTATTTAGTTCCTGAAAATCGAGGCAAGGGTATAAACCACCATCTTTTTTCTTAACAAAAAAGAATCCAGCAGCCACAGGAGAGACAGAGGGATGGATGTGTTCTTTACGTAAGCTTTCAGAGACATACTCTTTTATAGTGGAACGTTCTGGCCTGGAAAGATTGTACAGATGGACCTTGGGCAATTTAGCACCCGGAACGAGATTGATAGCACAATCATAGGAGCAATGTGGTGGTAAAATCTCAGTCTCCCTTTTGGAAAACACGTCCTTAAAATTTTTCACGTACTTTGGAATACCCTCCAGATTAACAGATGACACCAGCACAGCAGAATGACAACCTTTAGAATAATAAGGACCCCATTTCACAATATCCCAAGATTCCCAGTCAATAACAAGATTATATAACCATAAGCAGGGGAATTCCAACACCAGTCTCGCTGGAAGATTGTCCAGAACATAACATGAGATGTGTTCCTGAGGCAAGGAACCCACCTTGAGGAGAAACTCCTACGAGACAAATTTAACAATGTTCTTAACCAGCGAAATCTTATCAATAGCAATGATATGAATTGGTGTTTCATGCCCTACACTTGGACACCAAGCGAGAGTCAATGAAGTTCATGGACAACCCACAGTCCACGAAAGCTGAAGTGGGTGTGAAACAATCCCAATAACAAAGTTCCACCTCAAACAATATTTTTTGACATGAGGAAAAAGGTACCTGAAAGTATGGGTGACCTCCTCGACAATCACCCAGACTTGGCAGCTTGTCAGTCGGTGGGCAAGAAGGGCAGTCCTTTTTCCAATCTCCAGGAATTCCACAGTGAAAACACAGTCTACCCTCTTGTCGGTGCCTCCTCTCCTCCTCTTTAAGGTTGATGGCCCCAACCTCCATAGGTTCATTATATGGTGCCACATCAGAATTAGCAGGAAGTAATGGAACCTCTGGCTGCATTACACCTCTCTCCCGCAACCTCCGATCCATACGAATGGCATAAGTCATAGCCTCCTCCAAGGAGCAAGGTGGTGTGTGGAGAGCCAGAGCATCCTTAAGATGATTCGTCAGTCCTCTTTTGAACTGACATCTTAGCGCAGAGTCTTTCCATGTCACTTCGGTGGACCACCGTCTGAACTCAGAGCAATACCATTCGGTGGTGAGTTTACCCTGGGAGAGACCCATGATTGTGTTCTCTGCCTCCCTGACCTGGTCTGGTTCATTAAAAATCAGTCCAAGACCTCAAAGAACCCTATCCACAAACATACGTTCAGGGGCAATAGCAGGTAATGAAAAAGCCCACATTTTAGGACCCTTCCTGAGTAATGAAATAACTATCCCCACCCGTTGACTCTCGTCCCCAGAGGATCGGGGTCTAAGGGAGAAAAGCAACTCTCAACTCTCCCTGAATGTACGTAACTTCTCCATCTCCTCTGAAAAAGTATCTGGGAGACTGACAGTAGGTTCAGTAGAGTGGAGCGAGACATCTATAGGGTCCAAGTGCTTACAGGCAGATTGGGGAATAGAACCCTGAAAATACCTAACCGTCTCAGAGAGCTCTCTGTCATGATCCCAGTGCAGGTTTTTGAGCTGCACACCGGGGGTTAATGTCTGGAGCTCTGTGCAGGTTTACCTGCACCCTTGGGGTTAATGATTGTGGCCTCTTTCTGGTTCTGGGAGAGCTTCTTAAACCCCTGGGAAGCTTCAATCCCTGCCAGTTATACTTTTGCCTTTGGCCTAGTGTGCTGACCCCCGTGTGCCTGTGTGTTGCTATAGCTTGTTTATATGGTTCTGACCCGGCCCTGTTTCCCGTTGTGAGTTTGCCTGTTGATTTTGTACTGCGTTATTATCTGTGTATGACTCATTGCCTGTGACCTGACTACTCTCTGCTCGCCCCTTTGGTACCTTGTAGCTATATCTGTGTACGATTCATTGCCTGTGACCTGACTACTCTCTGCTCACCCCTTTGGTACCTTGCAGCTATCTCTGTGTGTGACTCATTGGCTACGTCCTGACTATTCTCCCTGTCTATGCCCCTTTGTAACTTTGTCTCGCAGTTACGCTGCTAGGAATTCTCTTGCAGCTCCTAGCTCTGTGGAGTTTAGGCCACGCCTCTAGCAGTCATGTGCTTCAGGTCCTGAGGCTCTGAAGTACGCATCTACTCGGTTGCTGCCCGCTCCACAGGTATCTTTGAGCACTGTTTCACTTTACTCAGGACACGCGCACTGGCTCAGTGAGCAAGGTTAGTGCGGTGTTTCTGACACTCTCTCTGAAGTTGATTATGGGAATTGGCAAGGGCTCTATGTTTCACAGACAAGTCCAACATCATTTGAGTCAGACTAGACACCTGATCCGCTAGCGTGCAAAGCGGATCCATAAAGAAAGGAGTAGAGAAAAAACTGTTAATGGTCAGTTATAATATCACACTGCAGCTATGCAGGTAGTTGCAATCTCCACTAGATGGCAATAGAGTGGAAGGAGGGCAGCAAGTTTGCAAGAGCAGACCTGCAATGTTGCAGTAAGGCTACCACCAGGTGGCAGCAGAGTAGTCAAACAAGCCGAGTCAAAACCTAGACCATCACGCAGTACAAAGGGAAAAAACAAGCACATAGTCAGTGGAACACCAGAGGGTCAATACCAATCAAAAGCAGAAGTACCAGAAGCAAGAAACAAAGTCAAGTCAGAGCCAAAAGTCGAGTCAAACATCGGGAAATCCAAAACACAAAGGAAAATACTAAGTCAGGACGGACAGAGGGGAAAGAACAGACAAGGGCAAAGTCAGTAAGCGCAGCAGGACAAATCAGGGTACTACCAGAGTCAGATACTCACGGCATAGGCAGAAAATATAACTGACACCGCCTGCAGGATGCAGCGGGGAGAAATAGCAGACCTGAAAGCAAAACGAGGCAAGACAAAGTTAACCCCTGACATGACCAGACGGGGAAAGGGGCAGACAGGACTCAAAACCTAGTCTGGATCATGACAATCAGTAAGTGGGAAACAGCTTGTACACTGTGCTCTACTCAATTTATGGAACTACTAATTGAACTAAATCCCAAAACACTAACCACATTGGAGACTGAATTGGAATCAACCTACAATTAATTTAAAACACTAGTTTCTAATGAAGAAACTATTTCCTTTAACTGTAAAATGGACAAATTCTCTGTAGAATGGGAACCCCAAATTAAAGATGTGCAGGGGAAAAAACTTATACGTGACTCGACTGATTTTCAACAAAACAGAGTATACAAATTGAGATCTGAACTCAAAACCAATTGTATTGAGAGCTCACCATCGGTATCATCGGCCTCCTCTTTTACCTATTCTATAACCACAAGGTTTAAGAATTATCCACAGAGAAAGTGGGAACATAAGACTTCTAGTAATAATAACAACAAAAAATGCAAACCCCGCTCTGGAGCCAATCCAAATCCAACACTTAAGGTAACTAATTAACCTTTCTGTCCATTCTTTTTCAAATTCAGAACTAACACTTCTTTCTAAGGGTCTGTCATTTTCAGCATCCTTTTTCAGCCATTAAAGACTTGAATATTTTTGCCAGAACTTTAATTTTCAAAAAAATGAAGAATTATAAAGAATGTTTCCTCTCACTGAAGAAAAAGCTGCTATACAAATCTTGGAAGAATTGAATGCTGAGAATGACACTACTCCCTTGGGTAAGATTCCACCCTTCCTGCGACAGAAATCTAACAAAAAATTCCCCCTTTGTCTATGTGTCCCAACATTGACATCTTTGTCAAACTTGTCTCTTAAGACTTTGAAAAGATACCTTCCAAAATCTATAATGAAAATTTATCAACAACAGAACATGGTGCACTCAACACCTTGAAACAGAGAAAAGATATTTTATATAAACCTGCTGACAAAGGAGGCAACAATGTTATATGGCCTTGTAAACTTTATGAGAAAGAAGCTTTTCTTTTACTACATGATCAGTCCTGTTATAAAAAGCTTACCTTTAACTCATTAATATCTTTCAGAACTGAAATATCTAAAATTTTGTAAACAGTCAGAGATAATGTAATCAACAAGGAAATTTTTGACAGTCTAACTACTAAAGAACCAGCTATACCAACACTATACCTACTACCCAAGATCCATAAGGTAGGCCTATCATTTCTGGGAAAGGAGGTTTGACTGAAAATACCTGCCAGTATATTGGCTCTCCTCTCAAACCCTTGGTTCAGGCAATCCCCTCATATCTCTGTGATATTGCAAATCTGCTACAAAAGATTGATTCCCTCCACATTGATAATGGTATGATCCTCATGACATGTGACGTTGAATCACTGTACACGAATATCAAACACAAAGACGGCCTCCATGCAACCCAAATTTTCCTTGGTATGTTACCTGAGGAGTCCACGTTCATTCTCCATCTTTTAGAAATTGTGCTTACCCACAATTTTTTCACTTTAAATGGATCCTTCTACCTACAGCTAAATGGGACAGCCATGGGCGCGATGTATGTGCTGTCCTATGCCAATCTGTTCCTGGGGCTGTGGGAGAGGGATATATTCTCATCAGATTTGTTTTTGGATCGGATTCCCTTCTGGATCCGATTCATTGATGATATTTTTTTCAGCTGTTGTGGTAATGAGATTGAACTCAAATCCTTATTTTCAGATCTAAATAAACATGATTTGTTATGAATGAGTCACTGGAGGAGGAAAAGAACAAAAATACAAGCTAAGTCCAGAAAGCCAGAGAGGTTGGTAGCTAGCGGATTGCAGACCCCTGATCATATTCACCACAACTAACAGTAGCCGTGGAGCGTTCCTACGGTTGTCCTAGACGCCTCGTCACAGCCGGAGAACTAAATAAGCCTAAAGAAAGAAAGGGGAAATCTAAACTGCCCCAGAGCAGACCCCAAAGCAATAGACAGCCCCCAACATGTATTGACGGTGAAAACAGATGAAAACACAAGCACAGACAGAAAGACAGGCAGAGCAAACGATGGGGCCCAACTAACTAGATAGGAAAGGACAGAAAAGATGCTGGCTGCAATCTGCAAAAACCCTACCAAAAATGTCCCAACTAGTGTTGAGCTTTCCGATACCGCAAGTATCGGGTATCGGCCGATATTTGCCGTATCGAAATTCCGATACCGAGTACCGATACTTTTTTGTATCGGATACCGGAATTGGAAGTCCAAAATGCAATGAGCCACTTTTGTGGCTCTGATTGGCTGCCGAAATGACGTCATCATGATGCGCTGTCTGTGTGCATCATGATGCGCCGTCAGTTCGGGCCTTCGGGGGGGCTGTGCCGACTGTCCGGGGGTCTGTACCGGCCTGCCGGTGGTCTGTGCAGGCTCCTGGGGTCTGTGCCGACCTGCCGGGGGGCTGTTCTGGCCTGCTGGTGGTCTGTGCTGGCCTGCCGGGGTGGCTGTGCCGGCCTGCCGGTGGTCTGTGCAGGCTCCGGTGGTCTGTGCCGGCCTGCCGCGGGGCTGTGCCGGCCTGCCGGTGGTCTGTGCAGGCTCCGGTGGTGTGTGCCGGCCTGCCGGGGGGCTGTGCCGGCCTGCCGGTGGTCTGTGCAGGCTCCGGTGGTCTGTGCCGGCCTGCCGAGGGCTGTGCCGGCCTGCCGGTGGTCTGTGCAGGCTCCGGTGGTCTGTGCAGGCATTGTCCGATGGGACTACAAGTCCCATCGGGCGATGCTTGCTACCATGACAGTGATTGACACATTAGCCAATGACGGGACAGTAGTAGTCCCATCATCCAGCTAATGTGTTGAATGTAAAAAAAAAAAAAAAAAAATTACATGCTACATACATACAACATGCATACTACATATATACTACATGCAACATGCATACTACATACATGCTACATACTACATGCATGCTACATACATGCTACATACTACATGCATGCAACATACATACTACATATATACTACATGTAACATACATACAACATATATACTACATGTAACATACATACTACATACATGCTACATACTACATGCATGCTACATACTACATACATGCTACATACATACTACATACATAATACATATATACTACATGCATGCAACATACATACAACATATATACTACATGCATGCAACATGCATACTACATATATACTATATATACTACATGTAACATACATACTACATACATGCTACATACTACATGCATGCTACATACTACATACATGCTACATACATACTACATACATAATACACATATACTACATGCATGCAACATACATACAACATATATACTACATGCATGCAACATGCATACTACATATATACTATATATACTACATGTAACATACATACTACATATATACTACATGCTACATACATGCAACATACATGCTACATACATACTACATACATAATACATATATACTACATGCATGCAACATACATACAACATATATACTACATGCATGCAACATGCATACTACATATATACTATATATACTACATGTAACATACATACTACATATATACTACATGCTACATACATGCAACATACACACTACATGCTACATACATGCAACATACATACTACATACATGCTACATACATACACACTACATGCTACATACATGCAACATACATACTACATACATGCTACATACATACACACTACATGCTACATACATGCAACATACATACTACATACATGCTACATACATGCAACATACACACTACATGCTACATACATGCAACATACATACTACATACATGCTACATACATACACACTACATGCTACATACATGCAACATGCATACTACATACATGCTACATACATGCAACATACACACTACATGCTACATACATGCAACATACATACTACATACATGCTACATACATACACACTACATGCTACATACATGCAACATGCATACTACATACATGCTACATACATGCAACATACATTCTACATACATGCTACATACATGCTACATACATGCTACATACATGCAACATACATTCTACATACATGCTACATACATGCTACATACATGCAACATACATACTACATACATGCTACATACATACCACATGCATGCAACATACATACTACATATATACTGCATATATACTACATGCATGCAACATACATACAGTGGGGAAAAAAAGTATTTAGTCAGTCAGCAATAGTGCAAGTTCCACCACTTAAAAAGATGAGAGGCGTCTGTAATTTACATCATAGGTAGACCTCAACTATGGGAGACAAACTGACAAAAAAAAAATCCAGAAAATCACATTGTCTGTTTTTTTTCATTTTATTTGCATATTATGGTGGAAAATAAGTATTTGGTCAGAAACAAGCAATCAAGATTTCTGGCTCTCACAGACCTGTAACTTCTTCTTTAAGAGTCTCCTCTTTCCTCCACTCATTACCTGTAGTAATGGCACCTGTTTAAACTTGTTATCAGTATAAAAAGACACCTGTGCACACCCTCAAACAGTCTGACTCCAAACTCCACTATGGTGAAGACCAAAGAGCTGTCAAAGGACACCAGAAACAAAATTGTAGCCCTGCACCAGGCTGGGAAGACTGAATCTGCAATAGCCAACCAGCTTGGCGTGAAGAAATCAACTGTGGGAGCAATAATTAGAAAATGGAAGACATACAAGACCACTGATAATCTCCCTCGATCTGGTGCTCCACGCAAAATCCCACCCCGTGGGGTCAGAATGATCACAAGAACGGTGAGCAAAAATCCCAGAACCACGCGGGGGGGATCTAGTGAATGAACTGCAGAGAGCTGGGACCAATGTAACAAGGCCTACCATAAGTAACACACTACGCCACCATGGACTCAGATCCTGCAGTGCCAGACGTGTACCACTGCTTAAGCCTGTACATGTCCGGGCCCGTCTGAAGTTTGCTAGAGAGCATTTGGATGATCCAGAGGAGTTTTGGGAGAATGTCCTATGGTCTGATGAAACCAAACTGGAACTGTTTGGTAGAAACACAACTTGTCATGTTTGGAGGAAAAAGAATACTGAGTTGCATCCATCAAACACCATACCTACTGTAAAGCATGGTGGTGGAAACATCATGCTTTGGGGCTGTTTCTCTGCAAAGGGGCCAGGACGACTGATCCGGGTACATGAAAGAATGAATGGGGCCATGTATCGTGAGATTTTGAGTGCAAACCTCCTTCCATCAGCAAGGGCATTGAAGACGAAACGTGGCTGGGTCTTTCAACATGACAATGATCCAAAGCACACCGCCAGGGCAACGAAGGAGTGGCTTCGTAAGAAGCATTTCAAGGTCCTGGAGTGGCCTAGCCAGTCTCCAGATCTCAACCCTATAGAAAACCTTTGGAGGGAGTTGAAAGTCCGTGTTGCCAAGCGAAAAGCCAAAAACATCACTGCTCTAGAGGAGATCTGCATGGAGGAATGGGCCAACATACCAACAACAGTGTGTGGCAACCTTGTGAAGACTTACAGAAAACGTTTGACCTCTGTCATTGCCAACAAAGGATATATCACAAAGTATTGAGATGAAATTTTGTTTCTGACCAAATACTTATTTTCCACCATAATATACAAATAAAATGAAAAAAAAACAGACAATGTGATGTTCTGGATTTTTTTTCCTCAGTTTGTCTCCCATAGTTGAGGTCTACCTATGATGTAAATTACAGACGCCTCTCATCTTTTTAAGTGGTGGAACTTGCACTATTGCTGACTGACTAAATACTTTTTTTCCCCACTGTATATACTACATACAATGCATACATATAGACATACAGTACATATAACATAGAGTACATACTTACCGTCACTTGTCACTTTGATCCCCGAAGCCATTGTCACCTGAGGGATAAATATCAAAATAAAAAAACACCAATATACTTACCCCGATCCGCAGAAGTCCACGAGGGTCCCTCGTCCATCTTGCGTGGAGAACAGCAGCATCAGCTGATGCTACCGTTCTCTACCAGCTCCAGGAATATAATGACGGAAGGTAGGTATCCTTCCGCACTGTATTCCTCCACCACTGTAAAAAAAAAAAGTCCCTAGTCTCACTTTATGCCATTGCTGCGTGGGAATTTCCCACGCAGCAATGGCATAAAGTGAGACTAGGGACTTTTTTTTTTTTTTTTAAAGTGGTGGAGGAATACAGTGCGGAAGGATACCTACCTTCCGTCATTATATTCCTGGAGCTGGTAGAGAACGGTAGCATGTTGCATGCATGTGGTATGTATGTAGCATGTATGTAGCATGTATGTTGCATGTATGTTGCATGTATGTAGCATGTAGCATGTATGTAGCATGTATGTTGCATGTATGTAGTATGTATGTAGCATGTATGTAGTATGTATGTTGCATGTATGTAGCATGTAGTGTGTATGTTGCATGTATGTAACATGTAGTATATATGTTACATGTAGTGTATATATAGTATATATGTAGTATGCATGTTGCATGCATGTAGTATATATGTATTATGTATGTAGTATGTATGTAGCATGTATGTAGTATGTAGCATGCATGTAGAATGTAGCATGTATGTAGTATGTATGTTACATGTAGTATATATGTAGTATGTATGTTACATGTAGTATATATGTAGTATGTATGTTGCATGCATGTAGTATATATGTAGTATATATGTATTATGTATGTAGTATGTATGTAGCATGTATGTAGCATGCATGTAGTAGGTAGCATGTATGTAGTATGTATGTTACATGTAGTATATATGTAGTATGCATGTTGTATGTTTGTAGCATGTAATTTTTTTTTTTTTTTTTTTTACATTCAACACATTAGCCAGATGATGGGACTACTACTGTCCCATCATTGGCTAATGTGTCAATCACTGTCATGGTAGCAGGCATCGCCCGATGGGACTTGTAGTCCCATCGGACGATGCCTGCACAGACCCCCGGAGCCTGCACAGACCACCGGCAGGCCGGCACAGCCCCCCGGCAGGCCGGCACAGACCACCGGAGCCTGCACAGACCACCGGCAGGCTGGCACAGCCCCCCGGCAGGCCGGCACAGACCACCGGAGCCTGCACAGACCACTGGCAGGCCGGCACAGCCCCCCGGCAGGCCGGCACAGACCACCGGCAGGCCGGCACAGCCCCCCGGCAGGCCGGCACAGACCACCGGAGCCTGCACAGACCCCCGGCAGGCCGGCACAGCCCCCCGAAAGGCCCGTACAGACCCCAGAGAGGCTGTACAAGGCAAAAATAGGGTTTTTCTTATTCCAATACCGGAAGTCCCATAGACTTGAATGGGACTTCCGGTATCGGAATCGGCGATACCCGATATTTTTTTTAGATCGGCCGATACCATCCGATACGATACTTTTAAGTATAGGACGGTATCGCTCAACACTAGTCCCAACACGTCTGATAGGAAAAACAGCGCTGAAGTCAATAGACTTCAAAATCCCAATATCAGCACTCCGATATATTCTGAAGACAGAGCAAAAGAGAATTAACCGATCAGGGACAAAAATGGAAATTCAGCAAAGCCCCAGCCGGGGCTGGCTGAACAAAAAACTAAGCAAATCAGACAAAATCTCATGGAACAATAACTGAGCAAAAACTTAGCTTTAGAAGACAGGAACTGAACTGGAGGCCAGAGCTCAGAGCAGAGAAATCACCAGCAACCCTACAGGGCATCGGCTGCCTTATATCCACTCAGAGATTCCGGATGTCCAATCGCAATCCACCTGTTCAGGTGACAGGTTTCTCCCATCCAAATCAGTTTCACCACCTCCTTTCACCAGCAGAGGGAGTTCATCGGACATCAAAGGTGAACGAGAAAATGAGCTCATAACAATGATTTAAATATACATTTAACATTTTACTATGGTTTTCAGAGTATTAACTTCCTTGATGTTACAATTCAACAAGACAACCAGGGCATGTTGCAATCGGATATATATAGAAAAAGAAAAGATACAGTAGTCAATTCCCTTCTCCATGCCTCTTCATCCCATCCACATCATATTATTAAATCCATTCCCACTGTCCAGTTTTTATCGTTATGGCGTTTATGCTCTTCAGAAAAGGATTTTGAAACCCATGCTATTGAAATGCGTGAAAGATTCCTGGACCGCAGTTACAGCCTCCGCAGCATCAAGAGAGCGTATAATAGAGCCAAAAATACCAAGCAATGTGACCTTATCTACTCCACAAGGTCCAAAACAACTAACAATCAAGTGAGATTAACAACACAATTCCATTCACAGTGGCAATGCATGCAGGATATTATATCACAACAATGGCCTATTTTCCTGGTGGATCCCTCATTGAGACAATACCTTTTTGATAAACCCTGTTTGCCTGATGTTCACGCGATTTGAGAGATCATTTGGTGAGATCTTATTATGTACCCAATACCCAACCAACTATATTCTCTACCAACAAAGCCCATCAGAAATGGGCATGTTAACCCTGTATGTACAGTATATATATTGATGCCAATCACACAGTTTAGATACTCCCCCTGGAAGAAGGCTTGTACAGGTGCCACAGTATATTGCTGGTAAATATTTAACACTATGAACTTTTTGCATTTGCACACCTCTGTTCTGTGACACACCTATATGATGTATGGGTACTTTTTTCTTTCTCACACCTTAGGCCGGTCTCACAGTCCAGATTATTTCAGTACCGGAAAAATTGTTACCAGAGCTATCCATGTCCGTGTGGCCATGTGGATATGTGGTACCTCCGTGTGGCACATGTGTGTCAACCGTGTGCCGTACATGTGCCGCATCAGGACCACATGGATGGCTGCCGGGGAAAAAGCGCTACAGTAAGCGCTGTTCCCCGATGGCTGGTGCTGAACACAGCTGTCATTCTTCTTTCCTGCTTTGCCAGCAACAGTGAGCAGAAGAGAAGAATGAATGAAAATCCGACATGGGGTCCCGCCTCTGTTTGTGAACCAACCTGGCAAAATAAACAGCTGGGGGCTGCTCTTCTCAGGCTGGTAAGGGGCCATTGATCTTGGCACCCAGCCTAAAAACAGCATCTATTAGATGCGCCTATTCTGGAGCTTTGTCGGGTTCTTCCCACTTGCCCTGTAGAGGTGGAAAGTGGGGTCAAAAGGTGACATTAAGCCCGGATTAGTAATGGAGAGGTGTCAATAAGACACCTCTCCATTACTAATCCTAGAGTTATTCAAGGGATAAATAAACACACACACAATAAGAGCAAAGTCTTTTAATGAAAGAATATACTACACACAGTGTTTAAAGCTTTATTATACTCCTAATTCCATATAGACGCCATCTTTCTCCTGCAAAAAATTATAAAATAATAAACCAACAATATCAATACCTGTCCAGCACTGAGTTACGTCCCACGGCGTAAATTCATCTCAGGAGTTAATCAGTTTACAGCTGGAGTGATGCTAATGCGACCGCTCCGACTGTAAACTACTGGGGAATGAATTGAAGCGGCATGCACAGGCTCTGTGACGAGCGACGACGTCATTACTGAGCATGCACTGTCTGCTTACAGTAGCGCTTCATCCCTGGCGGCCATCCGTGTACACGGAGGACAATGTGAACTGTTCTCCATGTGCCGTGTTCGTTTTGCGGACCGTGTGCTCCCACAAACACTGACATGTCTAAGTATTTTGCACATGGACTGTGTGTCTGTGAAAACACGCTGACATGTGCAGAGACACATTCATTTTAATATGTCTACATGTGTCAGTGTCTCCGGTACTTGAGGAAACTGTCACTACACGTACCAGAGCCACTGACGTGTGAAACCGGCCTTAGTGTGGGTTTCACTTGCTACTTACTGCATTCATTATGCTTGACTATTTACTTTGCATATAAACTACTGGTGACTCCGTTTCATGGCTAACTTTGATATTTATATTATTTATGTCAATTGAACTTTTTTTTATTGAGATATAAATAAAAATTACCTTTTAATATATTATCCTTTGTTTATTCACACCTTTTTTCTGTATATGATCTCTGTCTTGTGGTGTAGAACCATATTTTTGGCCTATATTTTTCACAGTTGTTTTACTTTTCTATTTCACATGATGCTTTATTCTGTTCCCAGTTTATATCTTACTACCCCTTAAACATTATCTGTCACTTCGAGAAGCGCTATTTGCCTGCAGATATAGTGGCAATTTGCAGGTAAATAGCATTTAATCCCTCTGTAGCCTATTTACTGAAGGAGCCATTACAGGGAGAAAATGAAGTTTTATTCTCACCGTACTCACTCGCCTCCAGTCGTTTATGTTGTAAAGGAAGCTGTTATGGTTACCATTTACTACTCAGTTATTGTGGGCAGTGTCAGACTGGGGAGTTCAGGGCCCACCAGTAACCAACACCGGTGCCCCACTTTTCTACTACATGCAAGTGTGACATTTTCCTTAATCACAATTTTATATAACAATGAAATGGGTAGAATGTTAAATGAATAAGATGCTGCCTTTGTCTGTACATAGTGATTCAAGTATTTTGTGCCCAGTAGTGCTCATATAAGACAGTGATGGCCCACTGGAGGATTCTCCTGTTCTCCTGTGGGACAGTCCAAGCCTGATTGTGGCTATAATCACTTCCAGACACTTTGTTTGACAGCCTGCTCTACACACATACACTGCAAAGTAGGTTGTCAATCGATTTGTTGGGGAGCGATTATAGCCACACTTACTGTAAAATGAGCAGTGGCTGTAGCCACTCCCTGAGCCACACCAATGACTAGAAACAAAAGGCTGCAGGGAGAATAAAACTTCACATTTTTCCTGTAGCCGCACTTCCAGTAAATATGCTACAGAGGGATTAAATGCTATTTACCTGCAAATTACCTGCATGTAAATAGCATTTCTTGAAGTGACAGGTTCCCTTAAATGGCTTTAGATCAAGCCTGCTATTATTTGCACAGCTGACCTCCTATGTGCATAGATACTGTCTCTAGGACAACTCTAAAGAGATTACCGAGGTATCAACTGGTGATGATCATCAACATGAGATCGGTTGGGGTTGGACAACTTGAACCCATATCATTCAGCTGAAATAGTCCCTAGCAGCGGCTGGATATAAACAATCTAACGAGGTGACCATAGGATCACCGTACATTGCTTAGTTGCCACTGCCAAGAACTAAAGATTATCTCACATTTAAGTGAATGGGCATTTATTTCCAAATAATTCATTGCTTAACCCCATACATTGCTAGTATGTAGCTGTTCTCAGAGCAGACTTCAGCTGACCCGTTATTATTTCAAAGACAGTATGTGACAAGTGAGATCAAAATGTAAAAGCTTTCACAGTTATTAAATGACCACGCTTAATGACTACAATTAGAAAATTAAGTTTATACCTAGATTATCTAGACCATGACTGAACAATTACATTTTACAAAGTGGCCACATGAGAGAACATTATTGCTGTGAAGGGCCAAAATAAGTGACTAAACTTAATTTTACCATATAAACAACTCAATAATTTCCAGCATTTACTTATGAATGTTAAAGGAACCATGTGAAAACCACACTGGGAAGTGTGGTTTCACATGGTACAAACTTATATTGTACATTCAGGTCTCTGCAAAACCTGTGTTTAGACCCACTTAGATTTGTGTCACATTAACCCTTTGATGAACTTCCTGGTACACCTTTCCACACAGTGTTACTACAACCTGTGTATATAAATGAGTGGTGCGTTAGGGAAAATGTATGTGCTGCATGCTGTGCTTCCGGCTAATTGTTGTACTATTTAGATTGTCTCACATGTCCCTCTCCAAAGCATGAAAGTGGTGGTTTTATGTGGAAATAAAAGATATGCCAGCAATGTAATAATTAGACTGCTTTCATTGGTTTATTTACACATTTACACTTTTGGATCAATTTTGGGATGACAATAGCAGAAATAAAATGATCCAGTATAAGCAAAAGTGCACACAACAGCATATTTTCTCATGGTAGAGAACTGTGTCAATTATGCTAATACCACTCTAATCAGTGTGTGATCATAGTGTGATTCAGTTCTCTTCGATGAGCAGATGATGGAGAAAAAAATTCTCTATTTTCTATGTTCTGTCAGTTTGTGGAAATTGAACTGCACTCGGATGTCATTCGAATGTAGTCTGATGTTTTCCAAGGAGTTGCATGTCTGAGTGAGATCCGAAATGGTTACAATTTGTGCATGCTGCAATTTTTCCCTTACAGCATGCAATATGGGCAATAGAATAACATTGGTCCAAGTATGGTGTGGTGTTGTATTGGATGACACTTCCCTAAGTTCCCTTCATTTTGAATGATATGAAGATATCCTAAATAATGATCAGCACAAGTGTTCGTTACTCGAGTTTGCTTAGGGTGCTTCAGTATGCAAAGAGCATCATGGGTGCTTGAGTGACATGTTTGAGTCCCCGTGCTTGCATGTTTGACAGCCACAAAACAAGCAAGGATTCCCTGACATATAAGGGCCATATACTCAAAAACATTTCCCGGATCCATACATTCCTTAATCAAGAATCTGCAAAAACACTATTGCATGTCCTCATCATCTCCAGGCTCGACTACTGCAACTTCCTGCTCTGTGGCCTCCCCTCTAAAACTCTTGCACCCCTCCAATCTATCCTAAACTCTGCTGCCGAAATCCCCGCTATTCCCCAGCCTCTCCTCTCTACCAGTCTCTTCACTTGCTCCCCACAGCCCAGAGACTTCAGTTCAAAACCCTAACTATGGCATACAAAGCGATCTGCAATCTGTCTTCTCCCTACATCTGTGACCAAGTCTAATGGTACTTAATTGCACGCAACCTTGGAAGCTCACAAGATCTTGTTCTCTACTCACCTCTTATCTATTCTTCCCATAATCGCATACAAGATTTCTCCCATGCATCCCCCCTACTCTGGGACTCTCTAGCCCAACGTATCATAGTCTCACCTACCGTGGAAACCTTTAAAAGGAACCTAAAGACCTACCTCTTTAGATAAGCCTACAACCTACAGTAACCCTCGTTCCACCATACTGCAGCATGACCAGCTCTACCCTCAACTAATGTGTCATCACCCATCCCTTGAAGACTGTGAGCTCTCACAGGCAGGGTCATCTTTACTCCTGTACCAGTCATTTATTTCAAGATAATAGTGCTTGTTGTTTATTATGTATGTCATTTTTTTACATGTAAAATTAAATAAATGGCACTATAATAATGACTAATAATAACATGTAGAAAAAAAATGAAAAAACAATCAATACTCACCTCCGCTGCTTACGGTTCTCTCGAAGTCTTCTGTGCATCTTCTTTCTGATGCCGCGTGAAACCCCAGGCTTCTTCACGGTAAGGAAGGGGCTTTTGGCCATGACTAGGCCTGGGGATGTGTCTGCGTATGTCCCTGTTAGGGCTGGCGGAATGCACCAAATTATAAAATAGTAGTAATAGTAGTAGGTGCGTTCGCAGTCCGGGGTCCACAGTGCAGAGGTGGTACACTGCTGCTAGATAATGGTGGAAGAATTAAACGGTGTGAAAGCAGTCACACGTGGGTTACATCACCCAATGTGAACAGGAGCGACCTCTGTTACTTTAATGCATAGAGCCGCACAGCCGCTGAACGTTGATGTCGGAGCCTGTTTAGCTCACAGAGCCCGGCCAAAAGAGCGCACAGTGTACGGCCACAGAACTCTACCCCAAGGCCTACTGAGCATGGCGTCGCTGCCGTGAGCGCCGCTATAGAAGCTGGCTATGAGGTATGGAGCACGTGCACTGAGGCGTGCCGAGTCCCTGGTGAGGACTGATGCCTGACTCAACCTCTGACCTACCTATACCTAAGCCTGGGTGCTAGCAGGCTAGGCTGCCAACACATGCGTACCAAAGGTAGAGGTTTCTTAATGAGTCATTCACCAGAGAAATTCATACGTGCATACATCACTCACTCCACATAGTCTGTAAATACAGTCTATCCTAGCGCATGGCCGAGCGGCCATGCAAATCTTTTATAGGCGCGAGCGTCCGGGACCTTCCTGGCTTCTCGGATGGGCCAATCCGAACACGAGCAGGACCTGAGCACGTGACCTTCAATCTCCAATGGGAGATCACTCCACGAGCATGCTCAGTGGCCCGACATGGGGACTTAGTCCCTGGAGAATCTCGCTGTTGAGCAGCATGTATTGCCATAGCTGTGCCAGAGGTGGCAGCAGCAAACAAACCCACGGAGCTGGTCTGGGCAGACCGCCTGGACCGACGAGTTTGCTGAGCAACCTCCTCTGCGGCTGGAGAGGAATGGGAGACTGCTGGAAGTAAGGCTCGGGATTCCTGCTGTGCAGCGACAGAAATCTGACACCCAACATTGGCCCCCTCCTCTCTGAGCCTTGCTCTGCTCAAATTCTGCAATGAGAAGAGGAGCGTGGATGTTTTTCACTGGCTCCTGCCTCTGGACCATGACCCTTCCAATCCACCAAGTAACAATTTTTGCCCCGCATCATCTTGCATCCCACGATGGCATTGACCTCAAACTCGTCTGATGACAGGTCTGATGTCCCGGCAGATGCCTCAGAAAACCGGGACATGTGCACTGGCTTAAGGACTGACACATGAAACGTGTCCGAGATAGCCAAGTGTGGTGGAAGAGCCAGGCGGTAGACCACAGGGTTGATCTGCTCGAGGACCTTGAATGGGCCAACATAGCACGGTGCGGACTTAGCGGATTCCACCCGCAGCCTGATGTTTCGAGCGGAGAGCCAGTGGAGGACCTCATTCTCTCCTTGGAGGCCCGGATAGCATCCTGCATGCGATTCCAAATGTCATGTGCCTCCACGACCCAGTCTGCCACCATAGAGTCGGTGGACGACACGGGCATGAGCACAGAGACGCACGGATGCTGGCTGTAATTTAAGAGGAAAGGGGTCTGACCGTTGGAGTCAGCCACAGCGCTGTTCAAGGCAAACTCCTCCCACGGCAGCAAGGGTGTACAATCATCCTGCCTGGCCGAGACAAAATGTCGCAGATATGTCACCAGGGTCTGGTTGGCTCTCTCAACCAACCCGTTCGTCTCGGGATGATAGGCCGAGGAGAGATGTAGCTCTACGCTGAGCAGAGAACAGAGCTCTCTCCAGAACCGAAACGCAAACTGAGGACCCCGGTCGCTGACAATCTTATCCGGCATGCCGTGCAGGCGGAAACCATGTTTAATAAACAACACTGCCAGGCCCCTTGCCGAAGGTAGCCGAGAGAGTGGTACCAGATGCACCATCTTGGAGAAATGATCGGTGACCACCCAAATGACGGTGCTGCCACTGGACTTGGGCAGACCCACCACAAAGTCCATACTGACCATCTCCCAGGGCCTGTCAGCAACTGGCAGAGGATAGAATAACCCAGCGGGCCGCTGATGAGTGGGCCGATTCTGGGCGCAAGAGACGCACGCCCGTATATAGTCCCTGACGTCATGGGCCATATGCGGCCACCAGTACGTCCTCGCCAGAAGCTCAGAGGTCCGTTTGGTCCCAAAATATCCACCCAGCCTGGATGAATGAGCCCAAGAGAGGACCTCCGGTCGCAGATGGGCAGGGACAAAAGTCTTGCCTGGAGGTACAGACTCGAGGGCGACCGGAGCCACAGTCCACAGGCTCTCAGAAGGGACTATCAGCCGAGGCTCCTCCTCCGATGACACCACAGAGCGGGATAGAGCATTGGCCCGGATGTTCTTCTCCCCAGAGAGAAAATGCAGGGTGAAGTGGAATCGGGAGAAGAGCAAGGACCATCTGGCCTGGTGAGAATTCAGCCGCTGGACTGTTTGTAAATAGACCAAATTCTTGTGGTCGGTGAACACCTGGAAAGGGTGGCGAGCCCCCTCCAGGAGGTGTCTCCACTCTGAAAAGGCCAACTTCATTGCTAGCAACTCCCCGTCCCTGATGGAATAATTCCTCTCCGCTGGTGTGAAGGTCTTGGAGAAGAAGAAGCATGGGTGCTTCCGACCTTGCGAGTCCTTCTGGAACAGGACCGCTCCTGCACCGACGGAAGAGGCATCCACCTCCAGAATGAAGGTTTTATCCACATCGGGGCGATGTAGAATGGGAGCGCTAGCGAAATGGGATTTAATAGAGGAGAAGGCCTTGGAGACAGGTTCTGACCACAACTTGGGGATTGCACCCTTCTTGGTGAGGGCTACCAAAGGCGCTACCAAAGTTGAGAAGTTGGGAATGAATTGGCGATAGTAATTTATGAACCCCATAAAGCGCTGCACCGCTTTGAAAGAAAGGGGTTCCTGCCAATCCATCACCGCCTGTAGCTTGGCAGGATCCATGGCCAAACCCTGGGCAGAGATGATATAGCCCAAGAAAGGCAAGGACTCCTGCTCAAACACACACTTGTCCAACTTGGCATAGAGGGAGTTTGCCCGCAGGAGGTCGAAAACTTTGCAAACATCTCTCCGGTGGGAGTCAATATCTGGAGAGTAGATGAGAATATCATCCAGATAGACTACTACCGAGGTGGTAAGCATATCCCGGAAGATATCATTCACAAAGTCTTCGAAGACGGCTGGGGCATTACAGAGCCCGAAGGGCATCACCAGATATTCATAGTGCCCGTCTCTGGTGTTAAATGCCGTCTTCCATTTGTTCCCATCACGGCTGCGAATCAGGTTGTAAGCCCCCTGCAGATCAAGTTTGGTAAACACTCTCGCTCCCCGTAGCCTATCAAACAGCTCTGATATCAGGGGTAGAGGATACTTATTCTTAACGGTGATGGCGTTAAGACCCCTGTAATCGATGCAAGGACGTAGTTCCCCACTCTTCTTCTGGACGAAGAAGAATCCCGCCCCCGCTGGTGACACTGCCTTCGTAATGAATCCTCTTGCCAGATTCTCCCTGATGTATTGAGACATGGCCTCTGTCTCCGGGAGAGATAGGGGATAGACTCGACCCCGGGGAGGCTCAGCACCAGGCAAGAGGTCAATAGGACAGTCATAGGGGCGATGCGGTGGAAGTGTCTCCGCCACCTTTTTGGAGAAAACGTCCGCATACTGTCGATAGTGTTTGGGAAGAGAGGAAATATCTGCGGGGACCTCAGTGGAGACAACCTGGACGCATTCCCTCAGACATCTACCCTCACATGACTTACTCCAACCAAGAATTCTCCCCGAGGACCACTCAATATGGGGAGAGTTATACCGCAACCAGGGGACCCCTAGAAGGACCTGGTCGATACCCTCGGGCATGACGAGGAGGGATTTCGTCTCCTGATGAGATGGAGACACCGAGAGTAACAGTGGAGCAGTTTGGTGGGTAATCTGTGAGGGCAGAGTCACGCCATTCACTACTCTGACGGTGACTGGCTTGGACATCATTAGCAGTGGTATAGCGTGCCGTTGAGCGAAGGCAGAAGACATAAAATTGCGCTCCACTCCGGAATCAACGCAAACCTCCACCGCCAGAGTGGAAGAACCAAACCCAAGTGTCCCCTTAAAGGACAACTTGGAGGAAAACGCAGCGGATTCTAGTGAGCCACCTCATACAGCCACTAGGGGCGAGCGTCTTCCCAGCCGCATTGGGCACTGGTTAGCAAAGTGACCGGACTGCCAGCAACCATGACAGATCACAGGGGCTCGAGCGGGCCGGGGCCTGGATCCCTCGCGGGAAGCCCCCTGACGCTCGGACGCCCGATCAGAAGATTCCAGAGGTTTAGCAAAACTGGGTGCCAACCTAAACATCTGCCTACACTGGAACCGCTCCAACCTTCACTTGGCAAAGCGAAGGTCTATATGGGTGGAGACGGTGATAAGCTCCCCCAGTGTAGCAGGAATCTCCCTGGTGGCCAGAGCGTCCTTCATATGGCCAGCCAACCCTCTCCAGAATGCCAGAATGAGGACCTTATCTGGCCACTCTAACTCTGAGGATAGCGTCTGGAACTGGATGGCAAAGTGGCTGACCATGGGCGAACCCTGTGACAATGCCAGCAGCCGGAGCACGGTGTCATGGGTGACTCGCGGTCCCAGGAAGACATGCTTCGGAGTGTCCAAGAACCGAGAGGCACTCTGCACCACATGATCACCACGCTCCCACAGCGGTGTGGCCCACTCCAAAGCCATGCCAGACAAGAGGGAAATAATAAATTCCACTTTAGCCCGCTCGGAGGGGAATTGTGCTGCCAGCAGCTCCAGCTGTATCGAGCACTGGCTCACGAAACCCCTACAAGAGGCACTATCACCTGAGACCTTCTCGGGCAGTGGGAGGTGGGACAAAGTCAGGGCAGGGATGGCAGTGGTCACACGGGAGACAGCCTCTGTGGCTGCCTGAACAGCGACTGCAGTAACATCCGCAGCTGAGGCTGGACGCTCGAGAGCCGCCAACTTGCCCTGCAGCTGCCGGATGTACTGCAGCAGTCGCTGTTCGTCCGCCATTACTAGCCAGACCCTGGCGCTAGAATAATGTTAGGGCTGGCGAAACGCACCAAACTATAAAATAGTAGTAGGTGCGTTCGCAGCCCGGGGTCCACCGTGCAGAGGTGGTACACTGCTGCTAGACAATGGCGGAAGAATTAAGCGGTGTGAAAACAGTCACACGTGGGTTATGTCACCCAATGTGAACAGGAGTGAACTCTGTTAATGCACAGAGCCGCACAACCGCTGAACGCAGACGCCGGAGCCTGTTTAGCTCACAGAGCCCGGCCAAAACAGCGCACAGTGTACGGCCACAGAACTATACCCCAAGGACACGGGGTTATAGTCCCTCTAGGCCCTCTGAGCGCGGTGTCGCTGCCGCGAGCGCCGCTATAGACGCTGGCTATAAGGTGTGGAGCACGTGCACTGAGGCATGCCGAGTCCCTGGTGAGGACTGATGCCTGACTCAACCTCTGACCTACCTACGCCTAAGCCTGGGCGCTAGCAGACTAGGCTGCCAACACATGCGTACCAAGGGTAGGGGTTTCTTAATGAGTCATTCACCAGAGACATTCATATGTACATACATCACTCACTCCACATAGTCTGTAAATACAGTCTATCCTAGCGCATGGCCGAGCGGCCATGCAAACCATTTACAGCCGTGAACATCCGGGACCTTCCTGGCTTCTCTGCCAATCCAAACACGAGCAGGATCTGAGCACGTGACCTTCGATCTCCAATGGGAGATCACTCCACGAGCATGCTCAGTGGCCCGACATGGGGACTTAGTCCCTGGAGAATCTCGCTGTTGAGCAGCATGTATTGCCATAGCTGTGCCAGAGGTGGCAGCAGCAAACAAACCCACGGAGCTGGTCTGGGCAGACCGCCTGGACCGACAAGTTTGCTGAGCAACCTCCTCTGCGGCTGGAGAGGAATGGGAGACTGCTGGAAGTAAGGCTCGGGATTCCTGCTGTGCAGCGACAGAAATCTGACACCCAACATTGGCCCCCTCCTCTCTGAGCCTTGCTCTGCTCAAATTCTGCAATGAGAAGAGGAGCGTGGATGTTTTTCACTGGCTCCTGCCTCTGGACCATGACCCTTCCAATCCACCAAGTAACAATTTTTGCCCCGCATCATCTTGCATCCCACGATGGCATTGACCTCAAACTCGTCTGATGACAGGTCTGATGTCCCGGCAGATGCCTCAGAAAACCGGGACATGTGCACTGGCTTAAGGACTGACACATGAAACGTGTCCGAGATAGCCAAGTGTGGTGGAAGAGCCAGGCGGTAGACCACAGGGTTGATCTGCTCGAGGACCTTGAATGGGCCAACATAGCACGGTGCGGACTTAGCGGATTCCACCCGCAGCCTGATGTTTCGAGCGGAGAGCCAGTGGAGGACCTCATTCTCTCCTTGGAGGCCCGGATAGCATCCTGCATGCGATTCCAAATGTCATGTGCCTCCACGACCCAGTCTGCCACCATAGAGTCGGTGGACGACACGGGCATGAGCACAGAGACGCACGGATGCTGGCTGTAATTTAAGAGGAAAGGGGTCTGACCGTTGGAGTCAGCCACAGCGCTGTTCAAGGCAAACTCCTCCCACGGCAGCAAGGGTGTACAATCATCCTGCCTGGCCGAGACAAAATGTCGCAGATATGTCACCAGGGTCTGGTTGGCTCTCTCAACCAACCCGTTCGTCTCGGGATGATAGGCCGAGGAGAGATGTAGCTCTACGCTGAGCAGAGAACAGAGCTCTCTCCAGAACCGAAACGCAAACTGAGGACCCCCGTCGCTGACAATCTTATCCGGCATGCCGTGCAGGCGGAAACCATGTTTAATAAACAACACTGCCAGGCCCCTTGCCGAAGGTAGCCGAGAGAGTGGTACCAGATGCACCATCTTGGAGAAATGATCGGTGACCACCCAAATGACGGTGCTGCCACTGGACTTGGGCAGACCCACCACAAAGTCCATACTGACCATCTCCCAGGGCCTGTCAGCAACTGGCAGAGGATAGAATAACCCAGCGGGCCGCTGATGAGTGGGCCGATTCTGGGCGCAAGAGACGCACGCCCGTATATAGTCCCTGACGTCATGGGCCATATGCGGCCACCAGTACGTCCTCGCCAGAAGCTCAGAGGTCCGTTTGGTCCCAAAATATCCACCCAGCCTGGATGAATGAGCCCAAGAGAGGACCTCCGGTCGCAGATGGGCAGGGACAAAAGTCTTGCCTGGAGGTACAGACTCGAGGGCGACCGGAGCCACAGTCCACAGGCTCTCAGAAGGGACTATCAGCCGAGGCTCCTCCTCCGATGACACCACAGAGCGGGATAGAGCATTGGCCCGGATGTTCTTCTCCCCAGAGAGAAAATGCAGGGTGAAGTGGAATCGGGAGAAGAGCAAGGACCATCTGGCCTGGTGAGAATTCAGCCGCTGGACTGTTTGTAAATAGACCAAATTCTTGTGGTCGGTGAACACCTGGAAAGGGTGGCGAGCCCCCTCCAGGAGGTGTCTCCACTCTGAAAAGGCCAACTTCATTGCTAGCAACTCCCCGTCCCTGATGGAATAATTCCTCTCCGCTGGTGTGAAGGTCTTGGAGAAGAAGAAGCATGGGTGCTTCCGACCTTGCGAGTCCTTCTGGAACAGGACCGCTCCTGCACCGACGGAAGAGGCATCCACCTCCAGAATGAAGGTTTTATCCACATCGGGGCGATGTAGAATGGGAGCGCTAGCGAAATGGGATTTAATAGAGGAGAAGGCCTTGGAGACAGGTTCTGACCACAACTTGGGGATTGCACCCTTCTTGGTGAGGGCTACCAAAGGCGCTACCAAAGTTGAGAAGTTGGGAATGAATTGGCGATAGTAATTTATGAACCCCATAAAGCGCTGCACCGCTTTGAAAGAAAGGGGTTCCTGCCAATCCATCACCGCCTGTAGCTTGGCAGGATCCATGGCCAAACCCTGGGCAGAGATGATATAGCCCAAGAAAGGCAAGGACTCCTGCTCAAACACACACTTGTCCAACTTGGCATAGAGGGAGTTTGCCCGCAGGAGGTCGAAAACTTTGCAAACATCTCTCCGGTGGGAGTCAATATCTGGAGAGTAGATGAGAATATCATCCAGATAGACTACTACAGAGGTGGTAAGCATATCCCGGAAGATATCATTCACAAAGTCTTCGAAGACGGCTGGGGCATTACAGAGCCCGAAGGGCATCACCAGATATTCATAGTGCCCGTCTCTGGTGTTAAATGCCGTCTTCCATTTGTTCCCATCACGGCTGCGAATCAGGTTGTAAGCCCCCTGCAGATCAAGTTTGGTAAACACTCTCGCTCCCCGTAGCCTATCAAACAGCTCTGATATCAGGGGTAGAGGATACTTATTCTTAACGGTGATGGCGTTAAGACCCCTGTAATCGATGCAAGGACGTAGTTCCCCACTCTTCTTCTGGACGAAGAAGAATCCCGCCCCCGCTGGTGACACTGCCTTCGTAATGAATCCTCTTGCCAGATTCTCCCTGATGTATTGAGACATGGCCTCTGTCTCCGGGAGAGATAGGGGATAGACTCGACCCCGGGGAGGCTCAGCACCAG
Source organism: Dendrobates tinctorius (assembly GCF_039654945.1). Classification (NCBI taxonomy): domain Eukaryota; kingdom Metazoa; phylum Chordata; class Amphibia; order Anura; family Dendrobatidae; genus Dendrobates; species Dendrobates tinctorius. The sequence goes on along the minus strand of NW_027361770.1, from coordinate 23,635,489 downwards.
GCAAGAGGTCAATAGGACAGTCATAGGGGCGATGCGGTGGAAGTGTCTCCGCCACCTTTTTGGAGAAAACGTCCGCATACTGTCGATAGTGTTTGGGAAGAGAGGAAATATCTGCGGGGACCTCAGTGGAGACAACCTGGACGCATTCCCTCAGACATCTACCCTCACATGACTTACTCCAACCAAGAATTCTCCCCGAGGACCACTCAATATGGGGAGAGTTATACCGCAACCAGGGGACCCCTAGAAGGACCTGGTCGATACCCTCGGGCATGACGAGGAGGGATTTCGTCTCCTGATGAGATGGAGACACCGAGAGTAACAGTGGAGCAGTTTGGTGGGTAATCTGTGAGGGCAGAGTCACGCCATTCACTACTCTGACGGTGACTGGCTTGGACATCATTAGCAGTGGTATAGCGTGCCGTTGAGCGAAGGCAGAAGACATAAAATTGCGCTCCACTCCGGAATCAACGCAAACCTCCACCGCCAGAGTGGAAGAACCAAACCCAAGTGTCCCCTTAAAGGACAACTTGGAGGAAAACGCAGCGGATTCTAGTGAGCCACCTCATACAGCCACTAGGGGCGAGCGTCTTCCCAGCCGCATTGGGCACTGGTTAGCAAAGTGACCGGACTGCCAGCAACCATGACAGATCACAGGGGCTCGAGCGGGCCGGGGCCTGGATCCCTCGCGGGAAGCCCCCTGACGCTCGGACGCCCGATCAGAAGATTCCAGAGGTTTAGCAAAACTGGGTGCCAACCTAAACATCTGCCTACACTGGAACCGCTCCAACCTTCACTTGGCAAAGCGAAGGTCTATATGGGTGGAGACGGTGATAAGCTCCCCCAGTGTAGCAGGAATCTCCCTGGTGGCCAGAGCGTCCTTCATATGGCCAGCCAACCCTCTCCAGAATGCCAGAATGAGGACCTTATCTGGCCACTCTAACTCTGAGGATAGCGTCTGGAACTGGATGGCAAAGTGGCTGACCATGGGCGAACCCTGTGACAATGCCAGCAGCCGGAGCACGGTGTCATGGGTGACTCGCGGTCCCAGGAAGACATGCTTCGGAGTGTCCAAGAACCGAGAGGCACTCTGCACCACATGATCACCACGCTCCCACAGCGGTGTGGCCCACTCCAAAGCCATGCCAGACAAGAGGGAAATAATAAATTCCACTTTAGCCCGCTCGGAGGGGAATTGTGCTGCCAGCAGCTCCAGCTGTATCGAGCACTGGCTCACGAAACCCCTACAAGAGGCACTATCACCTGAGACCTTCTCGGGCAGTGGGAGGTGGGACAAAGTCAGGGCAGGGATGGCAGTGGTCACACGGGAGACAGCCTCTGTGGCTGCCTGAACAGCGACTGCAGTAACATCCGCAGCTGAGGCTGGACGCTCGAGAGCCGCCAACTTGCCCTGCAGCTGCCGGATGTACTGCAGCAGTCGCTGTTCGTCCGCCATTACTAGCCAGACCCTGGCGCTAGAATAATGTTAGGGCTGGCGAAACGCACCAAACTATAAAATAGTAGTAGGTGCGTTCGCAGCCCGGGGTCCACCGTGCAGAGGTGGTACACTGCTGCTAGACAATGGCGGAAGAATTAAGCGGTGTGAAAACAGTCACACGTGGGTTATGTCACCCAATGTGAACAGGAGTGAACTCTGTTAATGCACAGAGCCGCACAACCGCTGAACGCAGACGCCGGAGCCTGTTTAGCTCACAGAGCCCGGCCAAAACAGCGCACAGTGTACGGCCACAGAACTATACCCCAAGGACACGGGGTTATAGTCCCTCTAGGCCCTCTGAGCGCGGTGTCGCTGCCGCGAGCGCCGCTATAGACGCTGGCTATAAGGTGTGGAGCACGTGCACTGAGGCATGCCGAGTCCCTGGTGAGGACTGATGCCTGACTCAACCTCTGACCTACCTACGCCTAAGCCTGGGCGCTAGCAGACTAGGCTGCCAACACATGCGTATCAAGGGTAGGGGTTTCTTAATGAGTCATTCACCAGAGACATTCATATGTACATACATCACTCACTCCACATAGTCTGTAAATACAGTCTATCCTAGCGCATGGCCGAGCGGCCATGCAAACCATTTACAGCCGTGAACATCCGGGACCTTCCTGGCTTCTCTGCCAATCCAAACACGAGCAGGATCTGAGCACGTGACCTTCGATCTCCAATGGGAGATCACTCCACGAGCATGCTCAGTGGCCCGACATGGGGACTTAGTCCCTGGAGAATCTCGCTGTTGAGCAGCATGTATTGCCATAGCTGTGCCAGAGGTGGCAGCAGCAAACAAACCCACGGAGCTGGTCTGGGCAGACCGCCTGGACCGACGAGTTTGCTGAGCAACCTCCTCTGCGGCTGGAGAGGAATGGGAGACTGCTGGAAGTAAGGCTCGGGATTCCTGCTGTGCAGCGACAGAAATCTGACACCCAACATTGGCCCCCTCCTCTCTGAGCCTTTCTCTGCTCAAATTCTGCAATGAGAAGAGGAGCGTGGATGTTTTTCACTGGCTCCTGCCTCTGGACCATGACCCTTCCAATCCACCAAGTAACAATTTTTGCCCCGCATCATCTTGCATCCCACGATGGCATTGACCTCAAACTCGTCTGATGACAGGTCTGATGTCCCGGCAGATGCCTCAGAAAACCGGGACATGTGCACTGGCTTAAGGACTGACACATGAAACGTGTCCGAGATAGCCAAGTGTGGTGGAAGAGCCAGGCGGTAGACCACAGGGTTGATCTGCTCGAGGACCTTGAATGGGCCAACATAGCACGGTGCGGACTTAGCGGATTCCACCCGCAGCCTGATGTTTCGAGCGGAGAGCCAGTGGAGGACCTCATTCTCTCCTTGGAGGCCCGGATAGCATCCTGCATGCGATTCCAAATGTCATGTGCCTCCACGACCCAGTCTGCCACCATAGAGTCGGTGGACGACACGGGCATGAGCACAGAGACGCACGGATGCTGGCTGTAATTTAAGAGGAAAGGGGTCTGACCGTTGGAGTCAGCCACAGCGCTGTTCAAGGCAAACTCCTCCCACGGCAGCAAGGGTGTACAATCATCCTGCCTGGCCGAGACAAAATGTCGCAGATATGTCACCAGGGTCTGGTTGGCTCTCTCAACCAACCCGTTCGTCTCGGGATGATAGGCCGAGGAGAGATGTAGCTCTACGCTGAGCAGAGAACAGAGCTCTCTCCAGAACCGAAACGCAAACTGAGGACCCCGGTCGCTGACAATCTTATCCGGCATGCCGTGCAGGCGGAAACCATGTTTAATAAACAACACTGCCAGGCCCCTTGCCGAAGGTAGCCGAGAGAGTGGTACCAGATGCACCATCTTGGAGAAATGATCGGTGACCACCCAAATGACGGTGCTGCCACTGGACTTGGGCAGACCCACCACAAAGTCCATACTGACCATCTCCCAGGGCCTGTCAGCAACTGGCAGAGGATAGAATAACCCAGCGGGCCGCTGATGAGTGGGCCGATTCTGGGCGCAAGAGACGCACGCCCGTATATAGTCCCTGACGTCATGGGCCATATGCGGCCACCAGTACGTCCTCGCCAGAAGCTCAGAGGTCCGTTTGGTCCCAAAATATCCACCCAGCCTGGATGAATGAGCCCAAGAGAGGACCTCCGGTCGCAGATGGGCAGGGACAAAAGTCTTGCCTGGAGGTACAGACTCGAGGGCGACCGGAGCCACAGTCCACAGGCTCTCAGAAGGGACTATCAGCCGAGGCTCCTCCTCCGATGACACCACAGAGCGGGATAGAGCATTGGCCCGGATGTTCTTCTCCCCAGAGAGAAAATGCAGGGTGAAGTGGAATCGGGAGAAGAGCAAGGACCATCTGGCCTGGTGAGAATTCAGCCGCTGGACTGTTTGTAAATAGACCAAATTCTTGTGGTCGGTGAACACCTGGAAAGGGTGGCGAGCCCCCTCCAGGAGGTGTCTCCACTCTGAAAAGGCCAACTTCATTGCTAGCAACTCCCCGTCCCTGATGGAATAATTCCTCTCCGCTGGTGTGAAGGTCTTGGAGAAGAAGAAGCATGGGTGCTTCCGACCTTGCGAGTCCTTCTGGAACAGGACCGCTCCTGCACCGACGGAAGAGGCATCCACCTCCAGAATGAAGGTTTTATCCACATCGGGGCGATGTAGAATGGGAGCGCTAGCGAAATGGGATTTAATAGAGGAGAAGGCCTTGGAGACAGGTTCTGACCACAACTTGGGGATTGCACCCTTCTTGGTGAGGGCTACCAAAGGCGCTACCAAAGTTGAGAAGTTGGGAATGAATTGGCGATAGTAATTTATGAACCCCATAAAGCGCTGCACCGCTTTGAAAGAAAGGGGTTCCTGCCAATCCATCACCGCCTGTAGCTTGGCAGGATCCATGGCCAAACCCTGGGCAGAGATGATATAGCCCAAGAAAGGCAAGGACTCCTGCTCAAACACACACTTGTCCAACTTGGCATAGAGGGAGTTTGCCCGCAGGAGGTCGAAAACTTTGCAAACATCTCTCCGGTGGGAGTCAATATCTGGAGAGTAGATGAGAATATCATCCAGATAGACTACTACCGAGGTGGTAAGCATATCCCGGAAGATATCATTCACAAAGTCTTCGAAGACGGCTGGGGCATTACAGAGCCCGAAGGGCATCACCAGATATTCATAGTGCCCGTCTCTGGTGTTAAATGCCGTCTTCCATTTGTTCCCATCACGGCTGCGAATCAGGTTGTAAGCCCCCTGCAGATCAAGTTTGGTAAACACTCTCGCTCCCCGTAGCCTATCAAACAGCTCTGATATCAGGGGTAGAGGATACTTATTCTTAACGGTGATGGCGTTAAGACCCCTGTAATCGATGCAAGGACGTAGTTCCCCACTCTTCTTCTGGACGAAGAAGAATCCCGCCCCCGCTGGTGACACTGCCTTCGTAATGAATCCTCTTGCCAGATTCTCCCTGATGTATTGAGACATGGCCTCTGTCTCCGGGAGAGATAGGGGATAGACTCGACCCCGGGGAGGCTCAGCACCAGGCAAGAGGTCAATAGGACAGTCATAGGGGCGATGCGGTGGAAGTGTCTCCGCCACCTTTTTGGAGAAAACGTCCGCATACTGTCGATAGTGTTTGGGAAGAGAGGAAATATCTGCGGGGACCTCAGTGGAGACAACCTGGACGCATTCCCTCAGACATCTACCCTCACATGACTTACTCCAACCAAGAATTCTCCCCGAGGACCACTCAATATGGGGAGAGTTATACCGCAACCAGGGGACCCCTAGAAGGACCTGGTCGATACCCTCGGGCATGACGAGGAGGGATTTCGTCTCCTGATGAGATGGAGACACCGAGAGTAACAGTGGAGCAGTTTGGTGGGTAATCTGTGAGGGCAGAGTCACGCCATTCACTACTCTGACGGTGACTGGCTTGGACATCATTAGCAGTGGTATAGCGTGCCGTTGAGCGAAGGCAGAAGACATAAAATTGCGCTCCACTCCGGAATCAACGCAAACCTCCACCGTCAGAGTGGAAGAACCAAACCCAAGTGTCCCCTTAAAGGACAACTTGGAGGAAAACGCAGCGGATTCTAGTGAGCCACCTCATACAGCCACTAGGGGCGAGCGTCTTCCCAGCCGCATTGGGCACTGGTTAGCAAAGTGACCGGACTGCCAGCAACCATGACAGATCACAGGGGCTCGAGCGGGCCGGGGCCTGGATCCCTCGCGGGAAGCCCCCTGACGCTCGGACGCCCGATCAGAAGATTCCAGAGGTTTAGCAAAACTGGGTGCCAACCTAAACATCTGCCTACACTGGAACCGCTCCAACCTTCACTTGGCAAAGCGAAGGTCTATATGGGTGGAGACGGTGATAAGCTCCCCCAGTGTAGCAGGAATCTCCCTGGTGGCCAGAGCGTCCTTCATATGGCCAGCCAACCCTCTCCAGAATGCCAGAATGAGGACCTTATCTGGCCACTCTAACTCTGAGGATAGCGTCTGGAACTGGATGGCAAAGTGGCTGACCATGGGCGAACCCTGTGACAATGCCAGCAGCCGGAGCACGGTGTCATGGGTGACTCGCGGTCCCAGGAAGACATGCTTCGGAGTGTCCAAGAACCGAGAGGCACTCTGCACCACATGATCACCACGCTCCCACAGTGGTGTGGCCCACTCCAAAGCCATGCCAGACAAGAGGGAAATAATAAATTCCACTTTAGCCCGCTCGGAGGGGAATTGTGCTGCCAGCAGCTCCAGCTGTATCGAGCACTGGCTCACGAAACCCCTACAAGAGGCACTATCACCTGAGACCTTCTCGGGCAGTGGGAGGTGGGACAAAGTCAGGGCAGGGATGGCAGTGGTCACACGGGAGACAGCCTCTGTGGCTGCCTGAACAGCGACTGCAGTAACATCCGCAGCTGAGGCTGGACGCTCGAGAGCCGCCAACTTGCCCTGCAGCTGCCGGATGTACTGCAGCAGTCGCTGTTCGTCCGCCATTACTAGCCAGACCCTGGCGCTAGAATAATGTTAGGGCTGGCGAAACGCACCAAACTATAAAATAGTAGTAGGTGCGTTCGCAGCCCGGGGTCCACCGTGCAGAGGTGGTACACTGCTGCTAGACAATGGCGGAAGAATTAAGCGGTGTGAAAACAGTCACACGTGGGTTATGTCACCCAATGTGAACAGGAGTGAACTCTGTTAATGCACAGAGCCGCACAACCGCTGAACGCAGACGCCGGAGCCTGTTTAGCTCACAGAGCCCGGCCAAAACAGCGCACAGTGTACGGCCACAGAACTATACCCCAAGGACACGGGGTTATAGTCCCTCTAGGCCCTCTGAGCGCGGTGTCGCTGCCGCGAGCGCCGCTATAGACGCTGGCTATAAGGTGTGGAGCACGTGCACTGAGGCATGCCGAGTCCCTGGTGAGGACTGATGCCTGACTCAACCTCTGACCTACCTACGCCTAAGCCTGGGCGCTAGCAGACTAGGCTGCCAACACATGCGTACCAAGGGTAGGGGTTTCTTAATGAGTCATTCACCAGAGACATTCATATGTACATACATCACTCACTCCACATAGTCTGTAAATACAGTCTATCCTAGCGCATGGCCGAGCGGCCATGCAAACCATTTACAGCCGTGAACATCCGGGACCTTCCTGGCTTCTCTGCCAATCCAAACACGAGCAGGATCTGAGCACGTGACCTTCGATCTCCAATGGGAGATCACTCCATGAGCATGCTCAGTGGCCCGACATGGGGACTTAGTCCCTGGAGAATCTCGCTGTTGAGCAGCATGTATTGCCATAGCTGTGCCAGAGGTGGCAGCAGCAAACAAACCCACGGAGCTGGTCTGGGCAGACCGCCTGGACCGACGAGATTGCTGAGCAACCTCCTCTGCGGCTGGAGAGGAATGGGAGACTGCTGGAAGTAAGGCTCGGGATTCCTGCTGTGCAGCGACAGAAATCTGACACCCAACATTGGCCCCCTCCTCTCTGAGCCTTGCTCTGCTCAAATTCTGCAATGAGAAGAGGAGCGTGGATGTTTTTCACTGGCTCCTGCCTCTGGACCATGACCCTTCCAATCCACCAAGTAACAATTTTTGCCCCGCATCATCTTGCATCCCACGATGGCATTGACCTCAAACTCGTCTGATGACAGGTCTGATGTCCCGGCAGATGCCTCAGAAAACCGGGACATGTGCACTGGCTTAAGGACTGACACATGAAACGTGTCCGAGATAGCCAAGTGTGGTGGAAGAGCCAGGCGGTAGACCACAGGGTTGATCTGCTCGAGGACCTTGAATGGGCCAACATAGCACGGTGCGGACTTAGCGGATTCCACCCGCAGCCTGATGTTTCGAGCGGAGAGCCAGTGGAGGACCTCATTCTCTCCTTGGAGGCCCGGATAGCATCCTGCATGCGATTCCAAATGTCATGTGCCTCCACGACCCAGTCTGCCACCATAGAGTCGGTGGACGACACGGGCATGAGCACAGAGACGCACGGATGCTGGCTGTAATTTAAGAGGAAAGGGGTCTGACCGTTGGAGTCAGCCACAGCGCTGTTCAAGGCAAACTCCTCCCACGGCAGCAAGGGTGTACAATCATCCTGCCTGGCCGAGACAAAATGTCGCAGATATGTCACCAGGGTCTGGTTGGCTCTCTCAACCAACCCGTTCGTCTCGGGATGATAGGCCGAGGAGAGATGTAGCTCTACGCTGAGCAGAGAACAGAGCTCTCTCCAGAACCGAAACGCAAACTGAGGACCCCGGTCGCTGACAATCTTATCCGGCATGCCGTGCAGGCGGAAACCATGTTTAATAAACAACACTGCCAGGCCCCTTGCCGAAGGTAGCCGAGAGAGTGGTACCAGATGCACCATCTTGGAGAAATGATCGGTGACCACCCAAATGACGGTGCTGCCATTGGACTTGGGCAGACCCACCACAAAGTCCATACTGACCATCTCCCAGGGCCTGTCAGCAACTGGCAGAGGATAGAATAACCCAGCGGGCCGCTGATGAGTGGGCCGATTCTGGGCGCAAGAGACGCACGCCCGTATATAGTCCCTGACGTCATGGGCCATATGCGGCCACCAGTACGTCCTCGCCAGAAGCTCAGAGGTCCGTTTGGTCCCAAAATATCCACCCAGCCTGGATGAATGAGCCCAAGAGAGGACCTCCGGTCGCAGATGGGCAGGGACAAAAGTCTTGCCTGGAGGTACAGACTCGAGGGCGACCGGAGCCACAGTCCACAGGCTCTCAGAAGGGACTATCAGCCGAGGCTCCTCCTCCGATGACACCACAGAGCGGGATAGAGCATTGGCCCGGATGTTCTTCTCCCCAGAGAGAAAATGCAGGGTGAAGTGGAATCGGGAGAAGAGCAAGGACCATCTGGCCTGGTGAGAATTCAGCCGCTGGACTGTTTGTAAATAGACCAAATTCTTGTGGTCGGTGAACACCTGGAAAGGGTGGCGAGCCCCCTCCAGGAGGTGTCTCCACTCTGAAAAGGCCAACTTCATTGCTAGCAACTCCCCGTCCCTGATGGAATAATTCCTCTCCGCTGGTGTGAAGGTCTTGGAGAAGAAGAAGCATGGGTGCTTCCGACATTGCGAGTCCTTCTGGAACAGGACCGCTCCTGCACCGACGGAAGAGGCATCCACCTCCAGAATGAAGGTTTTATCCACATCGGGGCGATGTAGAATGGGAGCGCTAGCGAAATGGGATTTAATAGAGGAGAAGGCCTTGGAGACAGGTTCTGACCACAACTTGGGGATTGCACCCTTCTTGGTGAGGGCTACCAAAGGCGCTACCAAAGTTGAGAAGTTGGGAATGAATTGGCGATAGTAATTTATGAACCCCATAAAGCGCTGCACCGCTTTGAAAGAAAGGGGTTCCTGCCAATCCATCACCGCCTGTAGCTTGGCAGGATCCATGGCCAAACCCTGGGCAGAGATGATATAGCCCAAGAAAGGCAAGGACTCCTGCTCAAACACACACTTGTCCAACTTGGCATAGAGGGAGTTTGCCCGCAGGAGGTCGAAAACTTTGCAAACATCTCTCCGGTGGGAGTCAATATCTGGAGAGTAGATGAGAATATCATCCAGATAGACTACTACCGAGGTGGTAAGCATATCCCGGAAGATATCATTCACAAAGTCTTCGAAGACGGCTGGGGCATTACAGAGCCCGAAGGGCATCACCAGATATTCATAGTGCCCGTCTCTGGTGTTAAATGCCGTCTTCCATTTGTTCCCATCACGGCTGCGAATCAGGTTGTAAGCCCCCTGCAGATCAAGTTTGGTAAACACTCTCGCTCCCCGTAGCCTATCAAACAGCTCTGATATCAGGGGTAGAGGATACTTATTCTTAACGGTGATGGCGTTAAGACCCCTGTAATCGATGCAAGGACGTAGTTCCCCACTCTTCTTCTGGACGAAGAAGAATCCCGCCCCCGCTGGTGACACTGCCTTCGTAATGAATCCTCTTGCCAGATTCTCCCTGATGTATTGAGACATGGCCTCTGTCTCCGGGAGAGATAGGGGATAGACTCGACCCCGGGGAGGCTCAGCACCAGGCAAGAGGTCAATAGGACAGTCATAGGGGCGATGCGGTGGAAGTGTCTCCGCCACCTTTTTGGAGAAAACGTCCGCATACTGTCGATAGTGTTTGGGAAGAGAGGAAATATCTGCGGGGACCTCAGTGGAGACAACCTGGACGCATTCCCTCAGACATCTACCCTCACATGACTTACTCCAACCAAGAATTCTCCCCGAGGACCACTCAATATGGGGAGAGTTATACCGCAACCAGGGGACCCCTAGAAGGACCTGGTCGATACCCTCGGGCATGACGAGGAGGGATTTCGTCTCCTGATGAGATGGAGACACCGAGAGTAACAGTGGAGCAGTTTGGTGGGTAATCTGTGAGGGCAGAGTCACGCCATTCACTACTCTGACGGTGACTGGCTTGGACATCATTAGCAGTGGTATAGCGTGCCGTTGAGCGAAGGCAGAAGACATAAAATTGCGCTCCACTCCGGAATCAACGCAAACCTCCACCGCCAGAGTGGAAGAACCAAACCCAAGTGTCCCCTTAAAGGACAACTTGGAGGAAAACGCAGCGGATTCTAGTGAGCCACCTCATACAGCCACTAGGGGCGAGCGTCTTCCCAGCCGCATTGGGCACTGGTTAGCAAAGTGACCGGACTGCCAGCAACCATGACAGATCACAGGGGCTCGAGCGGGCCGGGGCCTGGATCCCTCGCGGGAAGCCCCCTGACGCTCGGACGCCCGATCAGAAGATTCCAGAGGTTTAGCAAAACTGGGTGCCAACCTAAACATCTGCCTACACTGGAACCGCTCCAACCTTCACTTGGCAAAGCGAAGGTCTATATGGGTGGAGACGGTGATAAGCTCCCCCAGTGTAGCAGGAATCTCCCTGGTGGCCAGAGCGTCCTTCATATGGCCAGCCAACCCTCTCCAGAATGCCAGAATGAGGACCTTATCTGGCCACTCTAACTCTGAGGATAGCGTCTGGAACTGGATGGCAAAGTGGCTGACCATGGGCGAACCCTGTGACAATGCCAGCAGCCGGAGCACGGTGTCATGGGTGACTCGCGGTCCCAGGAAGACATGCTTCGGAGTGTCCAAGAACCGAGAGGCACTCTGCACCACATGATCACCACGCTCCCACAGCGGTGTGGCCCACTCCAAAGCCATGCCAGACAAGAGGGAAATAATAAATTCCACTTTAGCCCGCTCGGAGGGGAATTGTGCTGCCAGCAGCTCCAGCTGTATCGAGCACTGGCTCACGAAACCCCTACAAGAGGCACTATCACCTGAGACCTTCTCGGGCAGTGGGAGGTGGGACAAAGTCAGGGCAGGGATGGCAGTGGTCACACGGGAGACAGCCTCTGTGGCTGCCTGAACAGCGACTGCAGTAACATCCGCAGCTGAGGCTGGACGCTCGAGAGCCGCCAACTTGCCCTGCAGCTGCCGGATGTACTGCAGCAGTCGCTGTTCGTCCGCCATTACTAGCCAGACCCTGGCGCTAGAATAATGTTAGGGCTGGCGAAACGCACCAAACTATAAAATAGTAGTAGGTGCGTTCGCAGCCCGGGGTCCACCGTGCAGAGGTGGTACACTGCTGCTAGACAATGGCGGAAGAATTAAGCGGTGTGAAAACAGTCACACGTGGGTTATGTCACCCAATGTGAACAGGAGTGAACTCTGTTAATGCACAGAGCCGCACAACCGCTGAACGCAGACGCCGGAGCCTGTTTAGCTCACAGAGCCCGGCCAAAACAGCGCACAGTGTACGGCCACAGAACTATACCCCAAGGACACGGGGTTATAGTCCCTCTAGGCCCTCTGAGCGCGGTGTCGCTGCCGCGAGCGCCGCTATAGACGCTGGCTATAAGGTGTGGAGCACGTGCACTGAGGCATGCCGAGTCCCTGGTGAGGACTGATGCCTGACTCAACCTCTGACCTACCTACGCCTAAGCCTGGGCGCTAGCAGACTAGGCTGCCAACACATGCGTACCAAGGGTAGGGGTTTCTTAATGAGTCATTCACCAGAGACATTCATATGTACATACATCACTCACTCCACATAGTCTGTAAATACAGTCTATCCTAGCGCATGGCCGAGCGGCCATGCAAACCATTTACAGCCGTGAACATCCGGGACCTTCCTGGCTTCTCTGCCAATCCAAACACGAGCAGGATCTGAGCACGTGACCTTCGATCTCCAATGGGAGATCACTCCACGAGCATGCTCAGTGGACCGACATGGGGACTTAGTCCCTGGAGAATCTCGCTGTTGAGCAGCATGTATTGCCATAGCTGTGCCAGAGGTGGCAGCAGCAAGCAAACCCACGGAGCTGATCTGGGCAGAGTGCCTGGACTGATGAGCTTGCTGAGCAACCTCCTCTGCGGCTGGAGAGGAATGGGGGACTGCTGGAAGTAAGGCTCGGGATTCCCGCTGTGCAGCGACAGAAATCTGACGCCTAACAGTCCCAGGCCAAGTTGCAGTGGAAATCCTGGCCTAGAGAACCAATCATAAGATTGTGGCACACATCCTGAAGTCATAACATTGCCAAAAATGCATAAAAAGGGCATGTTGTTGCAGTGAGAAGAGGAATCGGAGAACCTATTGAAAAGATCATATAATGGAGCTGGATGGGGGTGAGCCGTCAGGTCACTATTACTTTTTTTTATATATTTTAAACCTATCTGTGGCCCTCTCTGACCTCTATAATTGAGTAAAATGGCAACAGCGTGTTGTTGTTTTTTTATAGGGGATAATTTTTTACATTTAGGACAACTTCCCTGATTTCTATCTTTCCTTTACCAAAACTACAGTGAAAAGACAGGCAGGTAGCACAGTGCAACCATATGATTTTGTTATCTGCTGTTGAGATGACAAGGTTACATTGACACAAGCTCTGAATGTAAGTCTATGAGACAATTTTCTGGCTCTCATAGAATTACATTGAGTTATGACTTCCGTATTGCTCCACCAAACACTGGAGCAATCCAGCAGGCCACAACCTGCAGAAGAACTGACCATTTTGGTGCCAATAAAAGGTAAAGACAGCATCTGGTAAGTATCTTACTAGGGGCAGGGATCTTATGTTAGTTGTGCTTAAACTTAAATTAATGCTTGGGTTGTGCTTAAAGTGATTAAACATCCTGACTAGTGTTGAGCGATACCAGCCGATACTGAAAAATATCGTATCGGAATGGATCGGCCGATCTAAAAAAAAGTATCGGGTATCGCCAATTCCGATACCGGAAGTCCCATTCAAGTCTATGGGACTTCTGGTATCGGAATAAGAAAAACCCTTTTCTGTCCTTGTACAGCCTCTCGGGGGTGTGTACAGACCTTCCGGGGGTCTGTGCCGGCCTGCCGGGGTCTGTGCCAACTGCCCGGGGGTCTGTGCGGACTGCCGGGGGTCTGTACCGGCCTGCTGGGGGGCTGTGCCGGCTGCCAGGGGTCTGTGCCGACTGCCCAGGGGTCTGTGCCGACTGCCGGGGGTCTGTACCGGCCTGCCGGGGGGCTGTGCCGACTGTCCGGGGGTCTGTCCAGGCTGCGGGGGTCTTTGCAGGCATCGTCCGATGGGACTACAAGTCCCATCGGGCTATGCCTGCTACCATGACGGTGATTGACACATTAGCCAATGATGGGACAGCAGTAGTCCCATCATCCGGCTGTGTTGAATGTAAAGAAAAAAAAAACATACTACATACATACTACATACATACTACATATATACATACTACATACATACTACATACATACTACATATATACATACTACATACATACTACATATATACATACTACATATATACTACATGCATACTACATACATACTACATATATACATACTACATACATACTACATATATACTACATATATACATACTACATACATACTACATACATACATACTACATGCATACTACATATATACATACTACATACATACTACATACACACTACATACATACTACATATATACATACTACATACATACTACATATATACTACATTCATACAACATACATATATACTACATACATACAACATACATACTACATACCACATACATAGTACATACATGCATACTACATACATGCTACATATATACTACATTCATACAACATACATATATACTACATACATACAACATGCTACAGACATACAACATACATACTACATACAATACATTCATACAATACATACATATAGACATACAGTACATACAACATAGAGTACATACTCACCATTACTTGTCACTTTGATCCCCGAAGCCAGTGTCATCTAAGGAAAAATATGAAAATAACAAACCACCAAATACTCCCTGATCCGCAGAAATCCATGAGTGAGTGTCCCACGCCGATCTTCCGTGGAGAGCAGCAGCATCAGCTGATGCGACCACTCTCTACGGGGCTCAGGAATCCAGTGTCGGAAGGTAGGTATCCTTCCGCACTGTATTCCTCCGCCACTGTAAAAAAATAGTCCCTGGTCTCACTTTATGGCAAATGCTGCGTGAGAACTTTTTCACACAGCAATGCCAAAAGTGAGACTAGGGACTATTTTTTTACAGTGGCGGAGGAATACAGTGTGGAAGGATACCTACCTTCCGACACTGGATTCCTTGAGCCCCTAGAGAGCGGTCGCATCAGCTGATGCTGCTGCTCTCCACGGCAGATAGGCGTGGGACACGCGTGGATTTCTGCGGATCAGGGAGTATATGGCTTGTTTGTTATTTTCATATTTTTCCTTAGATGACACTGGCTTCGGGGAACAGTGTGACAAGTATTGGTGAGTATGTACTCTGTGTTATAAGTACTGTATGTCTATGTATGTATTGTATGAATGTATGAATGTATGAATGTATTGTATGTAGTATGTATGTATTGTATGAATGTATGTATGTTGTATGTATGCAGTATGTAGTATGTATGTATGTTGTATGTCTGTAGCATGTTGTATGTATGTAGTATGTATGTAACATGTATGTAGTATATATGTATGTTGCATGAATGTAGTATATATGTAGCATGTATGTAGTATCTATGTATGTTGCATGAATGTAGTATATATGTAGCATGTATGTAGTATGTATGTAGTATGTATGTATGTTGAATGCAGTATGTATGTTGTATGAATGTAGTATATATGAAGCATGTATGTAGTATGTATGTATGTTGTATGAATGTAGTATATATGTAGTATGTAGTATGTATGTATGTATGCTGTATGAATGTAGTATATATGTAGCATGTATGTAGTATGTAGTATGTATGTATGTTGTATGTAGTATATATGTAGTGTGTAGTATATATGTATGTAGTATATATGTAGTATGTATGTAGTATGTATATAGTATGTATGTAGTATGTATATATGTAGCATGTATGTAGCATGTATGTAGTATATATGTATGTAGCATGTATGTAGCATGTATGTAGTATGTATGTAGTATATATGTATGTTGTATGTATGTAGTATGTATGTAGTATGTATATATGTAGCATGTATGTATCATGTATGTAGCATGAATGTAGTATGCTGTATGAATGTAGTATGTATGTAGTATGTATATATGTAGCATGTATGTAGTATGTATGTAGTATATATGTAGTATATATGTATGCTGTATGAATGTATTATATATGTAGTATGTATATAGTATGTATGTAGTATGTATGTATGTAGTATGTATGTAGTATATATGTATGTTGTATGAATGTAGTATATATGTATTATGTATGTAGTATGTATGTATGTTGTATGTATGTAGTATGTATGTATGTAGTATGCATGTAGTATGTATGTAGCATGTATGTAGCATGTATGTAGTATGTATGTATGTAGTATGTATGTTTGTAGTATGTATGTAGCATGTATGTAGTATGTATGTAGGATGTATGTAGTATGTATGAAGGAGTAGCCCTCCGAAACGATCGTTGGGGTGGATTGCTGACTGCTGGAGCCTCTGCCTGCCATTTCATTAGGTAATTTATGCTTCCTCTCTTATTACTATGCTTCTTAGGCATCATATATCTGTCTAACCATGGTGAATGGTCACCTGCTACCTGATAATGATCTGTGTATCTAGCTGTTTACTTGATGGATGGAGCTGGTATAAAGAGATATACACTCACTGGCCACTTTGTTAGGTACACCATGCTAGTAAGGGGTTGGACCCCCTTTTGCCTTCAGAACTGCCTCAATTCTTCGTGGCAGAGATTCAACAAGGTGCTGGAAGCATTCCTCAGAGATTTTGGACCATATTGACATGATGGCATCACACAGTTGGCGCAGATTTGTCGGCTGCACATCCCTGATGCGAATCTCCCGTTCCACCACATCCCAAAGATGCTCTATTGGATTGAGATCTGGTGACTGAGGAGGCCATTTGAGTACAGTAAACTCATTGTCATGTTCAAGAAACCAATCTGAGATGATTCGAGCTTTATGACATGGCGCATTATCCTGCTGAAAGTAGCCATCAGATGTTGGGTACATTGTGGTCATAAAGGGATGGACATGGTCAGCAACAATACTCAGGTAGGCTGTGGCGTTGCAACGATGCTCAATTGGTACCAAGGGGCCCAAAGAGTGCCCAGAAAAAATTCCCCACACCATGACACCACCACCACCAGCCTGAACCGTTGATACAAGGCAGGATGGATCCATGCTTTCATGTTGTTTACGCCAAATTCTGACCCTACCATCCGAATGTCGTAGCAGAAATCGAGACTCATCAGACCAGGCAACGTTTTTCCAATCTTCTACTGTCCAATTTCGATGAGCTTGTGCAAATTTTAGCCTCAGTTTCGTGTTCTTAGCTGAGAGGAGTGGTACCCAGTGTGGTCTTCTGCTGCTGTAGCCCATCTGCCTCAAAGTTCGACGCACTGTGCGTTCAGAGATGCTCTTCTGCCTACCTTGGTTGTAAAGGGTGGCAATTTGAGTCACTGTTGCCTTTCTATCAGCTCGAACCAGTCTGCCCATTCTCCTCTGACCTCTGGCATCAACATGGCATTTCCGGCCACAGAACTGCCGCTCACTGGATTTTTTTTCTTTTTCGGACCATTCTCTGTAAACCCTAGAGATGGTTGTGCGTGAAAATCCCAGTAGATCAGCAGTTTCTGAAATTCTCAGACCAGCCCTTCTGGCACCAACAATCATGCCACGTTCAAAGGCACTCAAATCACCTTTCTTCCCCATACTGATGCTCGGTTTGAACTGCAGGAGATTGTCTTGACCATGTCTACATGCCTAAATGCACTGAGTTGCCGCCATGTGATTGGCTGATTAGAAATTAAGTCTTAACACACAGTTGGACAGGTGTACCTAATAAAGTGGCCAGTGAGTGTATATCTACATATATACTGTTTGGCGGTCTATTCCTAATTGCCATACATTGCCATGCACTATATGCACTCTGTGATAATTTAGTAACTTTATGCATGCTTTGTTACTGCATAGGTTCTGGTTGTACAGCAATACTTTTTTTTTTTTTTTTTTTATCCATGCGGTGTGCGGTTTCGCACTTTATCGCCCACTCCCCCCCATTTGTATCTGGATGTGTCTTAATTAAAATAAAACTTTTTTGACTTTACTCTTGACTTATAGTCGCTTTTTTGGAGCTCTGCTCAGTTTTCTCTTTAGGTAGTTTGCGATTGTCCTTATCGTCCATTTATTTTCTGTCTGCTATTTGAATTATTATGCTGATTTCTTGATATTTAAAATGCAGACACTTGTCAAAGGTACTTTTATTTATGTATGTATGTTGTATGAATGTAGTTTGTATGTATGTAGTATGTATGTTTTGTTTTTTTTTACATTCAACACATTAGCCGGATGATGGGACTACTACTGTCCCATCATTGGCTAATGCGTCAATCACTGTCAGTGTAGCAGGCATCGCCCGATGGGACTTGTAGTCCCATCGGACGATGCCTGCACACACACAAGACCCCCGGCAGGCCCGCACAGACCACCGGCAGCCGGCACAGGCACCCGGCAGTCAGCACAGACCCCCGGCAGGCCCGTACAGACCCACGACAGTCGGCACAGACCCCCCGCAGTCGGCACAGACCGCGCATCATGATGCGCACAGACCGCACATCATGATGACGTCATTTCAGCAGCCAATCACAGCCATGCCAATAGTTAACATGCCTAACAGGATGTGCCCACACTTCTGAGGATTCCCATTGGCTGAATCAAATCGAGCAGGCTGATAGCTTTATGGGAACTTCCGATTCCGGTATCCGATACGAAAAAAGTATCGGAAGTCAGTATCGGAATTCTGATACAGCTAATATCGGCCGATACCCGATACTTGCGGTATCGGAAAGCTCAACACTAATCCTGACAATATGTTATCACTTACTGAGATCAGAATACCCCATTATTAGCATACATTTTTTTGCAGACTTAATAGTGGAACAACAGATACATCTTGAGTTTTTGGGTCCTAAGAATTCTGTGTACACTCATAAAATTGTACTCATCATATTCATTTGAATGATTTCTAATGTAGTGGAACCATCAATAGTTTATAAAATGAAATTGCCTTTCTTCCCAGTTCAAGCATACAGTATAAAAAGTTTGAGTACTATTCTTCTTAATGCATTAGAACATTGTAGTCAAAATTTAGGAAGCTCTGTATTCATCCCTTTTTCAGATATACTATTCTATAATATATATTTTAGCAATTACTTATAAATAAATTCAATACAATTCAAATATAAATAAAAAAAAAGCATTGATAGATAAAAAATTTAAAAAGCACAAAACAAAAAAATTAGACCAATTATACCAATAATAATAATTTTTAGCTCAGTAAATTGCTTAGTGTCACCTGCATTCTACTGATGGCACTTGCAGGGCACAGGACAGGGAATGCGCGTTCTATGCAGTTATGCTAACTGTTCTTTTACTAAACTAGCTCATTATCATAAACTTTAGAGTGGCTGCAAACATCAGCTTCACTTTAAATAGAATGTAAGTGAGTAAAATATCAACTATTAAAACGTGTCTATATGTCATGCATGGGGCGATGCCATCATTAAATACTGGCCACCCTGTAACATTGTACACTCTGATTCTAGCTCTAACAAGAAAGTCACCAATTGAGAATTCTGTTCATCATTTCAATGTGAAGTCCTTCAGACAGCTCCAGTCACCTTGTAATGAGTATTCTCTCCACAATAATCTCTCTTTTCTCGAAAAATGGTATAAATAGAATTACAACACAATTGCCCCCTTTTATCTGATGAATGTGAAGCAGCAATATTATGTTAGTAGGCCTTTTTAGAAGATCTATTGGACTTTAATAAAATTTGATCAATGCATTTAAGTCAAATTGAATTATATGTAAGTGGATAGGGTTGACATATGTTTCAATATCTGCGAGTGATACATTATTCTCCAGTGAGCATAAAATTTAATGAAATATAAATACCCATTAATCCTCATGTTTCAGCCAATCAGTCACCACTGCTCTAGCCTGCTGTTAGCAGAAACAGGCCCAGAAAGTCATCTGTTTTATCTAGGCAGGTGCTCCAAACTGGAAATGAATCAGAAAACAATGGGTGGTAAAAAAATCAAAGGGTCAAGTGAACAGTGCCAAGACAATGCCACTGAAACCATGTTATAATACCATAGTTATAAGTCAAAGTTCCTGCAGAGAAATCACACACTTTGCATATTGATTCATCCCTATAGTTTAAGTACATTGGTTTAAAGAAATAAATTGTTAAAGGTTACAATCTGAACGTCACTAAAATCTCAATAACATGGAGGTAAAACTTAGATGTGCTGAAGAAAGGCAAAGTCAATGATGTTACGTCTGTTATGCCTTCTGCATGCAGGACCTTAGCATGTTCCGAAAGCTTGGTGTTTTTACATGTAGCTGCTAATATCATGGATCTCTTTCAAATTAAACTGCATTGCTGACATTTCCAGAAGAGAGTCTCTGGTCATGTTAGTAGAATGGAACTAAACAGAAGATCAAATACAATAACTTCTGCTATAGAGTTAATTTTAGTAGACTTAGCTACCTTCATAGACACAGTAAGACATATCTTTTTTCATTAATAGGGGGTTGGAAGAGGTTGCATAAGAGTTGTTGGAAATATGGTCCAAAGAAAAAAAAATTGCAAAGAAATCGCAAACTAAGGGCTCTTGCTCACTTGCGATGAAATCTGACTAATTCAATGCGATAAAAAATCAGATTGAATTCGGACCAATGTTAATCTAGGATGGTGTGCTCATCTGTGTTTTTTTTTCCCAGCTCAGATCCAATCAAAATCAGGCTGGAAAAAAAATCGCAGCATGGTGCGATTGTCATCATAAAATGGATCGCATCCCACAATAGAATTTAATGGGTAACATAAAAAAAAATCGCACGGCAATCATACTATGCGAGTATGATTTTTATGCACCGGTGTCCTTTGAAAAGTCAGCAATTCATATGCGGATATACAGTACAATCACACTGACAGGTTACAAAAGAATAGATGGAATACATATATACACATAGAATAGGTGTGTGTGTATATATATACACTACCATTCAAAAGTTTAGGGTCACATAGAAATTTCCTTATTTTTGAAAGAAAAGCACAGTTTTTTTCCAATGAAGCTAACATTAAATGATTCAGAAATACACTCTATACATTGTTAATGTGGTAAATGACTATTCTAGCTGCAAACATCTGGTTTGTAATGCAATTTCTTCAATGGTATATAGAGGCCCATTTCCAACAACCATCACTCCAGTGTTCTTATGGTACATTGTGTTTGCTAACTGTGTAAGAAGGCTAATGGATGGTTAGAATACCCTTGAAAACCCTTGTGCAAGTATGTTAGCACAGCTGAAAACAGTTTGGCTGTTTAGAGAAGCTATAAACCTTACCTTCCTTTGAGCTAGTTGAGAATCTGGAGCAATACATTTGTTGGTTCCATTAAACTCTCAAAATGGCCAGAAAAAAAGAACTTTGAAGTGAAACTCGACAGTTTATTCTTGTTCTTAGAAATGAAGGCTATTCCATGTGAGTAATTGCCAAGGAGCTGAAGATTTCCTACAATGGTGTGTACTACTCCCTTCAGAGGAGAGCACAAACAGGCTCTAACCAGAGTAGAAAGAGAAGTGGGTGGCTCTGCTGCTCTACTGAGCAACAAGACAAGTACATTAAAGTCTGTAGCTTAAGAAATTGATGCCTCACAGATCCTCAATTGGCAACTTCATTATATAGAACACGCAAAACGCCAGTGTCAATATCTACAGTGAAGAGGCGACTCTGGGATGCTGGCCTTCAGGGCAGAGTGGCAAAGAAAAAGCCACAGCTGAGGCTGGCTAATAAAAGGAAAAGATTAATATGGGCAAATGAACACAGACATTGAACAGAGGAAGATTGGAAAAAAGTGTTATGGACAGAAAAATAATACAAGTTTGAGGTGTTTGAATCACAGAGAAGAACATCTGTGAGACGCAGGACAATTGAAAAGATACTGGAAGAGTGCCTGACACCGTCTGTCAGGCATGGTGTAGGTAATGTGATGGTCTGGGGTTGCTTTCGTGCTGGTAAAGTGGGAGATTTGTACAAAGTAAAAGGGATTTTCAATAACGAAGGTTATCACTCAATTTTGCATCGCCATGCCATAGCCTGTGGACAGCGCTTGATTGGAGCCAATTTCATTCTACAACAGGACAATGACCCAAATCACACCTCCAAATTATGCAAGAACTATTTAGGAAAGAAGCAGGCAGCTGATATTCTATCTGTAATAGAGTGGCCAGTTAAGTCCCCAGATCTCAACCCCATTGAACTGTTGTGGGAGCAGCTTGACTGCATGGTACACAAAATGTGCCCATCAAGCCAACCAACTTGTGGGAGGGGTTTCTGGAAGCATAGGGTGACATTTCTCAAGATTAGCTCGGCAAATTAACTGCTAGAATGCCAAAGGTCTGCTGTAATTGCTGCAAAGGGAGCATTCTTTGACAAAGGCACTGCTAGACCTAATATTATCCAACAGGCCAGACCGCATATCAAATGTAAGGGTTGGGGGTCACTTGGGTAATAGTGATCACAAATTAATAAGTTTTCATGTATCCTTTAATAAGATGTGTAGTAGAGGGGTTACAAGGACACTAAACTTCAGGAAGGCAAATTTCCAACGGATGAGAGATGATCTTGGTGCAATTAACTGGGACGATATCCTGAGACATAAAAATACACAAAGAAAATGTGAGACGTTTATTAGCATCCTGAATAGGATCTGTGCACAATATATACCGTATGGGAATAAACATGCGAGAAATAGGAGGAAACCACTATGGCTAAATAGAGCTGTAAGGGGCGCAATAAGAGATAAAAATAAAGCATTTAGAGAATTAAAGCAAGTAGGTAGTGATGAAGCATTAAATAAATACAGAAGATTAAATAAATTCTGTAAAAAGCAAATCAAGACAGCAAAGATTGAGACAGAGAGACTCATTGCCAGAGAAAGTAAAAATAATCCCAAAATATTCTTTAACTACATAAATAGTAAGAAGCTAAAAAATGATAGTGTTGGTCCCCTTAAAAATAGTCTGGGTGAAATGGTGGATGAGGATGAGGAAAAAGCCAATATGCTAAATGACTTTTTTTCAACAGTATTTACACAAGAAAATCCCATGATGGATAACATGATCAGGGATAAAAATTCTCCATTAAATGTCACCTGCTTAACCCAGCAGGAAGTACGGCGGCGTCTACAAATCACTAAAATTGACAAATCCCCGAGCCCGGATGGGATACACCCCCGAGTACTGCAGGAATTAAGCACAGTCATTGATAGACCACTATTTTTAATCTTTAAAGATTCCATAATAACAGGGTCTGTGCCACAGGACTGGCATATAGCAAATGTGGTGCCAATATTCAAAAAGGGGACAAAAACTGAACTTGGAAATTATAGGCCTGTAAGTTTAACCTCAACTGTGGGTAAAATCCTGGAGGGTTTTCTAAGAGATACTATACTGGAGTATCTGGAGAAGAATAACCTTATGACCCAATATCAACATGGGTTTACAAGAGACCGTTCCTGTCAGACTAATCTGATAAGCTTTTATGAAGAGGTAAGTTCCGGACTGGACCAAGGGAATGCAGTGGACGTGGTGTACATGGACTTTTCAAAAGCTTTTGATACGGTGCCACACAATAGGTTGATACATAAAATGAGAACAATGGGGATAGGGGAAAATATGTGTAGGTGGGTTAAGAGCTGGCTCAGGGATAGGAAACAAAGGGTGGTTATTAATGGAGCACACTCGGACTGGGTCACGGTTAGCAGTGGGGTACCACAGGGGTCAGTTTTGGGCCCGCTTCTTTTTAACATATTTATTAATGACCTTGTAGGGGGCATAGAGAGTAGAATTTCAATATTTGCAGATGACACTAAACTCTGCAGGGTAATTAATACAGAGGAGGACAATTTTATATTACAGGAGGATTTATGTAAACTAGAAGCTTGGGCTGATAAATGGCAAATGAGCTTTAATGGGGATAAATGTAAGGTCATGCACTTGGGTAGAACGAACAAGTTGTATAATTATGTGCTTAATTGTAAAACACTGGGCAAAACAGTCACTGAAAAAGACCTGGGTGTATGGGTGGACGACAAACTCACATTTAGTGGCCAGAGTCAAGCAGCTGCTGCAAAGGCAAATAAAATAATGGGATGCATTAAAAGAGGCATAGATGCTCATGAGGAGAACATAATTTTACCTCTATATAAGTCACTAGTGCGACCACACTTAGAATACTGTGTACAGTTCTGGTCTCCGGTGTATAAGAAAGACATAGCTGAACTGGAGCGGGTGCAGAGAAGAGCGACCAAGGTTATTAGGGAACTAGGGGGTCTGCAATACCAAGACAGGTTATTACACTTGGGGTTATTTAGTTTGGAGAATCGAAGGCTTAGGGGTGATCTTATTACAATGTATAAATATATGTGGGGACAATACAAAGACCTTTCTAATGATCTTTTTACTCTTAGACCTGTGACGGGGACAAGGGGGCATCCTCTACGTCTGGAGGAAAGAAGGTTTAAGCATACTCACAGACGCGGATTCTTTACTGTAAGAGCAGTGAGACTATGGAACTCTCTGCCATATGATGTTGTAATGAGTGATTCACTACTAAAATTTAAGAAGGGACTGGATGCCTTTCTTGAAAAGTATAATATTACAGGATATATACACTAGTCTCCTTAATATTGCGTTGATCCAGGGAGCTAGTCTGATTGCCGTATGTGGAGTCGGGAAGGAATTTTTTTCCCCAATGTGAAGCTTACTGTTGCCACATGGGGTTTTTTTGCCTTCCTCTGGATCAACATGTTAGGGCAAGTTAGGATAGGATATGGGTTGAACTAGATGGACTTAAAGTCTCCCTTCAACCTTAATTACTATGTTACCATGTTACTATGTAAAGCAAAGTTTGAAGGAGAAAATTATTTAAAATAAAAATCTTTTTTTCGAACCTTGTCAATGTCTGGACTAGATTTTAAATTCATTTGGCAACTCATTTGATTAACAAAAGTATGAGTTTTCATTGAAAAAATAAAAATGTCTGGGTGACCCTAAACTTTTGAACGGTAATGATATATATATATATATATATATATATATACAGTACAGACCAAAAGTTTGACACACATTCTCAATAAAAGAGTTTTCTCTATTTTCATGACTATGAAAATTGTAGATTCACTCTGAAGGCATCAAAGCTATGAATTAACACATGTGGAATTATATAATTAACAAAAAAGTGTAAAACAACTGAAAATATGTCTTATATTCTAGGTTCTTCAAAGTAGCCACCTTTTGCTTTGATTGCTGCTTTGCACACTCTTGGCATTCTCTTAATGAGCTTCAAGAGGTAGTCACCGGAAATGGTCTTCCAACAGTCTTGAAGGAGTTCCCAGAGAAGCTTAGCACTTGTTGGCCCTTTTGCCTTCACTCTGTGGTCCAGCTCGCCCCAAGTCATCTTGATTGGGTTCAGGTCTGGTGACTGTGGAGGTCAGGTCATCTGGCGTAGCACCCCATCACTCTCCTTCTTGGTCAAACAGCCCTTACACAGCCTGGAGGTGTGTTTGGGGTCATTGTCCTGTTGAAAAATAAATGATGGTCCAACTAAACGCAAACCGGATGGAATAGCATGCCGCTGCAAGATGCTGTGGTAGCCAGGCTTGTTCAGTATGCCTTCAATTTTGAATAAATCCCCAACAGTGTCACCAGCAAAGCACCCCCACACCATCACACCTCCTCCTCCATGCTTCACGGTGGGAACCAGGCATGTAGAGTCCATCCGTTCACCTTTTCTGCGTCGCACAAAGACACGGTGGTTGGAACCAAAGATCTCAAATTTGAACTCATCATACCAAAGTACAGATTTCCACTGGTCTAATGTCCATTGCTTGTGTTCTTTAGCCCAAACAAGTCTCTTCTGCTTGTTGCCTGTCCTTAGCAGTGGTTTCCTAGCAGCTATTTTACCATGAAGGCCTGCTGCACAAAGTCGTCTCTTAACAGTTGTTGTAGAGATGTGTCTGCTGCTAGAACTCTGTGTGGCATTGACCTGGTCTCTAATCTGAGCTGCTGTTAACCTGCGATTTATGAGGCTGGTGACTCGGATTAACTTATCCTCCACAGCAGAGGTGACTCTTGGTCTTCCTTTCCTGGGCCGGTCCTCATGTGAGCCAGTTTCTTTGTAGCGCTTGATGGGTTTTGCCACTGCACTTGGGGACACTTTCAAAGTTTTCCCCATTTTTCAGACTGACTGACCTTCATTTCTTAAAGTAATGATGGCCACTCGTTTTTCTTTACTTAGCTGCTTTTTTCTTGCCATAATACAAATTCTAACAGTCTATTCAGTAGGACTATCAGCTGTGTATCCACCAGACTTCTGCACAACACAACTGATGGTCCCAACCTCATTTATAAGGCAAAAAATCCCACTTATTAAACCTGACAGGGGATACCTGTGAAGTGAAAACCATTTCCAGTGACTACCTCTTGAAGCTCATCAAGAGAATGCCAAGAGTGTTCAAAGCAGTAATCAAAGCAAAAGGTAGCTACATTTGAAGAACCTAGAATATAAGACATATTTTCAGTTGTTTCACACTTTTTTGTTAATCATATAATTCCACATGTGTTAATTCATAGTTTTGATGCCTTCAGAGTGAATCTACAATTTTCATAGTCATGAAAATAAAGAAAACTCTTTGAATGAGAAGGTGTGTCCAAACTTTTGGTCTGTACTGTATATATGTATTTATATTGCACAGAAAGAGAGATAGAAGAATAGCCGTTATTTCATTTGTTGGCTTCTGTAAAATCATTGCAGAACGCGACAGGATAGGAGACATGTATATATTTAATAAAAGATTCTTCGCATGCAAAAAAAAATGGCATAGGCTCCCATGCAATTTTCTGCGCCAGAGAGGGAAAGCCAGTTACTGAGGGTGGATATTAATAGCCAAGAAAGGGACCATGGTTATTGCCCCCCTGTATAAAAACATCTGCCCCAGCCACCCCAATTCGGCACTTAGCCTGTCTCTTCCCATTACCCTGTAGTGGTGGCATACAGGGTAATAAGGGGTTAATGTCACCTTTGTATTGTAAGGTAACATTAAGCCTGGCTTAGTAATGGAGAGGTGTCAATAAGACACCTCTCCATTACTAATCCTAAAGTTTGTAAAGGGTTAAATAAACACACACATGCAGAATAAAGTATTTTAATGAAATGAAAGAACACACAGTTTTGTCATCTTTATTCTTCTCCTAATCCAAATGATGCTCTCGATCTCCTATAATAAATAAAAAATCCACAATATACCATACCTGTCCAGTGAATAGTCCCACACTGTAATCCAAATCTGGAGCCATATACAGTTTACAACCTGGAGTGGTGCTAATGCGACCACCTCGGCTGTAAACCACTGAAGAATGAATGAGATGATGCCAGCGCTTGCTTCAGAAACAAGCACTGACATCATTGAGTCTGCCCTCTCTGCTGGCCTGACCCGTGCTTAACTTTGCAGCATGGGAGAATGAACTGGCATTCTCCCACGCTCCAGAATTCACCACGGGTTAGGCTGTGAGGCAGCGCAGCCTCAGTGATTAGCGGTGACGTCACTGATGCTACGCTGCCTCACAGCCTGATCCGCAGTGAACTCTTGAGCATGGGAAAATGCCAGTTCATTCTCCCATGCTGCAGAGTTCAGCCACCACTACAGGGCAATGGGAAGAGAGAGGCTTAGTGCCGGAATTGGCACATCTTACAGATGCGCCTTTTCTGGGGTGGCTGGGAGCAGATGTTTTTAGCCAGGTGGGGGCCAATAACCATGGTCCCTTTCTATGCTATTATTATCTGCCCTCAGTCACTGGCTTTCCCTCTCTGGTGCAGAAAATTGTGCTGGTGACCACGCCATTTTTTTGTGTGAAAAGAATCTTTTATTAAACACATACAGGTCCCAAATTTTACACACGCATACTACTAACAGTATTAGTCACTGTCATCTAACTGTTCTGCATGGGTTTACTGTATGTAAACCATGTCTCCTATCCTGTCGGCTCCTGAATTAATTTTAAAGAAGAAGTTACAGGTCTGTGAGAGCCAGAAATCTTGATTGCTTGTTTCTGACCAAATACTTATTTTCCACCATAATATGCAAATAAAATGAAAAAAAAACAGACAATGTGATTTTCTGGATTTTTTTTTCTCAGTTTGTCTCCCATAGTTGAGGTCTACCTATGACGTAAATTACAGACGCCTCTCATCTTTTTAAGTGGTGGAACTTGCACTATTGCTGACTGACTAAATACTTTTTTTCCCCACTGTATATGCCTCCCATTTGTGCATATATGGTGATTTAACAAATTTGAAATAATTATTAAACCATTTATATGGGTATTGAATGGTCCAAAAGATATTGTGGTGTGTATTGCATAATATATGTACTGCGGGTTCTGAAAGAAGTGATTTATTTTGAATGAAAAGTTCTGCTTGATTTTTCAAGATTAAATATTCAAAACCAAAGGAAAAAACAATGTGTGTATATACCCTAATGAAAATAAATAAGCAAAAATGCAAGTGCATTAAATATCATAGGGTACTTGGTAAACACTGTTTTGATCAAAAAAGTATAAAGCTGTCCCACCACGGCAAGGTGTACCCATTTGAGACAGCAACTACACTAACGGTTAAAACCTACCTAGTGTGAATAGTGGCAGAGTCTTTGGGTCCCAAACGGACACCCAGCTTCAGAGGGACTATAAGTGTACTACATAGCTCAGTAGATAGGAGGCCACACCCTATTTGTACTGAATACAAAAATGCTGAAGAAAAACCAAAAAAGCTTAACTGGAGTTGACTTGAATGACATGCATGATGTAAAAGCATGTTCACACTGGCCATAAAAGCAAGCAAAACCAAAGGAAAAAACAATGTGTGTATATACCCTAATGAAAATAGATAAGTAAAAAAGCAGTACTTGTGTAAAACTGATATTACCATTTTATGGTCACTGTATGGCGGTAATATCAGTCTTAGTACAGTGGTTTTGGTTCTAAAGTATGAGAACATAGCTAGGATTCAGGAGTAATGAAACGAGCATGATTAGATAACGAGATACTCTCCATAGAACATATATAACCAGAAAAAGAGCTCAGAAGAGCTTATATCTCAAGAAAGATAAATATAGATGCATAGTGTACCTCAATCAAAAAATGAAGCCAAGTTTATACAAATATACAAAACTTTATTGTGTCATTAAACAAGGCAAAGGTAATCATGTAATATACACCATAAATCACATACAAAAGTATTTAAAACCAGTTAACAACAAATGCAACCCATGGCGTGGTTGAGCGAACACTAATAACAAAAACATCCGGGAAAGAAGGGTACTAAGTAATAAGATGTTATGTATAAATTACCCTGAAATCCACAGGTGCAGGTAAAGAGCAAAGTCAATCCCATTAGAAAGAGGATGGTCACTATAAACTAATAATCACAAGGATTCATATGCCAGGTCCACTCATGTAAAGCAAAAAAGTATTCCAGTCGTAGGGCCTCAAAATATCAAATCCCATAGAGGTTAAACATGCTGGTAACCCATCATTTAATTAAAGAGGACGCCTCTCCCAGTCCTCCCACAAATAGAGAGGGCAAGGCGTTAATGAAAAGTAAATGCGCTCTAACCCATGTTATAATGTCCGCACGTCACGCTGGTGCCCCGACGCATGTTTTGCTTCCCACTTCCTTGGTGGGCAGTGTGTCTGTGTGTCAAAGCGGATGCTTTAAATATCCCACTCCTAATATAGAAGGCCAATCAAAAAATATACCAAGAGCACCCGGCGCCGCGTTTCATCAGCACATGGAGACAACAACATCTGGCCTACCAACGTCACATCCAGCATCTGAAGCGCTGCATGTCAGGAACAAGATGTTCCGGTGACGTCAATGGCACACAGCATTCGAATAGACACCACAGGGGGAAGGGGCACATACGGAGAAGATGCCGACATGTGCAGATGCGACGAACGGGGCACTAGATAGTATGAAAGACCAAATAATCCCTGTTCTTATAAATCATCTCCCAAATGTTCACTAGCCCTACCACATGAGCCACCAATGGATGAAATATTGCGAGATCATTGTTTTTTAACCCATTGAGGGGTGGGCCAATAAAGACCATACGCACTAAGGGAAAACTGACAGGTACCTCGGACATGGCTGGTCAAATTCAATAGGGGCAAATAAAAAGCCCTCACTCATCCGTATACCATGGAGTCCCTATTATAAAAATATCAAGGAAGTTATAAGTTCCCTCAAAATAAAAAAGGGGAAGGGGGGAAAAAGAAAAGGGGGGGAGGGGGAAAATAGGAAAAAGGAATGGCGGAAAAAGGAACAAAAAATGCATATTACCAATTCATACATAAGAAAACACACATGATGTATAAAAAGTAGTAATACATGTATCAGAGCTTTAATAAATAGAAGGCACCAGGTCACTCCACTTGATCCATCTTCCAAAAGTCCCCCAATAGGTAAAGACATGTAACTTTTGCCCATATGGTCTGATCAATGGAGAAGAAAGGCGGCCAGGTATCCGGAGAGAGGATCATATCATCAAATAAAAGAGTCGTTCACAATCACTAAAAAAATACAACAAAACACACAATTAAAATAAAAAATAAAATCTCAGGGCTGTGATGGCTAGATAAAGAGTCAAAAAAGGGGAGGAAAGAAGAATTGCACAAGCGGACCAAAAACTCATTATGAGAAAGGTGCAAAGCTGAGTTTTTCATTTAGTCCTGCAGGGGTCATTGTACCCAGCTTAAAGATCTATCTACATTCCAACTGAGAAAGACTCTTTTTTAAGTCACCACCCCTGAATCCCCCCATGGATGCGATCGATACCCCGCACGTTTAATAGATAATGGTCGCATCCATGTTTCGTCCTAAAATGACAGGGGATCGTCTTCAAGGATGGGATATCATCTGCATTGAGGACCGCCCTGACGTCCCTAATGTGTTTCCTTGTCCGAACCCGTAGCTCACGAGATGTGAGACCTACATAAATAAGGCCACAAGGGCAAGTGGCATAATAGATAACAAAATTACTAGAGGAAGAAATATACTCCCTAATCTTGAAGGACCATCTGCCATCCGAAGAACTAAAGGAGAAAGACCTCTCAATGTTGCGACAGGCAAGACAGGATCCACAGGGGAAACATCCCTGCTGTGGATTACCTGATAAAAAAGTAGAGTGTGATTGTGCAACATAATGGCTCACAACCAATAAGTCTTTTAAATTATTACTTCTTCTTGCCGTCAACAAGGGTCTATGGTGAAGCCACTTACCCAAACTGGGGTCTGTTTTCAACACTGACCAATGTTTGTTCAGAATACAATGGATAGCATCCCATCTGTTATTGTATGTAGATATAAATCTAACACTCTGAGAATCATCAGGCCTCCTCCCCGAGGAGGAGAACAAGTGGCCACGGATGGACATCTTTGCACGTTGGTAACCTTTCTTAATACAACGTTTGCTGTAACCACGGTGCAGAAATCTGTCCCATAGGTTGGCGACCTGTAGCTCAAAACATTCCTCTGTGGAACAAAGTCGTCGAACATGAAGAAATTAGCCTACCGGGACAGCACGCACCGTGGATGGCGTGTGAGCCGAGGAAGCATGTAGAAGTGAATTCACCAAAGTGTCCTTACGAAACACATCAGTCTGGATGGATCTATCAGAAGAAACAGCAATCTGGATATCCAAAAATTCCAAGAACTGATCTTGGAATTTGTATGTAAGCCTAGTATTTTATGGGCTATCATTCAGAAACCCA
The DNA here is from genome assembly GCF_039654945.1 of Dendrobates tinctorius. NCBI lineage: Eukaryota > Metazoa > Chordata > Amphibia > Anura > Dendrobatidae > Dendrobates > Dendrobates tinctorius. Next base: position 23,604,064 of record NW_027361770.1, on the reverse strand, counting down.
TGAATCCATGTAGTTCCTCTATGGAACCCTGCCAAATGATCAGCATGTCATCAATATAGCAGTACCAACAAAGGAGGATTACTCAGCAGGAACTCGTGTCTCCACCCAGCTTTTTTGGCAGACTTTAGAGACCTAATCACGATGCAAGGATTGTCTGCCAGGCAATGAAATGCCGCAGCCATTTTTGTTGTGGTTGTGCAGTGATTGGCTGGCTGCACAGCATCATCAGGGATATAAGAGTCCAGATTCCTCCCTGCTCGGTGCATTCAGCTCCGGATTTAGATAGTATAGGGAGAGCTGCTGCCGAGATAGGGTCAGAATTGGGGATTTGTTAGTGTGGGGTCTACCATCGAAAACTGTTCAAATCCAGATAAACCAACAGTCCTTCTAAGGACTAATTCCGGAGTATATAGGTTCCAGTGTTAGGCAGGCAGGGTAGTGTACCTCACTCTATACAAATCAGTGCAAGGCCTGCAGGCACTGTATGTGTGTATATAGATCATTGCATACATCAAGAGGGTCCATTCCCTTCCTGTGTTCTGGTGCTGCTGGTACCTGTAGGATATATTGGCCGTATATACATAGCCCCAGGTGTAATTGGCATACAGGCCACACATTTTTCAGTGTGATATCTCTGTGCCAGCTAATATCTGTGCACGCTCAAAGTTGGGCCAGTTTACGGCGGTTTTCGTTTTTGTCCTGGGTGTCACTGTACTTAGATACAGCACTAGTTAGCCCCCCAAAAAAGCAGGGCACACATTTGTCGTAGTGGTATCACCGTGCCGGCTGATATCTGTGCGTGCTCAGTTTGGCCAGTTTAGGCCAGTTTTCCTTTTTTTGGCCTGGGTGTCACTGTACTTATATGCAGCAGTAGTTAGCAAAAAATAAAGAAAATGCAGGCCACATATTTTTTGGCATGGTATCTCCGTGTCAGCTAATATCTGTGCGTGCTCAAAGTTTTGCCAGTTTATGGTGGTTTTCTTTTTTGTCCTGGGTGTCACAGTACTGATATACAGCATTGGTTAGCCCAAAAATAAAAAAGGCACACATTTGTCGTAGTGATATCATCGTGCCAGCTGATATCTCTGCGTGATCAAAGTTTGGCCAGTTTAGGCCTGTTTTCCGTTTTTTGTCCTGGAAGTCACAGTACTTAGATACAGCACTAGTTAGCCCAAAAAAACAGGGCACACATTTGTTGTAGTGGTATCGCTGTCCCAGCTGATATCTGTGCTTGCCCAGTTTAGGCCAAAAGATTGCATTTTTTTGCAGTCTGTTAATGTACTTATTAAATCTGATAAGGCAAAAAATATTTTTACCTAAAGTCCAGATAGGTAAAAGTGTGGTTTTCAAGCACACATATCACATACAAGCTGCCTACCAAATCACCGTTTTGTAGTGAACGTGTATAATATTCTAGTCTATTTACAATGGGCACGGTGCGTGGCAAGGGATGGAGAAGTGAAAGTGATGGTGATTGTGCAGGCTGAGGCCGTGGGCAAGCTGAAATTGGCCCATCAAAAACACCCACATCTTCTCGCTGGACCTTAGTGTCCGAAGTCCAAGGGGACCACGGCAAGACAGCACTATTGAAGCCTGAGCAGGGTGAAAAGGTTGTTGGTTGGATAGCGGATAATACTTCCAGTTACTTATCCACCACCACCAGCACCCTGTCTTCAACACGGTTAAGTCACAGTAGCCATGAATCTGGACTGCATATTCCTTACCCTGATCCTCCTTCCTCCCACCATGGTGAGTGCCCTGAGACAACTGATCCCACACTCGGACACTCCGAAGAGCTGTTCAGGTTTCCATTTGAAGATTCGTGCCTCTCGCCAAGTCCACTTGAAGCGGGGCAAGATGATATTCCATGTAGCAATGCATAAATCTTTGAGCAGCCATGGTCACAAGAGGTGGATGATGATGAAACACAATTGCTGGAAAGCCAGGAGGAGGACCAGGGTGGGGAAGTGGAAGATGAGGTGGTGGATGATCTAGTTACAGACCCAACCTGGCAGGAAGACATGCAGAGCGAGGACAGCAGCACACAGGGGAGGTAGGCATCGCACTACTTCAGGCAGGAAGAAGCAGTGTGGTGGCTGCAGACAGAAGGCGTGCAACCGTTCCCCGTATCATCAACCTGACAAAAGTTGCCAGTCCAACTGTTAGGTCTTCTCAAGTTTGATTATTTTTTAAAGACTCTGCCAATAACCCTAAATAGGCCATTTGCAACACCTGTCATGCCAGCATCAGCAGGGGTAGCAAAACTACCAGCCTTACCACCACCAGCATGATCAGGTACATGGCAGCAAAGCACCCGACTTTGTGGGCCCAATCCCATGCTTCAGGAACAGTGTCTGCGGGTGACACCACAGCTACTTCCATTGTTGTGCATGCATGCCAATTACCTGTCCACGGTGCACGCAAAGATGCCTCCTGTCCTGCACCTACCATTGCCCACAGTCAAATAGAACCTCATCAAGCACGTCCACATCCTTGTCCCAGCGCATCCTTCAGTTGTCCATACCCCAGTCAATGCCCCACAAGCCACAGTACTCAATTCTCATATTTCTCGTCTGCTTGCTGTTGAAATGTTGCCTTTTAGGCTCGTGGAGATGGAAGTGTTCCGCAAACTGATGGCGGCAGCCATCTCAAGGTACTCTGTCCCCAGCCGCTACTATTTCTCCCGCTGTGCCGTCCCAGAATTACACAAGCACGTGTCCCACAACATTACCCGTGCCCTCAACAATGCAGTTACTGGGAAAGTACACCTAACCACGGACACGTGGACAAGTGCTTGTGGCCAGGGACGGTACATCTCGCTGGTGGCACACTGGGCTAATATAGTGGAAGCCGGGACCCAGCCAGACCTTGGGGTTGAACACGTCCTTCCAACTCCAAGGATTGCGGGCCCTACATCAATCAGGGTTGCCCCCACTGTGTACAGCTCCTGCACCTCCTCCTCCTCTTCAGCCTCCATGTCTGAAATGAGCACATCAGTCACAAGCTGGAAGCACTGCAGCACTGCCAAAGAAAAGCGGCAACAGGCTGTGCCGAAGCTCATTTGCTTAGGGGACAAACCGCACAATGCTGAAGAGTTGCTGACAGCTCTGAAAGAGCAGGCAGATGTGTGGCTGACACCGCTGAATCTCCAGCCATGCATGACTGTGTGTGACAATGACAGAAACCTGGCTGCTGCTTTGTTGTGAGGCGAACTGACACCAATACCATGCCAGATCTGCTGGTTAAAGTACGCCGCCTGTGTGCACATTTTAGAAGGTCAGCTACAGCTTCAGCCACCCTTGCCGTGCTTCAGCAGCAATTGCAGATTCCGGCTTACCGACTGGTGTGTGATGTCCCCATGCATTGCAACTCTACACTGCATATGTTAGAAAGGATTTCCCCAACAGGGGAAATGTTGCCAGCCCATACACTAAGTGTACGGACATTCCAAGTCTATGAGACCTGTTCCTAGAAATTGGGCCTATTTTTTAATCTGTCCTTCCTCTACGTCAGATCATCCACTGCCACTAGATCAAAATGGTTTACATTTTCCGTGCAACTACAGCCAGTGTCGCATTATTAACAAGGGGGGTGGTTAGGCTGTGCCTAAAATACTTGTTCTGCAAAAGGCAGAGGTGTACCCCACAGGCAAAATGTTTGCCAGCATATACACTAAGTGTATGGGCATTCCAAGTCTATGAGACCCGCTCATAGAAATTGGGCCTATTTTTTAATGAGGCCTTCCTCTATTTCTGATCATCCACCACCATTAGATCAAAAGGGTTTATGTGTACCATGCAGCTAAAGCCAGTGTCGCATTATTAACAAGGGTGGGTAGTTGGGCAGTACGTAAAATACTTGTTCTGCAAAAGGTTGAGGTTTACCCCACAGAGAAAATGTTTGCCAGCTCATACACTAAGTGTATGGGCATTCCAAGTCTATGAGACCCGCTCCTAGAAATTGGGCCTATTTTTTATTCAGGCCTTCCTCCACGTCTGATCATTCACCACCACTCAATCAAAAGGGTTTACGTGTTCTGTGCAGCTACAGCTAGTGCCGCATTATTAACAAGGGTGAGTGGTTAGGTTGTATGTAAAATACTTGTTCTGAAAAAGGTTGAGGTGTACCTTACAGGGAAAATGTTTGCCAGCCCATACACTAAGTGTATGGACATTCCAAGATTATGAGACCCTTTCCTAGAAATTGGGCCTATTTTTCAATCAGGCCTTCCTCCACGTCTGATCATCCACCGCCATTAGATCAAGAGGGTTTGCGTGTTCCATGCAGCTACAGCCAGTGTCGCATTATTAAGAATGGTGGGTGGATAGGCTGTGCATAAAACACTTGTTCGGAAAAAGGTTGAGGTGTACCTAACTGGGTAAATGTTTGCCAGCCCATTTAGTAAGTGTATGGACATTCCAAGTCTATGAGACCTGTTCCTAGAAATTGGGCCTATTTTTAGTCAGTCCTTCCTCCATGTCTGATCATCCACCACCACTAGATCAAAAGGGTTTACGTGTTCCGTGCAGCTACAGCCAGTGTCACATTGTTAATAAGGGTGGGTGGTTAGGCTGTGCGTAAAATACTTGTTCTGAAAAAGGTTGAGATGTACCCCACAGGGGAAATGTTTTCCAGCCAATACACTAAGTGTTTGTTCATTCCAAGTCTATGAGACCCACTCCTAGAAATTGGGCCTATTTTTTAATCAGGCCTTCCTCCACATCTGATCATCCACCGCCATTAGATCAAGAGGGTTTATGTGTTCCGTGCAGCTATAGCCAGTGTCGCAATATTAACAAGGGTGGGTGGTTAGGCTGTGCGTAAAACACTTGATCTGAAAAAGGTTGAGGTTAACCCCACAGGGGAAATGTTTGACAGCTTATACACTAAGGGCATTCCAAGTCTATGAGTCCCGCTTGTAGAAATTGGGCCTATTTTTTAATCAGTCCTTTTTTCTTCATCTGATCATCCACAGCCACTAGATCAAAAGAATTTAGGCGTTTCATGCAGCTACAGCCATTGTCACATTATTAACAAGGGTGGGTGGTTAGGCTGTGCGTACAATACTTGTTCTGAAAAAGGTTGAGGTGTACCCCACAGCCCATACACTAAGTGTATGTTCCTTCCAAGTCTGAGACCCGCTCCTTGAAATTGAGCCTATTTTTTAATCTGGCCTTACTCCACAGCTTATCATCCACCGCCACTAGATCAAAAGGGTTTATGTGTTCCGTGCAGCTACAGCCATTATAGCATTATTTACAAGGGTGGGTGTTTAGGCTGTGTGTAAAATACTTGTTCTGAAAAATGTTGAGGTGTACCCCAGAGGGGAAATGTTTGCCAGCCTATGCACTAAGTGTATGGGCATTCCAAGTCAATGAGACCAGCTCCCAGAAATTGGGCCTATTTTTTTATCAGGCCTTCCTATATGTCTGCTCATCCACCACCTATAGATCAAAAGGGTTTACGTTTTCCATGCAACTACAGTCAGTGTTGCATTATTAACAAGGGTGGGTAGTTAGGCTGTGCATAAAACTCTTGTTCTGAAAAAGGTTGAGGTGTACCTCACAGGGGAAATGTTTGCCAGCCCTTACACTAAGTGTATGTGCATTTCAAGTCTATGAGACTCGCTTCTTTTTAATGGGACATTTTTTGTTAAGAGGCCCTCCTCCTTGTTTCTTCCAAGGGGGGATTGGAGTTATTGGGGTGCATATAACTTGGTAGCAGGACAGGCCATGCTGTCAATGCATAAGAAAACAGAATGGGAGTACAAAATGAATAATGTAGTAGATTTTCCTGTGCCCCTCCATTATGTGGGTTCAAATGCTAATTGGGGTGCATATGACTTGGTAGCAGGGCAGGCCTCGCTGTCAATGCATAAGAAAACAGAATGGGAGTATAAAATGAATAATGTGAAGTGGATTTTCTGGTGGCCATCCAGTATGTGGCTTGAAAAAGCTTATTGGGGTGCATGTAACTTTGGGGCAAGCCAGGCCTTGCAATCAATGCAACATTTTTTCTGAAAGCCTTCCTGTACCTCCCGTGAATGGGGTATTGTGGTGCATCGTAATTCTTGGCAGCCCATCCTCTCACTGCATAGGCAATAACTTTAGGAGACCCACTGATTAATAATGGCCCTTTAAGAAGATTAATGCCGCCTGATGCACCAGTAAAAATAGGCTCTGTGACTTTAAGAGTCCCTCCTTCATAAATGAAACAAGATGTGCCTGCTTATGTGTCACACAACACATGGCCAGCTAGGGTTGTTAAATGTTACTATGATATTTCCAAGTAAATGCATTTGTATTGGTTGAAAGCAATGTTAAATTTTAAAAAACGCTTCAAAAACGCTGCGCCTGAACATTGCCCAATTGGGGGAGGAACATTTTGGTCTGGGGTTAATTATTTTGCCTTATATACAAGTCATTAACCTGGAAAGGATGTACCTTTACATATTTCCCAGCAAAATCGGTTTTGGTTTAGTTTTGGTATGTTTTTAGGTGCATCAGTAAAAATGCATGAAACGCTGAAAAAATTGTTTAAGGCCTTTATTGGCTAGACATGAAATGTAGTATTTCAATGCATTCGGTAGATCATTATCATGTAGTACCCCACATATTAAATAAAAAAGCCAAGAAGTCAGCGCTGCCTATGGTTAGCACGCAATGAATAAAGTGTATATGCACATATTGGTTTCTAACTGTACTTTAAACTGAGACATTTGGCATCAATTGATCAATTCTTTGAGCCACCCCACCACGTCACGGCATTCTCAGATGGGCAGTCCTGCTCTACGTTTTTTATATACGCTGTGCCATTATGGCCTCCTAAATGTATCAAAAGCAAATGTACCTGAAGCATTTCTGAAACACTCCCATGGTGCCAGAAAGGCAAGAACAGAAAAAGGCCGACCTGGTCCGGACTACATCCGGACAGTTCATATCTGACCTCCACACTGCCAGACCAGCAAAAATGGATGAAGGGTGAAACATGCCAAGTCACAGATGCATAATCAAGTAGAGCCTATGGGAGAGGGTAGGGCTGCTGTAAGTGTGTACAACAGCCTAGATCAATCACGATAAAGACAGATAAAATGGCGTGCATAACCAAGCGCGCATGGCAAAAAGTAGTGGTCAACCACAAACCAATAATAAATAAAAAAGCCAAGAAGCAAGCGCTGCCTATGGTTAGTACGCAATACATAAAGTGCATATGCACATGTTGGTTTCTAATAGTGATGGGTGAGCACTAAAATGCTAGGGTGCTTGTTGCTCAGGTCGAGCAAATTGGAATACTCTGGTACTCGGACAGAACAACGAGCCCAATGTAAGTCTATGGGAAATCCAAGCATTTTAACCGTGATCCACCCTGGGGGTCCTTTTTTAAGGTCTAAAAATGTCTGAAAATGATGGAAACACTGCTCAAATTAATGGGGACATCATGGGATCGCCCCTGGAACCATTTCTGACTTCTAGATCACAGCAATGAAAGAATAATAACATAGCCCCTACAACATCTGACCAAAACCCTATTGAGAACTTGTGGCTCCATTTTAAATCAGAAATTTATGATGATTGAAAAAAGTATACCTGTTTGAACAGTGTCTCGGAGACGGTGGTTGGTTCTGCCCAGAATGTTTATCGTCAACAGATTGAGAAACCAGCAGACTCCATGGATAGAAGGCTTATGACTTTTATTGAAAAGAAGGATTGCTATATTGGTCACTGATATTCTTTGAAATGTTAGAAATATTTTTTTTGTAGATTTTGAGATGTTTGGTTATTATTCTCACTTTAACAGATTAAAATAAGCAATTAAGATAGGAAAATTTGTGTTTTTCATTTACCGTATATACTCGTGTATAAGCCGAGATTTTCAGCCCATTTTTTTAGGCTGAAAGTCCCTCTCTTGGCTTATACATGAGTCATATACCTGGGGGTCGGCAGGGGAGGGGGAGCGGGGGTATCAGAGATCATACTGAACCCCCCTGATGCGTCTCTGCAGCCTTCCCCCGCTTCTCCTACGGTCTCCCTGCCTTCCTTCAGCAGTCACGCGGTACCGCTCATTAAACTCATGAATATGCACATATTTATGAGTTTAATAAGTGGTACCACGTGACCGCTGAAGGAAGGAAGGGAGACAGTAGGAGAAGCCGGACTGCAGAGACCACGCCAGGAGGGGGTAAGTATATTTGATATTCACCTGTCCCCGTTCCCACGCTGCTCACCGCTGTCTGATGTGTCCTGTGTCAGTGACATTTATCCAGCAGAGGATTTATCTGCTGGCTGAACAGTCACTGACACAGGATGTAGCAGACAGCGGTGAGCAGCGATAGAACCAGGACAGGTGAATATCTCAGGTACCTGGTCCTGAGCGAGGGGCGACACCGGCACATGGCCCCAGCAAGGAGAGATGAGTATGGCATTTATTTTTTTTTGCAGCAGCATATGGGGGCACAATATATGGAGCATCTTATGGGGGCAGCATATGGGGGCATAGTCTATGGGGCAGCATATGGGGGCATATTCTATGGAGCAGCATATGGGGGCATATTCTATGGAGCAGCATATGGGGCAGCATATGGGGCATATTTTATGGAGCAGAATATGGGGGCATATTCTATGAAGCAGCTTATGGGGGCATAATCTATGGAGCATCTTATGGGGCGTAATCTATGGAGCATTTTATGGGGGAATAATCTATGGAGCATCTTATGGGGCATAATCTATGGAGCATCTTATGGGGCACAATCTATGGAGCACCTTATGGGGCCATAACCTTTATGGATCATTATATGGGGCATATTATTCTATGGAGCATCTTATGGGGCCATCATTAACCTTTGTGCAGCATTATATGCAGCATGTTGTATGAAGCATCTTATGGGGCCATCATGAACTGTATGGAGCATTACATGGGGCTCCTGGTTCAATATGGATATTCAAAAACGTTTAACCTACTGATGTCTCAATTAATTTTACTTTTATTGGTATCTATTTTTATTTTTGAAATCTACCAGTAGCTGCTGCATTTTCCACCCTAGGCTTATACACGAGTCAATAAGTTTTCCCAGTTTTTTGTGGCAAAATTAGGGGGGTCGGCTTATACTTGGGTCAGCTTATACACGAGTATATACGGTAGTTGCATAATAATTCTGCACACTGACTGTTGACGAAAAAATTATGCACACATAGATATTTTCTTTGGAAAGACAAAACCTCACTTTTACTTTCTTAAATATTCAGGTTTCAGGTTTTGTCGTCCTTTTGGAATTATCAACAGTTGCTCAAAAATGAAGTAAATCATCAAAAATACAAATTGACAATTGTGCACACAGTATATATTGACTAACGCAGAATACTAGTGGTGCATGTTGCATTCCACACAATATAAAATGGAACAGATAACATGACAGTCATTTAAAGCCTCCATCACACTAGCCAAGGGCCTAAGTGCCTCTTACATCTCTCCTTCCTACAGCAGTCAGTCATTCTCCGGTTGGTAGAAAAATGTCCTGCAGTAGTTATGATAATCCTGGACTTGCATCCCTAATATCTGCAAGACAGGCAGATTTAAAATTGTCTACCAGCTCAATACTTGCCTCCCTCCAGCTCTTTGCTCTGATTTTGCCTACCTCCTAACACATCCTAATCACTGGCCTCAGGAAGAGCATGCTCAGTGAGCGCCGCCACAATTTCAGTCAGCACTCTGTGTATAGAGAGCCACAGTTTTAACAGCATCCCTTGCACAGACTGACAGGTAAATCTAATGCTGAGCATGCTGTCAAGTAAGTACAAGTGGCGAGGTCACAGCCAGCACTCTACAGCTCTGGCAAAAATTAAGAGACCACCACATCAAAACCCTGTCATGGGCAGCCCATTCTCCAGACCTGTACCCCATTGAAAACCTCTGGAATTTAATCAAGAGGATGATGGATAGTCACAAGCCATCAAAAAAAGAAGAACTGCTTAAATTTTTCGCCAGAAGCAGTATGAAAGATTGGTGGCAAGCATGCCAAGATGCATTAAAGCTGTGATTAAAAATCATGGGTATTCCACAAAATATTGATTTCTGAACTCTTCCTGAGTTAAAACATTGGTATTGTTGTTTCTAGATGATTATGAACTTGTTTTCTTTGCATTATTTGAGGTCTGAAAGCACTGTTTTTTTTAAATTTTGACCATTTCTCCTTTTCAGAGAAAAGACAAAATTTATTGCTTGGAAATTCAAAGACATGTTGTCAGAAGTTTGTAGACTAAAAGAACAATTTACATTTTACTCAAAAATATACCTATAAAGAGAAAAATCAGACAAACTGAACATTTGGAAGTGGTCTCTTAATTTTTGCCAGAGCTGCATATGCACAGGGTAGTGACTAAAACTACACTGGCAACAACCCCATGACTGAAACCCGAATGCTGTCAAGAGGAATAAAGTTCATTTCCGTGCAGCAGTGGGGCTCTAAGTGCAGGCACTGGGCAGGTTTGAAACAATATTAACCTGCAGACCAAACCCATATCTGCTGGTTAGGCTACTTTTACACTTGCCGGGTTTTTTGTGGGACGTATAGCCATGATTTTTGCTGTCTCCCGCAAAAACGGGCCGTAAAAAACTTTTTGGATTGCCGTTTTTCCCTGTTATAACAAATAGCAGGGAAAAAACAGTGATCAGCAAATACGGTGTACCGCAAAAACAAGCAAACGATGTTTGTGCAGTACCATTGATTTAAATGGAGGCCATGTCCGTGAGCCGTGAAAAATATTGAGCAAGCTCGATATTATTTCACGGCCATATACACAGCCCTCACGGCCATACAGGACACAGCACTCCGATGTATTTCTGAGGGCCATTTTTGCGACCCCATAGAAATCTATTGGGGCTGCAAAAACAAGGCAAATGTAAAAGCAGCCTTAATGGCATGTTTTCACATGAAAGGTTGCCTATAGTACAGTGCAACATTTTTAGGCAGAACAGTACTGTACAACAATCCAGAAACAGAGGTTGATCCAACACTTCAATAAAATATTAAACTTTTTATTTCTCCATTTTAAAAGCATATATCACAAAAAATATTTTGCTTTCAAACATTTTTATTGGATTTTAGTAAATAACAAGGGTTGGGAAAAGGGGAGGGAAAGAAGGGAAAGAAAGGGAAAAGGGTGGGAAAGATGATTAAGGGAATAAAAAGTAGAGAACTCAAGTCTTTTTAACAATGCATACAAGAACATGAATATACATAAGCAATGTATCAAAACCCATACAATGCACATATATATGAAGCCAAGCTAGCGAATTTAAACCGCACCAAGTATAATTAAGTGTTACAGAATTTAGTGTTCCAAACCTTCCTTTTGTTGGAATATCTGATTAATCCATCATTAACGGTTGCAAATCTCTTTTCTATGGAACTATGCTGATGAAGTCTGTCCAAAATTTCACAAAATAATGGTGGGTCAGATTTTTTCCACCAGTAAGCAATTGTATTCTTTACTACTAGAAAGATATGTATGATAACAAATTTAACTGATGGGTCAACAAGTTCCAAGTCTAGAGACAGCAAAGCTCTTTGGGGAGTGATTTTGAAATTTTGGAAAAAGGAATTGATATGCAGTGACACTCTGTTCCAAAGATCTTTAATCTTCGGGCAGCCCCAGAACAGGTGAAAAAGGTTTCCTTGTTGACCACAGTTCCTCCAACAAAGGGGAGAATGCTCCTGGTTTATATGCGATAATCTAATAGGGGTGAAATACCACCTGGTTAGAATCTTGAAATATGATTCGTGAAGAGTCATTGAAATATTAGACTGGTAGGTATATTTGATGGCGCTATCCCATTGCCTGTCTTCTATGGCCACATTCAATTCAGACTCCCACCTCCTCATGTATGCATTTTTGGAGCTAACCACATCACCATTGAAGAAGTTATATAAATTTTTTAAACTCCAAATATTTTTGTTATTAGCATTGCACAGCAATGATACCAATATCTCCAGGTTAATGTTTTTGATTTTTTTAAGTTTCTGAATGTACTCCTTTAGGATTAAAAAGGGCACTAATTAGGAAGATGGCAAGTTATATTTAGATTTAACATTACTAAAGGTGAGAAATTCGTCTCCCTCGTAGAGGCTTCCAACTCTTTTAATATCTGAACTAAGCCAAGACTCCGACAGAGGAATGTTGTATACAGAGACAAGTAGGTGTAAAGGGAATTTCCTGAATTGGACCCGATTGTTGTACATTTTTGAAGGCTTTAAGAATATTCTCCATGCAAGTATGATTGGCTTAAAAATTGGGTGGGATGAGATCAGCCTCGGGTAATGGAATATAAAATTAAAGAAATGCTCTTTTGCTGATACATGTCTACCCACATCATCTTCCAAGTCAGTCCAGGCAGGTCCAATCTTGTCACAAAACCAGAACCAGCTTTGTTTGATTAAGAGCGCCTGATAATACGCATGTATATTTGGCAAACCTGAGCCTCCATTATGTTTGTTTTTATACAGTAAGTCTCTCGAGATTCTAGCCTTTTTCCCTCCCCAAATAAAAGAATTAATCAAATTTTGAATCTTATTGATGAATTTATGAGGGATAGTCAAAGGCAAAGCCCTAAAGAAGTAGAGTATCTTCGGCAAAGTAATAGTTTTAATAGTCAATATTCTTCCAAATAAAGAAAGAGCTAGTCGAGCATGGAAAGAAGTGTCGAGAGAGACAATCCTGAGGATCTCATTCAAGCTTGTTTTAATAATATTCGGTAGATTACTAGTTATAGTTATCCCCAGGTATTTTACCCCTTTTTCCTCCCAGGTGAACTCATTCTCCTTCCTAACCTCTTCAATCTCCAGGTTGTCCAAATTAAAAGTCAGATAATTAGATTTATTTTTGTTGACCTTAAAATAGGAGGCCCTAGTAAAGAGCTCCAATTCCAAAGTCAATGCAGCGATGGATTTTCCAGGATCGAGTAGGGTCAAAAACAGGCCATCCACAAATAAACCAATTTTATACTCACAATGTTGAGTTCTAAAACCCTGAATATCAGTATTAGATCTGATTCTCTTAGCAAGGGGTTCAATGGCCAGGACGAACAGAAGAGGTGACAAAGGGCAGCCCTGCCTTGTGCCATTAGAAATGGCAAATTTTACAGACAGGAAATTATTGGCGTATATTCTTGCACTGGGCGCCAAATAAAGTGCAAAAATTGAAGACAGAAACCTATGGTCGAAACCAAATTTTTCAAGGGTGGCTTTGAGATATGACCAATTCAGCCTGTCAAATGCTTTTTCTGCGTCCAGTGTCAAAAAAAACGCTTGAGAGCCAGATAACTCAATTTTATTTATCAGATTTATCACTCTCCTTGTCCCATCCGACAAAAAATATTTTGGACATCACCAACAAATTGGCAAAATCATTAGAGGAAATATTGCCAAGTGACTTGGGAATTTCCGCTAATGATTTTGCCAATATACTGATGTCCAAATTTTTTTGTGATATATGTTTTTAAATGAAGAAAAAATAGTTTTATATTTTATTGAAGTGCTGGATCAACCTCAACCTGTCGACCATTTCCCCTTTGGAATTGGGATTCCATGCACTCAGTCACATTTTCTATTTTTCTAGTACTGTGCAACAATTTTAGGTAGATGTGAAAAAAATTATACATAGTAAAAATGCTTTCAAAAATAGAATTGTTATATATAAAGTGAAAGAAATAACTCTTTGATTCTTTGCTGATTTTGTAAGTTTGCCCACTGACAAAGACATGAGCAGTCTATAATTTTAAGGGTAGGTTAATTTTAACATTGAGAGATAGAATATCAAAAATAAAATCCAGAAAATCACATTGTATAAATTATATAAATTTATTTGCATTTTGCAGTGAGAAATAAGTACTTGATCCCTCTGGCAATCAAGACTAAATACTTGGTGGCAAAACCCTTGTTAGCAATCAGAGCAGTCAAACGCTTTTTGTAGTTGATGACGAGGTTTGTCAAAAATGTCAGGAGAAATTTTGGTCCACTCCTCTTTGCAGATCATATCTAAATCATTAAGATTTTGAGGCCATCGCTTGGCAACTCGGAACTTCAACTTCTTCCATAAGTTTTTTATGGGATTAAGGTCAGAAGTCTGGCTAGGCCACTGAATGACCTTGATGTGCTTCTTTTTGAGCCACTCCTTTGCTGCCTTGGCTGTATTTCTTGGGTCATTGACTTGCTGGAGGACCCAGCCCCGACCCATTTTTAATGTCCTGATGGAGGAAAGGAAGTTGTCACTCGGGATTTTACGGTACATGGCTCCAACCATTCTCCCATTGATGAGGTGAAGTAGTCCTGTGCCCTTAGCAGAGAAACACCCAAAAACATAATGTTTCCACCTCCATGCTTGACAGTGGGACAGTGTTCTTTGGGTCATAGACAGCGTTTCTCTTCCTCCAAACATGGCAAGTTGAGTTAATGCCAAACAGCTTAATTTGACCACAGCACCTTCTCCCAGTCACTCACAGAATCATACAGGTGTTCATTGGCAATCTTCAGGTGGGCCTACACATGAGCCTTCTTGAGCAGGGCGACCTTGCAGGCACTGCAGGATTTTAAATCTTTACAGAGTAATGTGTTACCAATAATTTTCTTTGTGACTGTGGTCCCACCTGCCTTGAGATCATTAACAAGTTCCACCCGTGCAGTTTTAGGCTGATCTCTCATCTTCCTCATGGTCAAGGATACCCCACGAGGTGAGATTTTGCATGGTGTCCCAGATCAATGTCGATTGACAGTCATTTTGTATTTCTTCCATTTTCTTACTATTCCACCAACATTGTCTTCTTCTCACTCAGCGTCTTACTTGAGGATTTGTAGTCCATTCCAGCTTTGTGCAGGTCTATGATCTTGTCCCTGACAGCCTTATAAGGCTCTTTGGTCTTGCCCATGTTGTAGAGGTTAGAGTCTGACTGATTAATTGAGTCTGTGGACAGGAGTCCTTTAAAAAGGTGACTATGTAAGACAGCTGTATTTAATGCAGGTAAGGAGTTGATTAGGAGCATCTAACTGGTTTGTAGGAGCCAGAACTCTTAATAGTTGGTAGGGGATCAAATACTTATTTCTCACTGCAAAATGCAAATAAATATATATAATATATACAATGTGATTTTCTGGATTTTATTTTTGATATTCTGTCTGTCAGTGTTAAAATTAACCTACCCTTAAAATTATAGACTGTTCATGTCTTTGTCAGTGGGCAAACTTAGAAAATTAGCAAGGGATCAAATAATTATTTCCTTCACTGTATATATAATACATATTAAATCACTTAAATATTCATTGTGACTGACTTTTTTTTCAAAACAGCATCAATTCTTCTTGGTATACATATAAAAAATCAATGATTTTATAGGATTATAGTTGTACCAAAGAGGTGTTAATGGTCATCATTTAAATAAGTAGCATAAATCTACAGAAAGATAAGAAGTATATGGCAAATAAGTAAAATAAAAAAATCTTTAAAAGATTATAAAAAGACATAAGCATATTTAAAATAAAAAAACATATTGAAATGGAGAGTGTACAAAGAGAAACTGTGTTGCTTAGGAGCAGGAGTGGACATGGACAACTTGGGGCCCCTGTGCTATAAATATGTTTGGGCCCCTCGCCTTCTATGGTGACAAAACTACATATATACTGTATATATATATATATTTATATATATATATAGCCACACACATTCATGTATATATATTACATAGTCTCCTTTTTTATGTATATTGCCGTCCCTTATTATACAGTGCCCTCTCTTGTTATGTACACCATCGTCCCTTACATATTGCATTATATAGAGCCCTGTTTTTTACTACATACCGTCCTGCCTTGTTAGCGTTATAATGCAATGATGGGTGATGGAGCATGGGAAAGCTTCTTTTCTAATGGAGGAGCTGATGGACTGGTAGTCTGGTCGCTGGCTCCTCCATCAGCAGTCATTTTATATCTAACAAGAGAGGGAACTATGTAATAAAAGAGGGGCTGTGAAAAACAAAAATAGCAAGAATAAACTATGTAAGAGACAGCACTGTACATAACAGCAGAGGAAGCTAAATAATAAGGGAAGGCATCATAAAAAAGTGACTACACTATGTACTGAGGGATGGTGCTATACATAATAAGCGAGTACACTGTTCACTAAGGGACTGTGCTATACATAATAAGTGAGTAAACTATATACTAAGGAGCTGTGCTATGTATGATAAGTGCATACACTATATACTAAGGGACTGTGCTAGACATAATAAGCAATAATAACGTCTTCCTCCCCCTCCCCCTGTTCCCAAATCCATTATAAATTCCCCTTTCTCCCATCCTAATCCCCCACACCCCTCAATGTTCTCCTCCTCCAGATCCCATTATTGTCATCTCCCCACCCCATCATTGCCCTCTTCACTACATCCATCATTGCTTTCTCCCCTACCATCCCATCATTGCCCTTTCCACCATCATTCTCCTTTCCACTACCACCCCATCATTGCACATTCCACCACCTCCCTCATTTCCTCCTCCCCACCACCCCCTTTACTGTCCTTTCCACCACCTTCATCATTACTTTCTCCCCCATGACCCTCATCATTGCCCTCTCCATCAGTCTCCCTTTAAATATATACTGTCATGATCCAGGTTGGATCTGACAGAGTAAATGCACAAAGTAACCTTTTTTTCCTTGGCTGTGTGCCAAAGGTGGTTTTGCCCTCAGTGGCCATTAGGGTTATTGCACTGTGGTGATTTTAGTTGTAGTTTTCCCCCCGGGGCCCATTAGGGTAATTACACTCTGGTTACCTTAGTTTGTGCCGTAATTATGTTACAGGTGTGAGTGCACTATAAGAGAGTATCAGGTGTGTTAATCACTGTTGGTGATAAGGTATTCATTTGCAAGCTAGCCTGGGTGAAGGATGGAGCTAAAGGAGAGTCACGGGCAGCTCAGTGAAATTCCGGGAGTGTTAGCTATGGTGTCTGCAAGGAATTCTGGCATGATGTGGTGGAGTCGCAGTTATGGTGTCAGCAAGGAGTTCATGCATGCATTGGTGGAGTGGCAGCTATGGTGTAGAGCTGCACTCAAAATGCTGGACTTGGTTGCTGAGAGCTGGACTCAAGCATGCTGGACTTTTTGGCAGAAAAGCTGGACTCATTGGCGGGACTCTGTTTCTGGACAGCTGCATGCAGGTGTGGACTCTGTTTGCTCCAAGGCTGCACTATGGTGCTGAGAAGATCCGTTTCTGGACAGTGCACCCAGATGATGGACACGGTGGAGGAAAAGATGCACGCAGGTGGTGGGCTTTTTTGCTGGGAGCGTAAGCAACAGAGCAAAGCTAAGTGGTGTTCCCCTGTTTTGTCACTTTTCCTTATGAGTGTTTAGTGCAGTGGTGGGATTAGTTTCCGCGCCGACCAATTCCCTCATGAGGGTTTAGGTGCAGGGCAAGTCAGGGTTTTGAGATTCCTGATCAGCGCCCAGTGCGGAACCAGCCTAGGGAACGCCAGGAGTGTAGAGACACTGACTCAGAGGAGTGCAGGAGGTCTCCACGTCCCCATTCTCTATTGCAGAGCCACCATTGCTATTGTTACCCAGGTTTTCCCTATTCCCCTTGTCTTATTGTATTAGTTACCGGCCTGCGGGCCGCGTCACATAGGACAATTACATGTGCCGCGTCCTGTTGTATCTTAGGGTCATTATGGCAGTATCCCTTTAAATAAATGCTATATCCTGTTTCTCTACCCACATCCAAAATCATGACATTATGGCTTGCTCCTATTTGGTCCCCTGATGAGCCCCTATACTAGGAGGGGGCAAAACACGTAAGGACGACCCTACTGGGACATTTTTTAGATAAGTGACCTATTATAGTTCTGTTTTTGGGCATGCTTCTGTCTGCAATTTGGATAATTTGTTTCTCTACTGATGAAACTGCAACATTATCTGTGCTTTCGTATATGACAGTGAATATAGTTTTTTTAGCATGCCTATATATATGTTTATGCTGAGTAGATGTGTGATATATTCAGCCCATGAGGGCAATTAAGTAGCTGCACTTTATTATAAGAGCATCTCATGAATTTCTTTTGAGAGAAAGCTTCTAGACTAGGCATTGTTATCCAATATTATTTAGGTAGTGGTACTTTTTGGCTAACTAGTATTTTATATGGGCAAGTATACGGGATAACAGGCTGGCTTAAGAATACCTTATTTTGAGGGTTAGCCCAAATATTTATATGTTGGTATTAGAACTAATGTCCTCATAAAATGGTATGGGAAATACACCACAATTTATCAAGGCTATAATCTGACTTATTATAGGAGCATTTGATATTTCAGGCTTTCTCCATATAAGTATTATTTTACTATTGGCTACTCAGTATTATATATATGTGTGTCAGGTTTTGTGTTTGGTTTTGTAAGGCTCTTTTGCCAATATGTCTTTGTCTGTAGCCCTTTATCTATAAAGGACTAGCTTATATAAGGAAATAGAAAAGGACTATTTTAAATATCTATTTAAGAAAAAGTGGGAAATTTATTATCCCTATATGTGGTGAGACTTTGCTCACCTTTTCAAAACCTACCTTTTTTAGGTGCTGTTAGTTTCTGTATTTGTGTGATTTATTTAGATAACTGATTTAGAAATAAAGGTTTACAGTTTTCCTTGTTTTTTTTCTTTATGGTGGCCCTCTCTATCACCCCCATAATTGCCTTCTCTCCCACCACCCTCATCATTGCCTCCTTCCCCACCACCCCATCATTTTAATTTCCACTGCCACCATCATTGCCTTCTCCCTCACCACCCCATCATTGCTCATTCTACCACCTCCATCATTTCCTCCTCCCCATCACCCCCATCATTGTTATCTCAACTGCCACCATCATTGCTTTCTCCCCCACCACCCTACCATTGCCCACTCCACCCCCTCCATTATTTCCTCCTTCCTCACCACCCCATCATTGTCCTTTCAACTGCCACCATCATTACCTTCTCCTCCACCACCTCCATCATTGCTTCCTACCCCACCACCCCATCATTATCTTTTCCGCTGCCACCATCATTGCCTTCTCCCTCACCACCCCATCATTGCCCATTCTACCACCTCCATTATTTCCTCCTCCCCATCACCCCATCATTGTCATTTCAACTGCCACCATCATTGCTTTCTCCCCCACCACCCTACCATTGCCCACTCCACCCCCTCCATCATTTCCTCCTTCCTCACCACACCATCATTGTCCTTTCAACTGCCACCATCATTGCTTTCTCCCCCACATGCCCCATCAAGGTCCTCTCTATCACCCCCATCATTACCTTCTCCACCACCACCTCCATCATTGCCTCCTTCCCCACCACCCCATCATTTTCATTTCCACTGCCACCATCATTGCCTTCTCCCCCACCATCCCATCATTGTCCTTTCAACTGCCACCATCATTGCTTTCTCCCCCACCAGCCCCATCATTGCCCTCTCCGTCACCCCATCATTGCCTTCTCCCCATCACTGCCCTCTCCTTCACCTACACACACAGCAATATTCACCTTTCTGCACGTTTCCCAGCAGTGACACACACATACACACACAGCACCTCTCGCCTCTCTGCACACTCTCTCGCAGCATCACCATCACCGGCAGCTTCCTCTCTCTGGCACAGCCGTGGCGCTGAATGAAGATGTCATCCAGCCATGCTGCTGACTCTGTGAGAGACAAGAAGTGCGGGCAGGGAGCAGGAAGGATCACTGCAGCTCTGCTCCTCTGCCATTTTCTCTTGCAGGTAGCGGAGATGCAGGGATCTCTCCCAGCCTGCCGCACATGAGGGTAATCTGGCCAGGGGCCCCTCGGGGCCAGGTAAACAGGCCAGATTTCCCTCATTATTAGCTGTCCTGCAGGGGTTCCCCTTGACCTCCGGGCCCCCCCTCCACTTCCGGGCCTCCCCAATTGCGTAGGAGGCCAAATGTCATGTCACTGGTCTTTATTACACATTGGGTCTCTCTAGCTTTTTGTGTGCACTCTCCATTTTAATATATGTTTTTTAAAGTATGCTTTTTATGTCTTTTTTATAATTAAAGATTTTTTTATCTTATTTATTGGGGTATACTTCTTTTTATTCTGTAGGTTTTTGTTATCATTAGATGTGCCTCATAATTATTTAGGCCTTATATAGAAATTTATTTTCATAAGTAGATTGAAACACAGTCATTAACTGAAAAGGAAACAGCTATTTAGTAGACAAACTCTGGTGCAAAAATATGTTTGTTGAAGATAATTTAATGTCACAAGTTGTACACGATTGCATGACAAAGCAAGACAATAAGACACAAGGTAGTTTTACTGCATTAGCAAGGTCTCTCCCAGGCAAAGATTTCAAACAATCAAGCATTTCAAGATATACTGTCCAAGCTCTTTGAAGTCTCACCAAGAATTGGCCAACATTGAAGTCCATAGATGCAGTGGTCGGCCAAGAAAAGCTATTGCAGCAGATGAAAGACACATTGTGATGCAATGTATTCTTTGTGCATTTTGGCTATTGATTGTATTTATACTTACCTGACTCTCTCACCAACAACCCCTGATGAGGCAGGGGTAAAACACATGTTGGGTCCATTGGTGGGTAATCTCATCATCTCTATGTACTTTGATTGAACTCCTTGTTTGCACTTTTGTATATTTCTCCTTCCATTACTTCTTGGACACAGCTATTCATATATTTATGTGCTACATATCAGAAGGGGAATTACATTAGCACTGGCAAATTAACTAAGTACACAGCTTCATGTATAAGCATATATGTATTATAGGATTATTCAAGATACTGTACATAGAGTGTTATTGCATGGTTACTTGTGAATTGTGCATCCATGTAAGCATGTACCATGAAACTTTCTTGATTAGCTCACCCACTAATTTTTAGGTGTTCATGTCTGTCTTTGTCAGTGTTTGTTCAATTAAATTGTTCATATATCTTTAAATCTGTTAAAAATTGATAATTTTATCAATATTGTTACACTTTGTTCCTGGCACACATTTTTATTTTGTAGATGTTTTTTCTGTAATATGCATATGATATAATATAAGAGGCTAGTGCATATAATTATACCTGGTGCATAGTAATTAGAGTTAAAGGGAACTTGTCAGCACTTTTGGCTACTGCCTTTCAGGGCTTATCTACAGCATTCCATAATGCTGTAGATAAGACCCCGATCTGACTTGAAAGATAAGAAAAATAAGTTTTATTATACTCACCCGGGGGACGGTCTGGTCCTATGGGTGTCGCAGGTCCATGTCCGGCGCCTCCCATCTTCCTGCGATGTCGCTTTCCTGCTTGATTCATGGCTCCCCGGCATCGCGCTACTGCGCAGGCATACTTATCTGCCCTGTTGAGGGCAGAGGAAAGTACTGCAGTGCCCAGGTGCCGGGAAAGGTCAGAGAGACCCAGCATCTCTCTGAAATGCTGTAGATAAGTTCTGAAAGGCACTGGCCGTATTTTATATCGGCCAAAAGTGCTGACAGGTTCGCTTTAAACATAATTATTCACAGGACATTGGTCCAGTGATTACATTAGTAGTTTGATATAGAATCTATAGATACTATCTGCCACAAGGCAGTATTTGCTAATCAAGTGCCCAAATCGGCATCTGAGCACATTTTATGATGTACTGTATCTAGTGACCGATAAGCATTGATTGTCATTTGCTACCAGCAAGCAAAATCCTAAATCTATTTTATAAGTATGGTCAATCACTGTTCTTAGTAATATAAAAATACAGATTTAACCTTTTTTTGTCTATTTCTTATATCCAAATTATTAAATATGATTCAGCAAAAATGCAACCTTATAAATTCAATTGTATTACCTAATCTGGTGTAGAGAATAAAACCCAAGATAAAAAAAACATAATAGGCAAATACCCTGCAGTAAATAAATAAAAAGCTATAGTGCATGAAAATAATACAGGGTGCTTTGGTGACATAATTTGTAAATGTAAAATGTAAAAACCATGCCACCACATAATGGTTATCCTGTTCGGGACAGTGAGAAACACTACTATTAAAACCCCTTCCTGACATGCGCCGTACATATACTGCTCTGCGGGAGCTGCGTTCCCTGCCTCATGCTGAGGGCCATGACTAATGGGTGCAGGTGTCAGCTCTGTGTGAGAGCTGACTCCTCGCAGCAATGCCCATGATTGCTGCTAGCACCGATCACAGGCATTTAACCCTCTCTGATGCTGCTGTCAGTAGTGATAGCGAAATAGAGGAGCATTGGCGCAGGGAATGGGTTCCCTGCGAACTTCCATTTTGAAAAAAGTGATGCCATCACATTGTCCTGATGGTCTCCTGTTGTGAGTTCATTTTTCCCTTCACCATTGAGGTCTGATGAACTCCCTCCTCTGGTGAAGGAAGGTAGTGAGGCTGATTACCAAACACCTGGGCAGCTAGATGATGACAGGGTGGCTGGAATTGAGGACTGGATATAAGGCTGCCGACGCCCTTCTTCCTGGCTGGTGATTTTCCTGTTGGATTCTTGGAGACCAGTCTGATTCCTGCATCTCAAAGCTAAGTTTTTCTGCTCTTCTTTGTACTCTTCAGTTTTGTTTTTGTTTTGCCTTGTTTTTTGGGAGTTCTGCCATCCCTGGCTGGGGGTGAGCTGAATTCCATTTTTGTCTCTGATCTGTTGATCTTTTGCTCTGTCTTCAGAATATACCTGAGTGCTGATATAGTCTTTTGAAGCCTAGCGTCTTCAGGGCCTGTTTTTCCTATCAGTCGGATGGCTCATTTTGATAGGGTTTTTGCAGATGGCAGACAGCAGCTTTCCTATCCTGTCCAATGTAGTTAGCTTGGGCCCCATCATTTGCTCAACCTATCTTTCTATCTGTGTTAGTGTTTTCATCTTGCTTCACCGTCATTATATGCTGGGGGCTGCCTATTGCTTTGGGGTCTGCTCTGGGGCAGTTTAGTTTTTCCCCTTTCTGTCTTTAGGCTATGTAGTTCTCCAGCTGTGATCGAGGGGTCTAGGGCACCATAGGAACCCCTCACGGCTACTGCTAGTTGTTGTGGATAGGTCCAGGGGTCTGCAATCCGATAGCTGCCAACCTCTCTGGTTTTCCTGGACTTAGCTGGTATTTTGTTTTTTCCTCCTTTGGTGACTCATCATAGCAGAATCACCAGCCATACTGCAGATCCTAGGGTACTCAATAGCAGGAGAGAATTGTAAAAAAAAAAAAAAAAAGTGTCAGAATTTTTTTTTTTCGTGTGCATATTTTTTCCTCTATATCTCTGAGGCCATGGGGGGAATTTTTCTCTCAATGGAGATGAAGCAATTGTCTGATCGTGTGGAGCAGCTCGCTGCTGAAGTGCGGGGAATTGCTCATTCACATGCTGCTGAACCAAAGATTCCCACTCCTGATGTGTTTTTTGGGGATCGGTCTAAATTCTTGAATTTCAAGAATAATTGTAAATTATTTTTTGCCTTGAAGCCTAACTCGTCGGGGAACTCCGCGCAGCAGGTTAAAATTGTCATCTCTTTGCTGCGCGGCGATCCCCAGGATTGGGCATTTTCTTTGAAACCTGATGATCCTATTCTGAATAATGTGAACGCATTTTTCCAAGCCTTGGGGTTGTTGTTTGATGAACCTAATTCTATTGATCAGGCTGAAAAGACCCTGTTGGCATTAAGCCAGGGTCGGGATTCGGCAGAGTTGTACTGTCAAAAATTCCGAAAGTGGGCGGTCCTTACTACCTGGAATGATGGTGCCTTGGCAGCCCTCTTTTGGAAGGGTTTGTCAGAAACTGTAAAAGATACTATGGTGGGATTTCCTGTTCCCTCTGGTCTTGACTATTCTATGTCATTAGCTATTCAGGTGGATCGGCGTTTACGTGAACGCAAAACTACACGAGAGATGTTGCCACCTGTTGAACAAATGTCTGAACCTATGCAATGTGATAGAGTTTTGTCTAGGGCGCAACATCAGGAGTTCAGAAGGCGTAATAAGCTGTGTTTTTTTTGTGGAGATGCCTCGCATATTATTTCTGTCTGCCCTAAACGAGAGAAACGTTGTGCACACACGTTTTCTGTGGGTGGTGTTCAACCTAAGTTTCTTCTGGCAATTACTCTGATTTGCTCCCTGTCCACATTTTCCGCCAAGGCTTTTGTGGATTCAGGAGCAGCTCTTAACCTGATGGACTTGGATTTTGCTAAAGGTTGTGGATTTAATATGACACCTCTGCGGACTCCTATCCCTTTGAGAGGTATTGATGCTACTCCTTTGGTGAAGAATAAACCTCAGTTTTGGACCCAGGTGGTAATGCGGGTCGCCCCAGACCATCAAGAAAATTGCAGATTTTTGGTGTTGCATAATTTGCATGATACCATTGTTCTGGGGTTTCCCTGGTTGCAAATCCATAATCCAGTTGTGGATTGGAAATCTTTGTCTGTGGTGAGTTGGGGGTTGTCGGTGTGCCCTTAGTGATGCTCCTGTTTTCTCCACCTCTCCCCAGTCGCATGATGTTCCTGACTATTTGGCTGACTTTTATGATGTATTTAGTGAGAATGAGTCTGCGTCTTTGCCTCCTCATAGGAGTTATGACTGTTCAATTGAGCTGAACCCGGGGTGTAAATTCCTCAAGGGTCGGCTTTTCAATTTATCTGTACCCGAGCACGAGGATATGCGATCCTATATTAAGGAGGCATTGGAGAAGGGTCATATTAGACCATCCTCTTCACCCTTAGGTGCTGGGTTTTTTTTCGTGGCTAAAAAGGATGGTTCATTAAGGCCTTGTATTGACTATCGTGCTCTCAACAAAATTACTGTTAAATATCAGTATCCGTTACCCCTGATTTCTGATCTATTCTCCAGAGTTAAATGTGCTTGCTGGTTTCCAAGCTTGACCTCAGGGGGGCGTATCTTATTCGCATTAAGCATGGGGATGAATGGAAGACGGCATTTAATACTCCGGAGGGACATTTTGAGTACCTGGTGATGCCTTTTGGGCTCACTAATGCCCCTTCTGTCTTCCAGTGCTTCATGAACGATATATATTCCGAGACTTTGTGGATAAATTTTTGATTATCTATCTGGATGATATTTTGATCTTCTCCAAGAATCGGGACTCTCATGTGGAACATGTTCGGACTGTGTTCCGGATTTTGAGGGAGAATTCCCTGTATGTCAAGGGATCAAAATGCCTTTTTGGGGTACAGAGGATTTCATTTTTGGGATTTATTTTGTCTCCGTTAACTATTGAAATGGACCCGGGCAAGGTACAGGCCATTTATGGTTGGGTTCAGCCCACTTCTTTGAAGGCCCTCCAGAAGTTTTTGGGTTTTGCTAATTTTTATCCGAAATTTATAGCTAATTTTTCTGGTATTGCCAAGCCATTGACGGATTTGACTAGGAAGGGTGCTGATGTGCTGAATTGGTCTCTGGAGGCTGTTTCTTCCTTTCAGGAGCTGAAGCGAAGATTCACTTCTGCTCCGGTTTTGCAGCAACCTGATGTCTCACTCCCGTTTCAGGTGGAGGTGGACGCTTCTGAGATTGGTGCAGGAGCGGTGTTGTCCCAAAAAGATCCTGTGACATCTAAAATGAAACCTTGTGCTTTCTTTTCCCGAAAGTTCTCCCCATCCGAACGTAACTATGATGTGGGGAATCGGGAACTGTTGGCCATGAAATGGGCATTTGAGGAGTGGAGACATTGGTTGAAGGGAGCCAAACACCAAGTCGTGGTCCTTACTGACCACAAGAATTTGATTTACCTGGAGTCGGCCAAGCGCTTGAATCCTAGACAGGCTAGGTGGGCCTAGTTTTTCACACGTTTTGATTTTGTGGTCTCTTTTCTTCCGGGCACTAAGAATGTCAAGGCAGACGCCCTCTCTAGGAGTTTCCTTGCTGATTCTCCTGTTGTGACTAAGCCTGCTACCATCTTAGGCGAGGGGGTAGTTCTTTCTGCCATCTCGCCCGATTTGAGACGTGCTCTGCAAGAGTTTCAGGAGGACAAACCTGAGCATTGTCCCAGTGGAAAGTTGTATGTTCCTGACCAGTGGAGGAAGAGAGTGATGGCTGAAGTTCATTGCTCTGCATTGGCTGGTCATCCAGGTATTTTTGGTACTAGAGATCTGGTGAGTCGGTCTTTTTGGTGGCCCGCCTTGTCTCATGATGTCAGGAATTTTGTGCAGTGCTGTGGGACTTGCTCCCGGTCTAAACCTTCTTCTCACTCTAGTGGCTTGTTGATGCCTTTGCCGGTGCCCAGGAGGCCATGGACCCATATTTCAATGGATTTTATCTCTGATATGCCTGTCTCTCAGAGAATGACTGTTATTTGGGTGATTTGTGATAGATTCTCTAAGATGGTCCATCTTGTACCACTCCCTAAGTTGCCATCTTCCTCTGAGTTGGTGCCCTTGTTTTTGCAACAGGTGGTTCGCTTGCACGGGATTCCTGAGAACATTGTATCTGACAGAGGAGTTCAGTTTGTGTCTAGATTTTTGAGGACTTTCTGTTGCAAGCTGGGAATTCAGTTGTCCTTCTCCTCTGCGTTTCACCCTCAGACCAATGGGCAGACGGAGAGAACAAACCAGACTTTGGAGTCGTATTTGAGATGTTTTATTTCTGCCGATCAGGATGATTGGGTTTCATTTTTGCCCTTGGCCGAATTTGCTTTAAATAATAGAGCTAGTTCTGCCACTTTGATGTCACCTTTTTTTTGTAACTTTGGTTTTCACCCTCGATTTTCTTCAGGGCAGGTGGAGCCTTCTGCCTGCCCAGGTGTTGACACTGTGGTGGAGAGAATGCACCAGATCTGGGACCAAGTAGAGGATAAGTTGTCTCTCTCCCAGGAAAAGGCCCAGCGGTTTTCCAACCGACGTAGGAACATTGGTCCCCAGTTTAAGGTGGGTGATATGGTTTGGTTGTCATCAAAAAATATCGCTATGAAGGTGGCTTCTCCTAAGTTTAAGCCTAGATTTATTGGACCTTACAAGATTTTGGAGATTATTAATCCGGTCTCTTTTCGGTTGGCTCTTCCTGTCACATTTAAAATTTATAATGTGTTTCATAAGTCCTTGTTGAAGAGGTTTGTTGAACCAGTAGTTCCTGTGGTGGCACCTCCTGACCCTATATTGGATGAAGGTAACATGGAATATGAGGTAGAGAATATACTGGATTCCCGTCTGGCTGGACGGAG
The DNA here is from genome assembly GCF_039654945.1 of Dendrobates tinctorius. Lineage (NCBI taxonomy): Eukaryota > Metazoa > Chordata > Amphibia > Anura > Dendrobatidae > Dendrobates > Dendrobates tinctorius. The sequence continues at coordinate 23,576,883 of NW_027361770.1, read as the reverse complement.
ACTCCAGTATTTGGTTAAGTGGAAGGGTTATGGTCAGGAGGATAATTCCTGGGTCTCTGCCTCTGATATTCATGCCGAAAGATTGGTGCGTGCCTTTCATCGGGCTCACCCGGAACGCCCTGGTGGCATGGATGAGGGTTCGGTGACCCCTCCTCAAGGGGGAGGTACTGTTGTGAGTTCATTTTTCCCTTCACCATTGAGGTCTGATGAACTCCCTCCTCTGGTGAAGGAAGGTAGTGAGGCTGATTACCAAACACCTGGGCAGCTAGATGATGACTGGGTGGCTGGAATTGAGGACTGGATATAAGGCTGCTGACGCCCTTCTTCCTGGCTGGAAATTTTCCTGCTGGATTCTTGGAGACCAGTCTGATTCCTGCATCTCAAAGCTAAGTTTTTCTGCTCTGCTTTGTACTCTTCAGTTTTGTTTTTGTTTTGCCTTGTTTTTTGGGAGTTCTGCCATCCCCGGCTGGGGGTGAGCTGAATTCCATTTTTGTCTCTGATCTGTTGATCTTTTGCTCTGTCTTCAGAATATACCTGAGTGCTGATATAGTCTTTTGAAGCCTAGCGTCTTCAGGGCCTGTTTTTCCTATCAGTCGGTTGGCTCATTTTGATAGGGTTTTTGCGGATGGCAGACAGCAGCTTTCCTATCCTGTCCTATGTAGTTAGCTTGGGCCCCATCATTTGCTCAACCTATCTTTCTATCTATGTTAGTGTTTTCATCTTGCTTCACAGTCATTATATGTTTGGGGCTGCCTATTGCTTTGGGGTCTGCTCTGGGGCAGTTTAGTTTTTCCCCTTTCTGTCTTTAGGCTATGTAGTTCTCCGGCTGTGATCGAGGGGTCTAGGGCACCGTAGGAACCCCCCACGGCTACTGCTAGTTGTTGTGGATAGGTCCAGGGATCTGCAATCCGATAGCTGCCAACCTCTCTGGTTTTCCTGGACTTAGCTGGTATTTTGTTTTTTCCTCCTTCGGTGACTCATCATAACAGTCTCCATGGAGACCCCAGCTGTAAGATGGCCACAAGGTCCTTCAGGGAAGATGGCTTTGCAGTGCCTGCAGAGAGAAAGACCTGAGATGCCTTCTTTCCTGCCTGTCAGACGCTGCTCCGATGCTCTGCAGTGCAGAAGCATTGCAGAGTATTAGATAAGTGATCTGTCACTATACACTGATGTCCCAGGATGGGACAATGTAAAAAAGTAAAAATAAAAAATGTAAAAATATTTTTTTAAAAATCACCAAATAAAGAACAAAAAATAAACAAATATTTTTCCAATAAATACATTTATTTATGTAAATAAAACAATAAACATTAAAAGTAAACATATATGGAATTGCCGTGTCCGTAACGACCCGCTCTATAAAACTGTGCCACTAGTTAACCCCTTCAGTGAGCACAGTTAAAAATATAAAAAAAGAGGCAAAAAACAATGCTTTATCATCATACCACCGAACAAAAAGTGTAACAAAACGCAATCAAATAGACGAATGTAAATAAAAATAGTACCACTGAAAATGTCATCTTGTCCCACAAAAAGCAACCCATCATACTGCACCATTAGCAGAAAAATAAAAAAGTTATAGCTCTCATAATAATGTGATGCAAAAATAATTATTTTTTCCATAAAATAGTTTTTGTTGTGTAAAAGGGCCACAACATAAAAAACTAAATTGCGTATGACTGTAATTGTACTGAATTGAAGAATAAAGATGCCTTACTAATTTTACCACATGCGGAATGGTAAAAAAAAAGCAATTCCTGAATTGCTAGTTTTTGTTCATATGCAAATTGCCTCTTCAGAGAGAAAGAGGACTTGAACTCTATAGCGTCACCTGTTGGAAGTAGTGATCCTACAAGTCACAATCAGCCCTTTAATGAGACTTACTGTATAATGTGACTTAGGATTAAAGCCAAATCAGAATCTCTTTTTGCAGACACGATGTTTCGGGCTATTGGCCCTCGTCAGTGCAAAGTATGAGAACTGATTTGGCTAGGTGAGAGGCTCTGGACTGGGGTCTAAGGGGTAAGGTTTCTCCTTGTGGAGAGAGACATACCAGCTCTGGCTTGTCAAGGTAAGGAGTCTTATTCACGGTGCAAAGCTCCTCTGGGAAATTTAATATGCAAATTGCCTATTCTAGTTTTAGTCTCACAAAATCAGAATACAAAGCGATCAAAAAATGTCATGTGCCCCAAAATGGTACCAATAAAAATATCAGCTCTTCCCACAAAAAACAAGCCCTCACATGACTCTGTCGGCTGAAATATGGAAAAATTATAGCTCTCAATATATGGCGATTCAAAAACTACTTTTCGCAACCAAAAGCGTTTTTTAGTGATTGACAGAAGCCAAACATAAAAATCCAATATAAATCTGGTATAGCTGTAAATGCACCGACCCGAAGAATAAAGTCGACATATCACTTATACCGCATGAGGAATGGCATAAAAAATAAATAAAACCAATGCTTCACATGCTGAAGATTTTTTCATTCTGCCTACCAAAGATCGCAGTTAGTCTCGGTGCACATTTATCCTGAGCTCTATACTTTGCGCTTACATCGGGGTTTCCATGTAAATCTCTGACATGCGTGATTCAGAAAGAACTCCCGGTGGAAGATTCCCTATAATGAAGCAGATGGATGCGCTGTGGACACCATAGGACCTGTCATCCGGTGGTGTCCGTCTTTTTAGGATTGCATAAAAGGGCCATTGGCCTCAGTTTTATGCACTTCTGAAAAGAAGGATACTGCTGAACAGAGGCCAGTAAGAGTCCAGAGTAATTCTGCTGCCTCATTATAATGAATGGGTCCATCTGGGGTTTCATCTGTCATTTCACTCAGAAATATAGATGGAAAGGCCAATACAAGTGCTCAGCCTAGAGCGTCAGATAAATGTGATCACAAATATTATATAAAATGCTTCCAATAAAAGCTTCAACTCAATCCCCAAAAAAGCAAGCCCTCACTCAGATCTGTCATCTGATAACGGAAATATTGTGGGCTTCCACGTTACTGGTAGTACAAATGCTCTGGAATAGCGAAATGGCTCCTTGCCCCTCAAAAGAAATTCGGCAATTTCTCCGTTCCCAAATCCAAAAAACCTCCTCCCTTCTAAGCCCCAGTGTGCCTAAACCCCATTTAGCGCCCACATGTTTGGCATTTCTGAAGCAATGAGAGCACGCCTAATTTATGCGTGCATGCCTCCAGAAGCAAGGACTGTGTACAATGTATTGGTCACTACAGCATCAGTTTGCAATTTTCACCTAGCATCATCCACTGCTGCTTGTTTCTGGAAAACACCCATGGAGTTAAAATTGTCACTACATCTGTAGATAAATTCTCAAAGGGTTATAATTTTCAAAGTGGGGCACTTGAGGGGGATTCTGCTTTTCTAGCACTTAACAGCTGTTTATATGGAATCCGCAAACTATTCTAAGAAAATCTGAGAAAATAGTGCTCCGTCCCTCCTGAATCTCTCCGTATGGCTAAGTAGTACTGTACAGCCACATAAGGGTGGCAATACCACGTTAAGTAGAAATTGTGGGACAAATTTTGGTGCCATTTTTACCCATTTCCCAGCATGAAAATGTAAAACTTGGGGCTAACACACATTCTTGGTGGTGAAAATGTAAATTATTTTATTTTCACTGCTCAATGATATAAAAGTCTGTGACAAACCTGTGGTGCTGATATAATCACTGCTCACCTAAATGAATACATTGAGAGGTTTAGTTTGTAAAATGGGGTCACTTATGGGGGGTCTGCTGTGTTGGCACCTCGGGGGCTCTAACAATGTACCATGGCACCCTTAAACAAGTGTAGCAAAATCTGCACAGTAATATGATGCTTCTTCCCTCCTCAGCTTTGCACAGTGCCTCAAATGTAGTTTTCAATGACATATGGGGTATCGGTAAACTAAGGAGAAATTTGACAACAAATTTTGGGGTCCATTTTTTCATGTTACCCTTGTGAAAATGCAAAATTTGTAGCTAAAAAAGATTTTTGAGAGAAAAATGAGATTTTACGTTATAAACTTCTGTGAAGAATTTGGGGGTTCAAGGTGCTCAATACACTACTACATAAGTTCCCTTAGGAGTCTAGTTTCCAAAATGGTGTCACTTGTGAGGGTTTCCACTGTTTAGGCACATCTGGGGCTCTCAAAATGCAACATAGCATCCATTAATTATTCCAGCAAATTTTGCATTCCAAAAGTCAAATGGCACTCCTTCCCAGCCCTGCCGTGCACTCAAACAGTTGTTTTCCTCCACATATTGGGTATCTGCGAACTCAGGAGAAATTGTGCAACAAACTGTATGGAGCAATTTCTCCTGTGATCCTTATGAAAATGCAAAATTTGAAACTAAAAAAGATTTATCTGAGAAAAATGTGATTTTTTTTTTATTTTCGTGGCTCTACGTTATAAACTTTGGTGAAGCACCTGTGAGTTCAAGGTGCTTAATACACATCTAGATAAGTTCCCTAATGGGTCTAGTTTCAAAAATGATGTCACTTGTTGGGGGTTTCCACTGTTTAGGCCCATCAGTGGCTCTCTAAATGTGACAAGGCATCTGCTAATTATTCCAGCAAATTTCACATTCAAAAAGTCAAACGGTGCTCCTTCCCTTCCAAACTCTGCCGTGTGCCCAGACAGTAGATTCCCCCACATATTGGGTATCAGCATGCTCAAGAGAAATTGCACAACAAATAGTATAGCCCATTTTCTCCTGTTAAGAAAAGTAAATATATATTTTTTCCTTCCACATTCCAAAAATTCCTTTGAAACAACTGAAGGGTAAATGAACTTCAAAAATGTGTTTCAGAGTAGCTTGAGGGGTGTAGTTTTTAGAATGGTGTCACTTTAGGGTATTTTTTGTCATATAGGCATTTCAAAGTCACTTCAAATGTGAGGTGATCCCTAAGAAAAATGGTTTTGCAAATTTTGTTGCAAAATGAGAAATCACTGGTCAACTTTTAACCCTTATAACTTAAAAAAAGTTTCAAAATTTGTTCTGGTGTAAAGTAGAAATGTGAGAAATGTTATTTATTAACTATTTTGTGTGATATGACTCTCCGATTTAAGGACATGAAAATTTAAAGCTTGAAAATTGTGAAATTTTCAATATTTTCACCAAATTTCCATTTTTTCACAAATAAATGCAAGTCATATAAAATAAATTTTGCCACTATAATGAAGTACATTAAGTCATGAGAAAACATTCTCAGAATCAGCGGGATTAGTTGAAGCATTCCAGAGTTATGACCTCATAAACTGACAGTGGTCAGAATTGTAAAAATTGGACAGGTCAGGACGGTGAAAACAGGCTTCGAGGTGAAGAAGTTAAAACCTTACCAACTTACCATTTTTCAAGTGACATGCATGTGGATAAGAGCTGAGAAGGAGAGTACTGGCTAGTAGACAGGCAGCCATGAGGAACTACACAAATGTAATGTCCAGCTCAAATGAAAAAGCAGGCCACATCTTTATATGCACAGTGTGCAAATAAACTGAAATTAAAAAAAACCTAAAGCAATGAACTTGTATGTAAGTTGGTATGCATACAGCCTGGCCATTAAACAGACAAAAGCCAAGATAAAAACATATTAACCAAATACCCTGCAATAAATAAACAGCAATACTGTATCCAAATAATATAGTTGACATTATTTTGATTAAAAAAATTTAAAAGCCACCCTACCACATCACGTTTACACTATTCGGGACAGTATAGAAAATGTTGTTCTGAATTTAGCAAGCCGATTCTAAGTGTACTGTACGCTTAGTGGCATAAATGAATGGTATTTAGTCCCTGTCCAATTACTGGTACAGTACAAAATTGATATGACAAAATTATAGGAATCTGTCAGCAGGATTTCACATCCCAGATTATTTATGCACATGTAGCTCTTTCAAAGAAAAGTGCACATGGCCAGTCAGCTAATCAGTTACTGAGAAATCAGCTTTTGAATCAATATGCAAACTGATATGGTTTCTCTGAAGTCTCTGTCACTTCAGCTCTATTCCTCCTACTGCTATACAGACAGCTCCTTCACCTGAAGTCACACAGCATTAGCAGAAGGAAGCATCATTAGATAGGAAATAGAGCTGGAGTTTAGGTTTGAAATCATGATAACATATTCCCTCAACCCAGGGGCGCAGAAAATGTTTTGGTCCAAGGGTCAAATTGCCATATTGAACCAATCCCAAGGGCCGCACATTTTTTTTAAAGGGGTAGGTACATGAATACATCTCCAGAAATGCCAAAGGTACATTAAGACATCACCAAAAGCAAATTTTGAGTATTTGAAGAGGAATTGGAGAGTTTCTGCTCAGTTTCTTCTCCAAAATAACAGTGTGCTAACTGAAGCTGAATTTTTTTAGAGCAAAAACTTGCCAAATCCTCCTTATAATCGCAAATCTCTAAGTTTCAATGCTTTTTAAGTTTTAACAAAGCCATGAAGCACATTGTGGATTGCTACATGTGTAAAAGCTCAAAACCACCATTAGCATATGAGAGCACCACCAGAAATTCAATTAGTACATGAATGCAGCAGAATAAACAATGTCATTATATGAATTCAGTGCCAGGAGCACTGTCAGTACATGAATGCAGCACCAGAACCAGTATCCGTACATTCATGCAGTGCAAGAAAGACCATCGGTACATATATACAGCACCAAGCTTAGTACAGCAATCAATGTCATGTCAGCCCCATATACAATTGTATTACATCACCAGAACTACATTTTGAGTATTTTGAGGATTTGGAAAATTTCTGCTCAGTTTCTGCAAAAAAACTTCAATATGAACACACGCTAACCGAAACTGAGTTTATTGGAGCAGAAACTTCCAAATCATCCTTATAAACTGACATTTCTAACCTTTGATGTTTTTTAAGCTTTAACAGAGCATTAAAGCACCATATGGTTTGCGACAAGTGTACAATCTCAGAACCACCGTTAGCACATGAGTGAGGCACCAAAACGACCATCAGTAAATGAATGCAGCATTAGAAAAATCATCAGTATATTAATTCAGTGCCAGAAAAAACATCAGTACATGAATGCACTGGCAGAAACACTGTTAGTTCATGAATGCAGTGCACGAAACACCGTCAGTACATACTGTTTATGTAGCCTCAAGCTTAGTACAGCGATTTATTGTAATGTCAAGTTAACATCTTATACAATTATATTGCATGAACCTACTTTTCCCAGTATGTCCTTAATGGTAAGGAGATGCTAGACGTTGTTGTTACCAAACATTATCAGACTGGGTACTGTACAAGAAGCACAGAACTGATGATATGCAGATAGGATCACAAATAAATATTGACACCCAGGTAACTTCAGGATGACATCTTCTCTGATTGATGTCATTTCCATCTCTTTTGTCTTCACATAATACAGACACCATGGAAAGATTCCTTGCCCATAGCTCATCTCTAGAGACTTTCTTCTTCTCTGTCTTCAGCAGTACATACTGACACAGAGCCCTTAAAAATAAAATTATCATCATACTGCCCCGTTAATAAAAATATCACCAATGCTGCATCCCTGAATAAATAATTGCCTCTTATTTTGCTTCCTGACAAAATATCCTCTCACACAGACCCTCTCCATAATGCCTCCCCACATAAAATCCTCTACAGTACCCCTCTCCATATCATCACTCCCACACAAAGTCCATCCCCATAATATCTCCTAATAAAAAATCCTCCATACTACCCCTCTCCAAAACACCTTCCCACACACACAGACCCTCTGCATACCTCCCCCACACTGCCTCTCTTCATTAAGTTCCCCCATCACCCTACTGACCCTTGCTATGATATTCCCCCTTTCATAATCTCCCCTAATTTCCCCAAATTGTCCCAAATTGCCCCATAATGTCCCCCATTGTCACACAATCTGCCCTTGCATCTAAAATAAAATCACATTTAATCTTCAGCTCCTCCATGCAGTGCTTACTGAAGTCAGTGCAACAGCAGTTTGATTACATCAGATGCGTGATGACCTCATTACTCTGCTACATGTCAGGGCAGGGCCTGATGAGCATTCCTCTACCCTAGTTCCGGCACTACAGTGTTTAAATGTTTTTGAGTCTGAAAAATGTGAACACATTTTAATATGGCAATAAGGGAGCTGACTTCTCCCGGACAGCTCCGAGGGTCATACAACTTCTTTTGGAAGACCTGCCTTAACCCCTTCAGGATATATGACGTAAACTTACATTATAAGTTGTGTCCCTGACTTTGAAGCGGGCTCACACGCCATGCCTGTAGTTTTCATGGCACATGACAACTAAATTAACCAGCAACCATGTGCTTCTATTAGCTGTTAAAATGTTAAATCCCACTGTCAAGCTCTGACAGTGTCATTTAACACACGTTGGCAGGCGGGTGCGACATTCCACGCTCCCATTGGTGTGACCGAGACGTGATAGCGCCGATAGGTTTTCAAGATAGCCAGGGGTCTGCTGAAGACTCCCATGCCTGTCATTACTATCCTTCTGTGAAAGACAGTCTGTGGCTGGCGTCTATAAGAGATTATGAATTTTGCTATACATAGCACAAACGATCAAATGATCGCAGCTTCAAATTGCCTGAAAGCACTTACAAATTTAGTAAAAAGTAAAAAAAAATACTAAAGATCAAATCACCCCCTTTTAGCCTCACTAAAAGTAAAACAATTACAATCACACCAAAATTATGTTTTTTTAGCAGCCACAATATTGAAATAAAATGCAATAAGAAGCCATAAAAACATTGTATCTAACCCAAAATGGTATCAATAAAAATGAACACACAAACGGGCACTGGTGTCATGAAACAACAGACCCAACAAAGAGATCCAAGAAAAAATGCATATGTTCAAAACTGTAAATTTTATTTATATCATATAAAAATATGGGGGCGAAACGTGCCCGGAAGATGCTGGTGGCAAAACGCGCGTCGGGGCGAGGGAGCACGCTTGTCTTACTCTTTTGGACCTCTGACAACCTTTCTCAGGTATATTTCATGGTGGTCTAATTAGCTGTTTTACTATTATGGGAGTGTAATTTTACACATATGTTTTTTGGGCTACTTAATCTCTGCTTGAGAAATCGTAGTGCCAATTCAATTAGTATAATTTAATCAGCTTGCCACAATAATTTCCCTGCTTATGTGTGCAATTATGTACCCTATGTAATACGTGATGCTATAATCTTATGGATATATATTGATGTGCCTCTTTATATATTTTTGTGATTCATTGTCAAATTGAAACTGGTTGTATTTGGAGATAGAATGATATTCTAGTGCCCCCTTCTGGTTGTACTTTTTTCCAGATATTTTGTGCCATAATATTCTTTGTGCATATTTTTATGATATAAATAAAATTTACAATTTTGAATATATGCATTTTTTCTTGGATCTCTTTGTTGGGTCTATTGTTTCATGACACCAGTACCCATTTGTGTGTTTATGTATTCTTTGACGTGCCATATGTCTAATTTAGTTTGGGACTAATTTTGTGTTTATCAGTAAAAAATGTTAGCTCTGGGCACAAAAAATACCGTATTTTTCAGACTATAAAACGCACTGGACCATAAGATGCACCTAGGTTTTAGAGGAGGAAATTAGGAAAAATACAAGAAAAACTGAAGCAAAAAATGAGGTCAATTCTGTACTTAATATCTCCTATCCTAGTAAATATGGTCCACTTATCCTCATCCTGATACACATGGCCCCTCATCCCTATCCTGGCATTCATGGCTCCCTCATCCCTACCATGGTATGCATGGCCCACTTATCCCTATACTGAAATGCATGGCCCTCATTCCCATCCTGGTATGCATGCCTCCTCATCTTTAGCCTGGTATGCAACACCCCCTCATCCCTATCCTGGTAGGAATGGTCCCCCTCATCTTTATTCTAGCAGGAATGATCACCTTCATCCCTATACTGGCATGCAGGGCCACATCTTGTCGAAGTATGTATGGCCCCATCCCTATCGTGGTATGCAGGACCCCATCCTTGTCCTGATATGCATTGCTCCATGCTTATCCTGGTATGATTGGCCCAACCCAGTCCTGGTATGTATGGTCCCATTCTTATCCTGATATGATTGGCCCCATCAAGGGACGGGTATGCATTGCCCCATCCTTATCCTGCTATGATTGGCCCCATCCTGGTCCTGGCATGCATGGCCCCATCCTTATCCTGGTATGACTGGCCCATCCCAGTCCTGTTATGCATGGCCCCATCCTTATCCTGGTATGATTGGCCCCATCCTGGTCCTAGAATGCATGGCCCCATCCTTACCCTTGTATGATTGGCCCCATCCCATTCCTGGTATGCATGGCCCCATCAGAAAAGATTAAAAAGAACAAATCATTACACTTACCTTCTGTCATGGTCATGCATGGCTGGACACAGCGCCTCCAGCAGGGCGGATTTGATTTTCCGGTTGAGTCAGGGGGAAGGCCCCAGACCCAGATTACTGCTGCTGCAACTGCTTACACACCATGCAGCTCCTCACTCACCTCAGTGAGGCCCAGCAGAAATTGCTCACAGGTCTGAACATGGCCCAAAGCTCATCAGAAAAAAAAATTTAGGGTTGGTGATAATGTCACGGTCATGCGTGACTGGACACAGCGCCTCCAGTAGGGTGGATTTAGATGACATGCGTGACCCTGGATACACTGCATCCAGTTGGGCGAATTTAAATAATAAAACGTGCAGCTGGATACACCGCCTCCAAAAGGTGAATTTCGGAAATACACTTAAGTCTGGAAACCCACCTCCAGTAAGACGAATTTAAACAATAAAAGGGAAAACCTGGTTAACAATAACAATGGTGGCCCTGCGATAGGGAACAGGGACGTGGAGACCTCCTGCACTCCCCTGAGTCAGTGTCTCTACACTCCAAACGTTCCCTAGGCCGGTTCCGCACCCAGCGCCACTCAGAATACCTTTAAACCCTAGCTCGCCCTCCACCTACTCCTTTCTAATGTAATGGCCGGTGCAGAAACTAATCCCACCACTGCACTAAAACACATAAGGAAAAGAGACAAAACAGGGAAAAACCACTTAGCTTTGATCTGTTGCTTACGCTCCCAGCAACAGAGCCCACCACCTGTGAGCATCTTTTCCTCCGACCGGATCCAACACCATAGTGCAGCCTTGGAGCAAACAGATTCCACTACCTGTGTGCAGCTGTCCAACATATGAGTCCAGCTTTCCAGCAAAAGAGTCCAGCATCTTGAGTCCAGCTTTCCAGCAACCGAGTCCAGCATCATGAGTGCAGCTCTACACCATAGCTGCCACTCCACCAAGCCATGCAAGAACTCCTTGCTGACACCATAGCTGCAACTCCACCAAGCCATGCCAGCCCTCCTCGCAGACACCATAGCTGCCACTCCAGGACTCTCACTGAGCTGCCCGGGACTCTCCTTCAGCTCCATCCTTCACCCAGGATTGCTTGTAACTGAGGACTATCACCAACAGTGACTACCACACCTGTGACTCTTTTATAATGGAGCCAGCAATCACACCTGTTTTATAATTATGTGCACAAAACTAAAGAAACAGAGTGCAATGACGCTCACCACCACCGGGGGGCAAATTTAGAACAAAAGACACCACAGTGCAATAATCCTATTGGCCACTGGGGGCAAAAACCAAACCTAAGCACAGAAAAAAATGGTTATCTGTGCATTTTCTCTGTCATATCCAACCTGGATCATGACACCTTCCCCCGCTCCTTCGCAGTGTCCTGCTCTGTTGCCAGCAGCTGCTTAATGCTTGTAAGCAGCACATGGCAGAGACATCATGCGCTGCTCACAAGAAGAGCACAGCATCTGGAATACTCATCGGGACTGTTCATCAAAGAGAGCAGTGAGTATTCATTCAGTAGTGCGCAGTGTCAGCCACCTACTTCCTGCTGCTGCTGGCAGTCATGTGTACCAATACTTAAGAGAAATGAATATTCAGAATATTCATTTCTCTTAAGTATCAATTCGGCACACGTGACCTCCAGCAGCAGCAGCAGGAGGCTCCTGCTGACACTGGGTGCTACTGAAGAGCAATGAATACTCACTGCTCTCTGTGACCCGCTGCTCCGCCGAAACCGTTCCCCCACCTCCCCACCACAGCCAGAGCCAGTAGATCCGGACTATAAGATGCACCCCCCAGTTTCCTCCACATTTTGGGAGGAAGAAAGGGCGTCTTATTGTCCGAAAAATACAGTAAGTGCTCAAACAGCCCGTTATCCTGAAAAATGAAAATGTTAGGAGTCTCAGAAAAAGATGATAAAGGCAAATTTTTTTTTTACAATTTTCTGAATTTCTTTCCACTGCTGAAATAAAAAAATAATATATATATATATATACAAGTACAGACCAAAAGTTTGGACACACCTTCTCATTCAAAGAGTTTTCTTTATTTTCATGACTATGAAAATTGTAGATTCACTTTGAAGGCATCAAAACTATGAATTAACACATGTGGAATTATATAATTAACAAAGAAGTGTGAAACAACTAAAAATATGTCTTATATTCTAGGTTCTTCAAAGTAGCCACCTTTTGCTTTGATTACTGCTCTGCACACTCTTGGCATTCTCTTGATGAGCTTCAACAGGTAGTCACCGGAAATGGTTTTCACTTCACAGGTGTGCCCTGTCAGGTTTAATAAGTGGGATTTCTTGCCTTATAAATGGGGTTGGGACCATCAGTTGTGTTGTGCAGAAGTCCTTGTTGTGCACAAATCAATTGTGTTGCACATTATATAAATAAAAGTGTGTGTGTATCACCAACCAATCTCAAAGCATCTTTCATTTCACCAGAGCTGTTCAAAAGAAGCTGAGTTGTGATTGGTTGCTAAGAGCAACAGTTTTCCTTGCAAACAATAACTAAGCATCTCTCATTTTACCAGAGCTGGTTAAAAGAAGCTGAGCTGTGATTGGTTGCTATGACCAACAGTTTTCCCACTTGACAACACCTCAGCAGACACTGACATGGTGGGAGAAATCTAGCATCCCTGGGAACATAAGCTCCCACCCACTGTCTGCCTCCCTGAAAGGAACAGAGAGCACATGACAGAAATGAATCCCCCCCTCCCGTGCCTATATACACATCACACATCCTCCATCCCAAAGGCACATCTTCCCTCTTAAAGGGATCATTGGTATGGAAGTCAGAGCAAATCCATCCAGCACTTTGGTTTTGACCCCAGGCCCCCGGTATGGAAGTTAGGGCCGTTCCACTCAGCTCTGTGGTTCTGACCCCAGGGTCTCTTAAAGGGATCATTGGTATGGAATTTAGGGCAAATCCACTCTGCACTTTGGTACTGACACCAGGCCCTTCTTAAAGGGATCTCCGGTATGGAAGTCAGGGCAATTGCATCCAGCACTTTAATTTTGACCCCAGGCCTCTCTTAAAGGGATCCCCGGTATGGAAGTCAGGGCAATTGCATTCAAATGCTCTGGTACTGACCCCAGGCTCTCTTAAAGGGATCCCCGGTATGGAAGTTAGGGTAAATCCACTTAGTGTTCTAGTTCTGACCCAAGTCCTCTCTTAAAGGGATCCTCGGTACGGCAGTGAGGGAAAATCCACTCTGCGCTTTGGTACTGACCCCAGGCCTCTCTTAAAGGGATGTCCGGTATGGAAGTTAGGGTAAATGCCTCAGTGCTCAGATTTTCACCCCAGGCTTCTATTAAAGGGATCATTGGTATGGAAGTCAGGGCAAATCCACTCAGCGCTCTGGTTCTGATGCCAGGCCTCTCTTAAATGGATCCCCAGTAAGGAAGTTAGGACCGTTCCACTCAGCGATCTGGTTCTGACTCCAGGCTGATGGGATGATGTGGGATATTAGTGGTAGTTGTCCGGTGGCTCTGGCTGATGGGATGATGTGGGATAATATGGGTAGTAGTCCGGTAGCTCTGGCTGACGGGATGATGTGGGATATTATAGTGAATGTGGCTATGTGGAATGGGCAGGGATCTACACTCAGCTTTATATATATATATATATATATAGATAGATAGATAGATAGATAGATATAGATATAATCAATATAATTTGTTATAACTAACCGTACTTAGTTACTATGCCTGGGCAGCGCCGGGCTCTACAGCTAATATATATATATATTTTTTTTTTCAATTACTATTTTTATTATTTATTTATATATATATATATATATATATATATATATATATACACATACACAGTGTATATATATATATATATATATATATATATATATATATATATATATATATATATATGGTATATGCATCCTTGTACTGACCTGGAGAATCATACTGTCAGTTTTACGATGTAGTCAATATGGCAAATAAAAATAAAATATTGTAAAAGTGCATTTTTTCCAATTTCATTGCACTTGGATTTTTTCTCCTGTTTTACCATACACTATGTGGTAGAAAGAATAGTGTCATTAAAAAAGTCTTCTTATGGCTATATTGGTGGAAAAATAAAAAAGTTATTGCTCTTAGAAAAAGGGGGGGAAAAAACAAAAGCGAAAAACAGAAAATGGTCATATCATGAAGGGGTTAGGGAAAGTTAAATGAGTGGCAGGCCTGTATCTAAAATTCAAGATGGAAGTTACCCTATGTTCTTTAGTAGCTTCTACTTTTATAATTGGAATGACAATACTATTCCCAATTCTAAAATACCTTCTCTTGAATTTCAATAATGTATTACAATAACATTTTTACTGTAAATCAATGCTGGGGAAATCTTTCATGCACACTCTGAATGCTACACTGTTGTACTATATTGACTTACACAGTGTATATAATTCAATGTCACTTGAAATTGATTGCAGATACTTATTATTTAAGACACATTTAATTGACATAAATGGCTCACCAAGTTATTAACAAAAAGGATTAAGACTCTTAATCTGTCTTTAGAGCATGCATTTAAAGGTACAAAGAGCTTGAATAGTTTTATTTTATTATGCATGACTTATTTATATAATATTACGGTATGCAGTATCCAATGATGCTATAATGGATTTTCTTCCAAATATAGCATCAAAAGGTAATATACATGTATTTAAAGCACCACTCCATGTAAGCTCTCTGCCCCTAGCAATATACTTACCAGCTGCTGTCTTCAGCTCTTCCCCGTGGCATTCCAGTCCCAATTCGCCATATTGTGATCGCAACTTCTGACTGACCAGATGTTAGAGGTACCGGTCACAAGCTCTCAATGAAAGTTTATGAGAGCCTCATTTTGCTCCCATAGACTAATGACTAGTGACTTCGGTCTCATCCAGTAAACAGTATGGATATCTGGCAGGTCACAACCTGCAGAAGACAACCAAGGCAATGCTGATAACAGATGAAAACTACAACTACTTAGGCTGGTTTCACACTTGCATTTTTTTGCGCTGGATTTTAGCGCTAATAAAAACGCATGCGTATTTTTTTGCTATATTTGCATGGGATGCGCTTAAGGCTGGTTTCACATTTGCGTTTTTTTGCGCTGGAAAAAAACGCATACGTGCGCATGCGTTTTTTCCCCTATATTTAACATGGGTGCGCATACCTGCGCGCTGGCATGCGCACGTATGCGATTTTCAAGCGCTGCGTTTTTTTGGGGTGTGCGTTTGTATTTTCCAGACGCAGCATGTTGCATTTTTTGGCCCTGCAAAAAAGCGCATGCGCACGTATGCGCACGTTTTGCGCTAAAAATGGCCATTATAGCCTATGGATGCGCATACGTGTGCACTGGCATGCGCATGTAAGCGTTTTTTTAGCGCTGCGTTTTTTTGGTGGTGTCCACTTGTTGTACTAGTTATAATCTTCTAAAGTAAAAAAAAAAAAGTCTATATAAAGGAGGTGCCTGCCAAAACTCTGCCACTACTACACTGACAGATTGGAGAGCAGACAGTCAACAAGGAACCCATTTTCTATCAGCGAAGAATGTGAGTATATTACATTATATGCCTGTCCTTTTAAATTATGTATGTACTAATGATTTTTATTATTTTTACATGCAATATGTCTTCAGAATCCGAGTATTCCCCATCGCGGCAGGAATTGGCGCAAGCAGACCGTGAGGTGATTATTTTCGTGCATCTGGTAAGTATATCTGCTGCTTCTCCAAATCTCTTACGTTTTTTTCAACTTTTTTAAGACATCGTCATCATCATCTTCTGCGGACGGGACTAGTGAGGGCGAAGAGCAGGAGCAGCGAAGCCAAGTCCCGGTGGTGATACGGAATGTATGTATCAAATGATTTGTAATGTTCTTTATTTTTTATCTTCTATTTTTACTCTTTTTTATGTTTCTTTTTTTGTAACTTTTTATTCAATTTAAATTTGATTATTCTAATGAATGTGTTTTGTCTAGGTTCCACAACGGGATGAAGACGTCTACCTGGATAATGAGCAGCTCATCAGCCTGGTCCAGGAGCGTTCGCTGTTGTGGGACAGCCGTGACCGGCTGCACAAGGACATTGTGGTGACCCGGCGGCTATGGAATGAGGTGGCCGCAGCGTTGATGGATGGCTGGGACAGCGCCACAGCATCCTCCAAAAAGGCGTTTAGTGAGTATTTCCCTGCTCTGTATTGTGCCGCAGTGACTGTTGTCCTTGACGGCACTGTTGGGTTTCGTGCTAGGCATATTCTAGCAGGAAACCCAACAGTGTCATCGGGGTCTACAGTGACTGCTTTGAGTATTGTATTGCTACATTGTGCCGCAGTGACTGTTGTCCTTGACGGCACTGTTGAGTTTCGTGCTAGGTGTATTCTAGCAGAAAACCCAACAGTGTCATCGGGGTCTACAGTGACTGCTTTGAGTATTGTATTGCTACATTGTGCCGCAGTGACTGTTGTCCTTGATGGCACTGTTGGGTTTCGTGCTAGGTGTATTCTAGCAGGAAACCCAACAGTGTCATCGGGGTCTACAGTGACTGCTTTGAGTATTGTATTGCTACATTGTGCCGCAGTGACTGTTGTCCTTGACGGCACTGTTGGGTTTCGTGCTAGGTGTATTCTAGCAGGAAACCCAACAGTGTCATCGGGGTCTACAGTGACTGCTTTGAGTATTGTATTGCTACATTGTGCCGCAGTGACTGTTGTCCTTGACGGCACTGTTGGGTTTTGTGCTAGGTGTATTCTAGCAGGAAACCCAACAGTGTCATCGGGGTCTACAGTGACTGCTTTGAGTATTGTATTGCTATATTGTGCCGCAGTGACTGTTGTCCTTGACGGCACTGTTTTTTTTTTAACAACAGTGGACAAAGTCCGAACACGTTGGCGTTCGATCAAGGACCGCTTCAACAGTGATGTTCGTGCTGAGGGCCAGGTTCGCAGTGGATCTGCGTCAAGGACCAGAACTAGATACCGTCACTATCACGCGTTGCAGTTCCTAAGACCGGTCCTTGCCACGAGATCGTAAGTATTATAAATTTTGGGTTTTTATTTTTATTAATCTGTGTTTTTCTAATCCACAGCTGATGCTTCTTGTAAAGGCATGGTAGTAATGATTTTCCTTTCTTCCACAGCACCTGGAGCAGCACCCTGCAACCTGGCCCTGGAGCGGTCCTTCCTCGGATATCCTCTGACCCGTCCCAGCCATCTGACAGCCAGGAAGCACCTTGCAGGTCAACCACACACACAGCTGGTGACCAGGAAGCTGGGCCATCAGGTGTTCCCCTGTCCCAGGTCTCTGCCACTGGTTATGCGGGCACTACCCGCCAGCGGCAGAGGGCCTTGGACAGGAATGTCTTGCCCGAGTTTATGCATTTGAGCGAGGCCTTTAATTCCAGCCTCAAGTCACTGTCCAACAGAGTTGAAAGCGGTTTTGCACTCATGGAACGTGGTTTTAACCACTTTGAACACCGCTTCAATTCTGTAGAACAGCGCCTTGACCGTCTGGAGGCCGACCTCAACAGACCAGCACACCATTTTTTTAGTAAGATTGAAAAGGGCATGGCGGAACACCTTAGTCCTGAGCAACAGCTGAATGTGCTGCAGGCCTGCAACAATGCTTTCTTGCAGGCTATGCAGCATAATCGGTACGGTCAGCAGTCAGTGGTGTCATTTCCACCTGTGCCACCATTGACTCGCTTCACCTCACTACCGACTTGTGCTGCATACCACTGCACGGACACCTCTATTCAAAGCCAGGACACCCACCGTTACACCACCACAAGTCTGAGTGCAGCTGGTCACTTCACCGACACCACCATGGCAAGCGCTGCTCCTGTCTGGAGCACCACCGCCACTCCCATGCATGCGTGGAGCTCAGCCACCACTAGGCAAACATGGAACAGCCCTGCCGCTACAACAACATGTAGTAGCCCTGCCACCACCACTCTGCAAACCTGGACCATCACTTCCGCCACCAGTCCTCCTGCAAGGACAAGCACTGCCAACGAAGAGCAGCAGCAGCAGCCACCTCAGCAGCAGCAGCCACCTCAGCAGCAGCCACCTCAGCAGCAGCAGCAGCCACCTCAGCAGCAGCAGCAACCACCTCAGCAGCAGCAGCAGCCACCTCAGCAGCAGCAGCAGCCACCTCAGCAGCAGCCGCCACCTCAGCAGCAGCAGCAGCCACCTCAGCAGCAGCAGCAGCCACACCAGCAGACGGGGGACCTACATTCAATATTTGCCCCTAGTTCAAGGCGAAATCTATCAAGGCGGGCATTGGGCCAAAGTCGGTCCAGGCACACAAGCCTACGGCGACATGCCATTACAACTAATGTACCTGAACAGATTTCCTCTCCTCCAAGTGTTCCTAGTTTAATTCCCTTAACTGGACTACCTTCCCCCACAAGTTTGGTTGCCCCTTCCCCTCAAACACCGTCTTCAACTGCAAGTGTTGCATATTCCCTGCACACCCCCAAATTGAAACCATCTGCCCCCAAACGCCGGAAAAAATAATTTTTTGGTTTATTTTTGTGATTAAAAATAAATTTACATTTGTGGTTCACCATTACAAAGTTTCATTAATGTTGTTTGTGCCGCTCACACACACTGATGGGTAAATACATGTTAAAAACCAACCCAAGGCCTAGTATAGTCATATGTGAAATAACACGGACTAGTATAGTCATACCAAGGCCTAGTGTAATAACTCGAGTTTTACCAACTTGGATCTGGTTTCATGAAAAACAAACTGTTGAAACTTGTCTTAAAAATAAGTTTCTTTCTAGTTTCACCAGTTTGTTTTTTGTGAAACAAGATGCTAGTTGTTAAAAATCGAGTTATTACAGTAGGCCTTGGTATGACTATACTAGGCCGTGGTATTTCACATATTACTATACTACTAGCCCCAAGGCCTACTATACTCATATTTGAAATACCATGGCCTAGTGTAGTCATTACAAGGCCTAGTGTAATAACTCTAGTTTTACCAACTAGAATCTGGTTTCATGAAAAACAAACTGTTGAAACTTGTCTAAAAAATAAGTTTCTTTCTAGTTTCACCAGTTTGTTTTTTGTGAAACAAGATGCTAGTTGTTAAAAATCGAGTTATTACAGTAGGCCTTGGTATGACTATACTAGGCCGTGGTATTTCACATATTACTATACTACTAGCCCCAAGGCCTACTATACTCATATTTGAAATACCACGGCCTAGTGTAGTAATTACAAGGCCTAGTGTAATAACTCTAGTTTTACCAACTAGAATCTGGTTTCATGAAAAACAAACTGTTGAAACTTGTCTAAAAAATAAGTTTCTTTCTAGTTTCACCAGTTTGTTTTTTGTGAAACAAGATGCTAGTTGTTAAAAATCGAGTTATTACAGTAGGCCTTGGTATGACTATACTAGGCCGTGGTATTTCACATATTACTATACTACTAGCCCCAAGGCCTACTATACTCATATTTGAAATACCACGGCCTAGTGTAGTCATTCCAAGGCCTAGTGTAATAACTCTAGTTTTACCAACTAGAATCTGGTTTCATGAAAAACAAACTGTTGAAACTTGTCAAGTTTCACCAGTTTGTTTTTCGTGAAACAAGATCCTAGTTGGCAAAAATCGAGTAGGCCTTGGTATGACTATACTAGGCCGTGGTATTTCACATATGACTATACTAGTAGGCCCAAGGCCTACTATACTCATATTTGAAATACCACGGCCTAGTATAGTCATTCCAAGGCCTAGTGTAATAACTTGTAAGTTGGAATGGAGCAGATTACATTCATCCACTCAATGCTGACTTGTATTCCCCATGGACTTTCATTGGGGTTGGGTTTTGAGGGTTGTGTTTTGAGAAAATCACATACTTTTTTTTCAACTAGTTGCACAATTTTCTCTTGAAAAAAATTGGTTTCCTGATTCATGGCCTGCAGCTTTGCTCGTTCCAATATATTTCACGCAGACTAGCAATGCTGCATTTTAACTCATATGTGTATTTACCTGCCCAGGTGTGTGAACATCAAAAAATTCAGTTATACATGGGAAGTTTTTTATTTAATTAGAGTTTAAAAAATATAGTGCACTCAGTAATGGTATCAAATAAGGTTTTTTATTACCATAAACAAACAAAAACATTACACCATTTCATCTTGCCAGTGCACCCGTCCTACATCAGAAATAAAGTAGGCCGCAAATTGGTCCCTCATTTGGCCAACTTCAACGGATGACCTGAGAGTGTGCTGAGTGAATTCAGGCAATGGGTTAGGAGCATCATCGTCCAGTTCAAAGGTCGGGTGCTCTTTAGCCATCACAAAGTTATGTAGAACCACACAGGCCTTCACCACCTCATCGACTGTTTCAAGTTTAAGATTAATGGCTGTGCCCAGAATTCGCCATCTGGAGACAAGAATCCCAAAAGCACACTCGACAGTTCTTCTGGCCCTGGTCAGCCTGTAATTAAATATTTTTTTGGTGTGGTCCAAGTCCCGGCTGGAGTAGGGTTTCAGTAAGTTTCCGCACATTTGAAAAGCCTCATCGCCAACCATTACAAAGGGCAGTGGCGGAGCTTCGGTGTGAGGAAGAGGCCGTGGCATAGGGAAATTAAATTGGTTGCCATACAACCTCCGGCCCATGTCTGAGTTTTTAAAAGCCTGTGAGTCATTACCACGGCCAAATGCTCCAATGTCCACTGCTACAAACATACATCCGGCATCCGCAATCGCAATGAGTACTATTGAAAAGTACTTTTTGTAGTTATAGTACTCAGATCCCGTTCTTTGGGGTTTGATGATCCGTATGTGTTTACCATCAACAGCTCCCAAACAGTTGGGAAAATTGCATACTGTCCAGAATTTGTCAGCAACTTCCATCCACTTTTCAGCGGTGGGCAGGGGCATAAATTCTGGACAAAGAACATTCCAGAGAGCCCGGCAGGTGTCAGCAACAATTCCAGACAAGGTAGAGATTCCAATACGGTACTGGAAGTGTAGTGAAGATAGGGTTTCTCCAGTCGCCAGGAATCTGTGAACAGACAAAGAAGTAAAATTAATATTTATGTATATTATTTTAAAAAACTATAAAATAAAATATTAGTACATTCACGAAAACTAATTACCCAAGGTTTTGAATACTAAATTTAAAAAAAAAACATCAGACCGCACCCCTTGGTTTTTAAAACATACCGTAATGTCACCAGTAGCCGTTCCTCAGGAGGAATCGCACGACGGAGCTGTGTGTCCTGTCTCCGGATGGATTGTTGGACACGAGCAAGCAAATCCATGAAACTTTCGTGGGACATCCGGATATAATCTGTAAATTTCTCCGGGTTTGACTGGAGCTCGCTGTAGAGGGTGTGGTATGCCCCACGGCTCTCCCGGAGTTCAACAATCGGATGTATCCACATACGCCGCCGTCTTCGCTGCCTCTCTCTCTTCCTTTGTTCATGGCAAGCAACTGCATACGCCTGAGCCATCGCGATGTCCAAATCCAAGTTGAAGTGAAAACTCTTCCAGCGCAGATCCATGGTCACGAGAAGAATCAAGCAAATGTGAAGAATACTGTAGACAGGGTCTATATATTAACATACCACACCCACAATGAAGTCCCATTGGTCTTGTGTGTTGTTGAATGGTTGTTTTTTCTTTTTTGTGGGGTTTTTCCAAAATCTGTAAAAAAACGCAAATGCACAAAAAACGCATACAAACGCGCAAAAACGCTGCGTTTTTTTCCTGCATGCGCATAAAAATGCTTGAAAAAACGCAGCGTTTGTATGCATTTGTATGCGTTTTTTCAATGCGTTTTTTTGCGGGAAAAACGCGCTGCAAAAAAAAGCAAGTGTGAAACTAGCCTAACACATGCGTTTGTATGCGTTTTTCCGAGCATGCGTTTTTTTGTGGTGTGCGCTCGGACGCACAAAATGCATCCTGTTGCATTTTTTGGGCGTCCGACTTGCCTCAAAAAAACGCATGCACGTGCAATGCGTTTTTTTACAGCAAGACAACCATTCTAAGTCTATGGGTGCGCATATGTGCGCATTGCCATGCTCATGTATGCGTTTTTTTGTGCATGCGTTTTTTTGTTGACCATTAGTTAGACAATGGAATTTAGGGGTTTGGGTTATAGTTAGGGTTAGTTAAGGGGTTTAGTGTTAGGGTTAGTGTTAGGGTTTGGGTTAGGGTTAGTATGGTTTGATTAAAGGTTAGGGTTTAGGGTTAGTTAGGGTTTAGGGTTAAGGTTAGGGTTTGGGTAGGGTTTGGGTAGGGTTTGGTTAAGGGTTAGGGTTAAGGTTAGGGTTAGTATGGTTTGGTTAAGGGTAAGGGTTAGGGTCAGGGTTAGGGTTAGGGTTAGGGTCAGGGTTAGGGTTAGGGTATGGTTTTGTTAAGGGTTAGGGTTAGGGTTAGGGTCAGGGTTAGGGTCAGGGTTAGCGTCAGGGTTAGGGTTAGTAAAGTCAAGGTTTGGGTTAGTGTGAGGGGCCAACTAATGTTGGAAAAATATGCAAACGCGGTAAAAACGCACTAAAAACGCATACAAACGTATAAAAACGCTGCGTTTTTTTCATGCATGCTCATAAAAATGCTTGAAAAAAACGCAGCATTTGTATGCGTTTGTATGCGTTTTTTTCATGAGTTTTTTTGCGGGAAAAACGCGCTGCAAAAAAAAGCAAGTGTGAAAGTAGCCTAAGGGCTGGAAACTTAGATTAATGGCACCACTACAGAGGTGAAATAAAGAGCAGAAAATGCTGGAGTTATGCTTTAAGGCAAAGTGTTTATAGAAAAGTAGCAAATAGTTAATTTCTAATGCAGCTACTTTTTAAAAGAGCAAAAAAACACTCATGGAAAATCTTTTATTCATTTCTAAGCTTTAAATCATGTCCAACTTTGTGAAAAAGGCGTGATCATAAAACAATATCTCAATGTAGGGGTTACAATGGTGCTTACTAGTGTCCACTAGCAGCTGGAAATCCGACTAATCAATTAGTCGCAATCAGATATAATTAGAATATATGTTGAACCTGCGCTTTGGTGGCGGCACAAGGAATATAACCGTAAAAACTAAGGATATAATCTAAGGGTGTGTGCACACAGTGTGGATTCTGCTACGGTTCCGCAGCGGATTTGGCCGCTGCGGAACCGCAGCAGTTTTTGCTGCTGTGTACAGTACCATAATATCCTATGGATATTGAAATCTGCAGTGTAGACGGTGCAGATTTTTCCGCGCGGTTTTCCTGCGGTTTCTAAACCGCAGAAAGAATTGACTTGTCAATTCTTTCTGCGGATTCCGCTGCGGTTTGCCATCTCCTCCATTGTGGAGATGAAAAACCGCAGGGCAGAACCGCAGGCTAATCCGCAGGTAAAACCGCAGGTCTTTTGACCTGCTGATTTACCTGCGGATTTTACAAAATCCGTGCGGCCAAATCTGCACCCCAATCCACAGCGGGTGCACGTACCCTTAGGTGGAGTTAGTATTTCAGATACTGTATGTAAGGATAGATAATTACAGTTAACCTTTCAATATACTGGTTAATACTGACACATACTAATAAAAATATAAATACAAATATAAATCAAAGGAAAAGAGAGAAGCTATGTGCCATAAAGGTATAAAAAGACAAAATTTTATTGGAACAATAATAACATTAAGATAAAAACAGAACTGAAATAAATGATAGAGAAGTGTTGCCTACATTACCTCAGACGGTGGCGGTACCCCAACACTTGTGTCGCTAGGTGCTTTTTCAAGGGGAGTGTGTAATGTAGGCAACACTTCTCCTCCATCATTTATTTCAGTTCTCCCAATTGTCACACTTTTTTTTGGCTGTTTTTTTCCCAGACTATTCCTGGTTACTGCTGCTCATTTGAGCTATATTTATTCTAGCCTATACTGCTGTGCATTTATATTTTGGGACTTATTTATATCATGGAAGGCCATTGTATACAATATTCTTGCTGATTGAGCCCGCTGTATGTACATTTGAGTGAGGTTATTTTTCCCACAGACCATTTAAACATTTTCCTATGGGCTTCTCTCGCATGCTTTAGCCTGCTTACCTAATTAGGTGTTTTTTTTGTGCATTGTGTCTCCATTTTCTGTAAATTCTTTTTATGGTAATTTTATTATTTTTCCAATAAAATTTTGTCTTTTTATACCTTTATGGCACATAACTTCTCTCTTTTTCTTGGATTTATGCTTAATTTTTGAAGCTGCCGCTGTGTTCGTGATTCACTTATAAGTATAAAAATGGCCACAAAAGGTCATCTAGTTCGGACTGCATTACTAATTTATGCCAATGTCCTAAACAGCAGTCGGGTGTGATTTTAATTGCGCCCTATATGGATGGTGATTTTACAACAAAGTCACAAGGATCGGGAGTAATATCTCCTTTTGAGAACAGAGCTGTGGTTTTGTCAGGTTTACCTTTGTAGTAGGAGAAAAGTCCTCTCGGTGAAAAGTGGTGTTGGCTTCTTGCATTGAAGAGGTGACCCGGGTGGTGGCGCGTGTGTGACTCACAAGTTTGTAACACAAAGAAGCAGTGAGTGTTTACAGCCATCATAACCTGGGACCAAGATATGTCACAGTATTCAGCCTCAAGCTGGGATGCTGATTTAGCTTGTATGTTCTGATCGACACGTTTCGAAAACAGAGGTTTTCTTCTTCAGGAAAATTAGCATTGGCCGAATATGCTCCATGTTATATAGCTCCTGCTTCGGTTACGCCCACCAATTATGTTAATTCCTAGTGGAAGTCAAATAGCTCTATTTCGCTGTTTAACCCTTTTGGCTTCAAAGAGTCCAGCTCAAGTATCCACTGTCATTCCACCCTAGAAATAGTCATCCCCTCTCAAATTTTGTTTCACTTTTTGAATGCCCCAAATCTCAGTACCTTTTCAAAGACCTTTATGACAATCAGAATAATGTTTTGACAGGGGGTGACCCAAATATTTTTTTTTGTAATGTTGCATAAATGTTCATTAATGCATTTGTTTATGGGTCTCTTTGTTCTACCCAAATGCATTTTTATTACAAGGGCATTTAATACAGTAAATAGTCCCAGTAGAAATACAGGTGATGTGGTCTCTAATCATGACCATCTCATCCCCTCTTAGAAATTCCTTCCTTTTAGTGGGGTGTAGTATATGGTATGTTTTACATTTATTACAAAATCCGGTTAACCAGTATATGTAAAGGTTAACTGGAATTACAGTGGGTATGGAAAATATTCAGACTCCATGGTGGTGTCTGGCTGTGGCTGCTGATCCCACTTGGGGAGATGGAACACTAGGACAGGTAAGAGTAGCAGACAGGCTGGTGAGCACGGCAGGCACGGCTGAGAGACAGGCAGGTGGGTACGGCTCAGACACTGGCAGGTATTTACGGCTCAGACACAGGGGCAGGGACCGACTTGAAAGGCACAGGAACATGGGCAGGAAGGAGTGGTGTATGGAATAGGTAGAGTCCAGTTCACACAGCAGGTGCAAGTACTGGTAGGAAGGAATGGTGTATGAAGGAACAGGTAGAGGCCTGTTCACACAGGAGGTGAACCGCAAGACTGTGGAGAGGTGCTGCAGTTTGCAGCAAGAGGTTCCACAGCAGCGGGAGTGAGGCACAGGCAGAACTGCAGGAGTGCAGAGCATAAGCAGAGTCAAAAGAGTACGGAGCAGGCAGAGCAGCATGAGTACGGAACATAAGCAGAGCTGCAAGAGTACAGAGCAAGCAGAGCCACAAGAGTGCGGCGCACAGGCAGAGTCACAAGACTACGGAGCAGACAGAGCCGCAAGAGTACGGAGCATAGGCAGAGTCTCAAGAATGCAGAGCAGACAGAGCCGCAAGAGTATAGAGCAGGCAGAGCTGCAAAAGTGTGGAACACAGGCAGAGTCACAAGAGTACGGAGCAGACAGAGCCGCAAGAGTGCGGAGCAGGCAGAGCTGCAAGAGTGCGGAGAAGGCAGAGAGGACACAAGGATAGACACAGCAGTGAAAGTAGCCACAGACGAGGAGACCGAGAGATAGAGGTAGGACTGAGTACAGACAAGGTAATGGTATGAGACAAGGTACAGGAACAAAGACACAGGGACCAGGATATTCTGCCTCCTGGAGGGCAGCAAGGACAAGTACGAGACAATGTCAGGAGACCAGGATATTCTGCCTCCTGGAGGGCGGACAGACAGGAACAAAGCAAAGCTAGGAATCAAGCCTCCAGAGAAGGCGAAACACAGGGCCTGGCAGCTCAGTAGCAAGACACTAACTGAGTTAAGACAATGCACAGGCAGCTACCACTAGGTGGAGCTGCCATAAATACTAGAGGCCTCTTAGCAATTGGTCAGAGACACATTAGACTGGTGCACCCTGATTCCATAAGAACCAGAGAGTTCTGGCACCACCCCCTATGCACACAGCCAGTAAGCATGCAGAGCAGGCAGGAAGCAAGAGGCACACAGCATGAAGCCGGCAGCAGACAGAACTCACAGTTTGTCCTGGAGCAGTGAGTAAGTTGGTGTGTGGGGGAAGGGAGGATTTTTAAATGTGGAAACACCACAGGGGCCCCGGGTATTTCAGCCTTAGTTGACCTAAGCCCCGCGTGACAGTATTATGTTCATGTAGTTTCTCTTATGAAGTAATTTTCTAATTGCGGTGTACTGTATTAAATGCATATAATTTTATTAATAGTTTTGTGTATATTAATTGTGATTAATATGTGTAAATTTTATGTTGCATTTTTTTGAGAATACCAATTGTTTCTTCACTCTTTTTCAATTTATTTTATGGGAGTCGATCCAGGTCTCTCCTGTTGAACCAACTCCTTGTGGGTCCTGCTACTTTTGATTTTTTTGCTAAAATTAATTCGTTAGAGACATTTTTTAAAAAAAGAATTTTAAAAAGAATTTTATTGGTATGTCATCAATACATTTTTATTAATATATATATATCTTTATTACATTTTATGATTTTATATATATTAAATAAATTCATTATTTAAGATTCCACGGAAACATTTTATCTTGATTTGTTCTTTCTCTTCATCCGGAGATAATCTTGTCTGGTGTAATGGTGCGAGCGCTGGACTTTGGTTTTTATGCGACGGGAGTTCGCTTTTTTTTATCTTCTCTTTCTCTTTTTTTCTATTATGGTTTTAATAAAAGTCATTTTTTCGGTAAAATAAAAATAAGAACAATTGGTTTTATCAAATATAGATGAATTAGGCTAGTTTCACACTAGCGTTTATGAGCGCAGCGACGGCCTGCGCACGGCCGCCGCTAAGCCCCGCCCCTGCCGCGCCTCCGCCGGTAGCTCCGCCTACCGGCGCATGACGCTGCATGCGCCCTGCGTCCCCTATCTTTATCACTGGGGGCGCAGGCCGTGCGCAATATGCATTTGGCGGCGCATGCGCCTTTTTGACGGTGCGCCGATGCAACCAAACTGCAGCAGGTTGCGTTTGGCGCAGGTCGGCGCACCGTCAAAAGGACGCATGCGCCGCCAAACGCATATTGCGCACGGCCTGCGCCCCCAGTGATAAAGATAGGGGACGCAGGGCGCATGCAGCGTCATGCGCCGGTATCATGCGGTATCATGCGTCATGCGCCGGTATCAGTTTAATTAAACACAGCTGGACTCCAATGAGCAGTAGAACCCTCTCAAGCAGGATCACATGGAAATAGCATGTGACTTAAATATGAGTGTCTGAGCAAAGGGTCCGAATACTTATGACCATGTCATATTTCAGTTTTTATTTTTTAATACATTTGCAAAAATATCTACATTTCTTTTTTTTCAGTCAAGATGGGATGCAAAGTGTACATTAATGAGAAAAAATGAACTTTTTTTGAATTTAACAAATGGCTGCAATGAAAAAAGAGTGAAAAATTTAAAGGGGTCAGAATTCTTTCTGTACGCACTGTATCTATCCTTACATGCTATACCTGAAATACTACTCCATCTATGGTTATATTCTATAGTTTTTAAGATTATATCCTCTTGTGCCTCCACCAAAGTGCAGGTTCAACATACAGTTGTGCACAAAAGTTTACATACCCCGGCAGAATTTTTGCTTTCTTGGCATTTTTTTTTAGAGATTATGAATATTAAACACCAAAACTTTTACTCCACTCATGGTTAGTGGTTGGGTGAAGCCATTTATTGTCAAACTACTGTGTTTTCACTTTTTTAATCATAATGACAACCCAAAACATCCAAATGACCCTGATCAAAAGTTTACATACCCAGGCTATGTAAACTATTGATCAGGGTCATTAGGATGTTTTGGGTTGTCATTATGATTTAAAAAAAGAAAACACAGTAGTTTGACAATAAACTTTCATACATCCATGATCTCTTCATTACTAACAAACTTCCCTTCCACGCTATCACCGAAACCTGGCTCAGCCACCAATATAGCCTCTCCAGCTGCACTTTCGTATTGTGGATTCCACTTTTCACACCCCCCGCCCTAACAGCAAGCTCCTTCACCCAAATCTCACTGCCACCCTCCCTTCCTATGAGCTGCACTCTGTGCACATCTACTCCCCCTCCAACCTCCAACTGGCTGTCATTTACCGGCCTCTAGGGCCAGCCACCACCTCCTTCAACCACTTCACCACCTGGCTACTTCATTTCCTCTCCGCTGACATCTCCACTATCATCATGGGTGCCTTCAACATCCCCATTGACACTTCCCTTTCAGCTGTAACTAAACTTTTATCTCTCACTTCCTCCTTCAGCCTCACTCAATGGACTTCTGTAGCCACTCACAAAGATGGCCACACACTGGACCTCATCTTCACCCGACTCTGCTCCCTATCTAGCCTCTCTAACTCACCTCTCCCTTTTTCTGACCACAACCTACTTACATTTTCTTCCCTCTCCTCTCCTGGTCTACAATCCCCACTCCACAACCTGCACACCCTCGCAGAAATCTTAACCACCTTAAATTACACTCACTTTTTGAATCCCTCCTCCAACTTACAGACATAAGTTTCTTACACAATGTGGACACTGCTGCCCCTTTATACAACAGAACAATAGCTGCAGCTCTGGAATCGGTTGCCCCTCTCACACATACCAGAGCTTGCAAAATCAACAGACAGCCCTGGCACACCAGCCTGACCAAAGAACTAAGACAGGCTTCCAGGGATGCTGAGCAGAGATGGAAAAGATCCCACTCCAATGAGCATTTCATTGCATTCAAACAGTCCCTCACTACTTTCAAGGCCACACTCGCTGCAGCAAAACAAACCTACTTCTCATCTCTCATATCCTCCCTGTCTCATTACCCTAAAAAGCTTTTTAACACTTTCAATTCTCTTCTTCATCCCCCAGCATCTCCTTCCTCTCCACTCATTTCAGCTAAAGACTTTGCCTCATTCTTCAAAAAGCCATCTCTTGACTCATCCTCTGTATCTGGATATCGCCCCATATAACCTCTCCCCTATGCCTCAAAACGACTGAAACACATCCATCTTGAACTGTCCTCCCACCTCTCTTCCTGCTTCCTCTTTGACCTCTTACAGTCTGGCTTCTGGTTGCATCACTCCACTGGAACTGCCCTAACTAAAGTCACCAATGATCTACTAACCGCAAATCCAAGCAACACTACTCTGCTTTCTTCCTCCTGGACCTGTCCTCTGCCTTTGACAAAGTCGACCACTACCTATTACTACAGACCTTCTCATCTCTTGCCATTACTGACTTGGCTTTTTCATGAATCTCATTATACCTAACAGACCGGACATTCAGCATCTCCCACTCGCACACCACCTCCTGACCTCACCCCCTATTTGTCGGAGTACTGCAAGGTTCAGTCCTAGGGCCCCTGCTCT
Source organism: Dendrobates tinctorius (assembly GCF_039654945.1). Taxonomy (NCBI): domain Eukaryota; kingdom Metazoa; phylum Chordata; class Amphibia; order Anura; family Dendrobatidae; genus Dendrobates; species Dendrobates tinctorius. Next base: position 23,546,694 of record NW_027361770.1, on the reverse strand, counting down.
TCTCCATTTACACCTTCGGCCTGGGATAGCTCATAGAGTCCCATGGCTTTCAGTATCATGTCTATGCCGACGACACACAGGTCTACATCTCTGGACCAGATATCACCACCATACTAACCAAAATCCCACAATATTTGTGTGCTATTTCATCCTCCTTCTCTGCTAGATTTCTGAAACTTAATATGGTCAAAACAGAATTCATCATATTTCCCCCATCTCACTTGACCCCCCAATGGACCTATCCATTTAAGTAAATGGATGCTGACTCTCCCCAATCCCACATGCTTGCTACCTTGGGGTAATCCTTGACTATGATCTCACCTAAAACCACATATCCAAGCCCTGTCCACATGCTGTAGAATTTAGCTTAAAAATATTTCCCAGATCCATACATTCCTCAACCAAAAATCTGCAAAAAACCCTAATCTATGCACTCATCATCTCCCGCCTTTACTGCTACAACCTTCTGCTCTGTGTCTTCCCCTCTAACACTTTTGCACCCCTCCAATCTATTCTAAACTCCACTGCCCGACTAATCCATTTGTTCCCCCGCTATTCCCTAGCCTTCTCCCTCTGTCAATCCCTGCACTTGCTCCCTATTACACAAAGACTCCAGTTCAAAACCGTAACCATGACATACAAAGCCATCCACAACAGGTGCCCTCCACACATCTGTGACCTTGTCTCCCGGTACTTACCAGCATGCAACCTCCAATCCTCACAATATCTCCTTCTCGACTCCCCTCTTATCTCCTCTTCCCACAATCGCATACAAAATTTCTCCCTCACATCCCCCCTACTCTAGAACTCTCTACCAAAACATATCAGACTCTCACCTACCATGGAAACCTTCAAAAGGAACCTGAAGACCTACCTCTCAATGGGGGGAGCATTACGAGCATTTGCTGTTTTGTGCACAGTCCTCTTCAATATCCGGTTTCACCTTGCAGCCACATAAAGATAATCTACTTAACTTCTCAAATATATTTATATATTTCACTTGATTTGTGTCCCTCCCAACCCCGCTCCCTTTTTTATGCTGTACTCATCTGATTTGATGATAAAATAGTGTTTTTTTTCACTTCTCAGCACAGCAAGCAATACAATTTGAAATTGTTGGGATTGCATTTATCGGCTTTTATTTAGGGGATTGGAGATACCTTTGTGACATTAATATTCCGTCCTTTTGGGAATATAATTTTCTGTGCACTTTACTATCTATTCATTTATTTATGCAATTTTACTTACTTATTTATCCCTATATTTATTAATATCATTGTTATGTAATTGTGGTCATCCTCCCCTTCTATTGGAGGTCCCCTTTGCCCTGTCTTTTTATATTAATAATTTTAAATTGTTAACAAATAAAAATTAAATTTTTAATGGCATATGTTTTGTCTTCCTTCACTTCCTGTCTTTTATGGAACCCTTTTACTATAAGCCAACAACCAATATAGCATGTGCGGATATTCATGAAAGACAATAGAAACCTCCTCAACTAATGAATAAACCAAATTAAAGTCCAGATTATGAAGACTTAAATTTTTTTTATTAATTACACAATAAAAGAAAAACCAGACAAATAAGACATAATACAATACCATAAAATGTCATAATGTAAGAAGGTAGTTACATAGTGAACACATAAGCCATAAGTAAATATAATGATCATAAAAGTTCCATCCGCATCAAAGTGCATATAATGAACAGACAAAGAGTATAAAAACTCAAATAAAGTGCATAGGAAATGTAATAAGATCATAGATACCCGTGATCAATGGCTAAATGCGTCTCCAGCTCCCTCCAACGTACGTTTCGCCTACCGTGGCTTCCTCCTTCCTTCCATACACATTAGACAAATATGAGCTGAACCTGCTAATATGAATGGGTTCAGACAACAGTCTAATATTAGATATGAGTGAGCACTTGTGATGAGTGAGCATACTCAGTAATGTTCATTACTCGCCCGAGCATCGCTGTAATGGTACTCGGCGAGCGCCGAGCATTTCCAGGTTTGCTCGGCAGGAATTTGGGTCCCCACCCTGCATGTTTGGCGCTCTTTAGAGCACCATTCAATATGCAGGAATTATCTGCCATGCACTGTAATGCCGCAGCCATCTTGGTTGTGATATTAATGTGATTGGCTGGCCGCACAGCGCCATCAGGTGTATAAGAGACCTGGCGCCACCCTACTCATCACATTCAGCTCCGGATTTAGACAGTGTAAGGAGAGTTGCTGCCGAGATAGGGTCAGATTTGTGTTTTTATAAGTAAGTGTGGGTATAGCATCATAGAATAAACAAATCCAGCTAAACCAACAGTCCTTCTAAGGACTAATTACAGGGTATATAAATTGAAGTGCTAGGTAGGCAGGGGAGTGTATGTGGCTATATACATATCATTGCCAGGCTTGCATGCACTGTATGTGGGTATATAGATATTATTGCATACATCAAGAGGGTTCATTCCATTATTGTCTGCAGCTGCTGCTGCCTATTACATATATTGAACATATATACCTAACCCCAGGTATCAGTGGCCAGGAATAATTTTTTTTGCATCTTAATCATGATTATTTTATTCCAAAGCAATACAGAGCCCCTTTTTTTTCTCCATTTGCTTGTTGACACTACAGAATACAGCCAGATCCTTTTCAAAATACAGTGTGAAAATCCAGCTATTTTAAACAGGTTTGCTCGTCCCAGCCATTACATCTGAGTGCGCAGAAAATTCTGCCATTTTTTGTGGCACTTTAACATTTTTTTGCATTGTCTTATGCAATTTCTTGACACCATTTTGCTGCCCAAAAAATATTTAGCTTCCCAAAAATTATTTAGCTACAGGGCAGATATTTTACACTTGGTTTTTTCCGCCACATGGATTGCATATCATTGCGCTCAAAATTGTGCAATTTCAGGCCTCTATAGAACTTTTTTTGTTGTGTCTTCACCTGCTTATTGACTGTTACCCTAGTTCTTGAAACAATTTTCCTGTGAAATAAAAATACAGGCCACATATTGAACAGTGTGATATCTCTGTCTGAATCCTCATCTATCTGTGGGCTACAAATTGTGGCATTTGAGACCTCCATTCAACTGTTTTTGCTGTGTGTTACCCTAGTTCTTGAAACTGTTTTCCTGTAAAAAAATAAAAATACAGGCCACATATTTTACAGCGTGGTATCTCCGTCACACACCTCGTCAATCTGTGGGCTACAAATTGTGGCATTTGAGGCCTCCATTCAACTGTTTTTAATGTGTCTTAGCCTAGTTATTCACACCAGTTTGCTGAAAAAAAAATTGTTACGTACAGGCCAGGTATTTTAAACTCTCGTTTTCCTGCACATGGATCACATATAAGCTTGCTCCAAATTCAGCCATTTGTAGTGAACATGGAAAAAATTGTAGTCCATTTAAAATGAGCAAGGTGCGTGGCAAGGGACTGGTAAGTGGGCGTGATGGTAATGGTGCATGCAGAGGCCGAGGCCAAAGCTGTGAGCAAGCTGAAATTGTGCCACAACAAACACCCACATCTTCTCGCCCGACATTCTTGTCCGAATTACTAGGGGACCACAGAACACCACTATTGAACCCAGAGCAGTGTCAAAAGGTTGTTGATGGATAGCGGATAATGATTGCAGTCACTTTGCCACCACCAAACTGTCTTCCACATGGTCAAGTCTGAGTAGCCGCGAGTCTGAACCACATATTCCTCACCCTGATCATTCTTCCTCCCTCTATGCCGAGTGCCCGGAGTCAACTGATCCTACACTTGGACACTCCAAAGAGCTGTTCACTTCTCCATTTATAGATTTGGGCCTCTCGCCTGGTCCACTTGAAGCGGGGCAAGATGAGATCTCATGTAGCAATGCCCAAATATTTGAGCAGCCACGGTCACATGAAGGCAACGGTGGGAACATGTCACAAGAGGTGGACGATGATAAGACACAATTGCCAGAAAGTCATTAGGAGGACCGGAGTGCGGAAGTGGAAGACGAGGTGGTGGATGATAACGTAACTGACCAACCTTGTGGACATGCAGAGCGAGGACAGCAGCACACAGGGGGAGGGAGGAGTAGCAGCTCAACAGGCAAGAAGAAGCAGTGTGGTGGCAGCAGACAGAAGGCGGGCAACCGCTCCTCGTAATACTAACACGACGGAAGTTGGCAGTACAACTGTTAGGTCTTCCTGAGTCTGGTTGATTTTTAAAGACTCTGCAGATAACCCCAAACAGGCCATTTGCACCACATGCAATGCCCGCATCAGAAGAAGTAGGAAAACTACCAGCCTGACCACCACCAACATGATCAGGCACATGGCAGCAAAGCACCCGACTTTGTGGGCCGAACAACAGGGTCCAGGAACAGTGTCTGCAGGTGACACCACTGCTTCTTTCGCTGTTGTACGTGAAAGCCAATCCCCTGTCCATGGTGTCTGTGAAGATGCCTCCTGCCCTGCACCTGTCACTGCACACACTCAATTACCACCATCATCAAGCACATCCATGTCCTTGTCCTAGCACAGCATTCAGTTGAACATATCCCAGTCCTTGGAATGCAAGCTTATACATGCAGCCAACGCCCCATAAGCCACAGTACTAAATTCACACATTTCTTTTCTGCTTGTGATCAAAATGTTGCCTTTTAGGCTCGTGGAGACGGAAGCTTTCCGCAACCTGATGGCGGCGGCCGTCCTAAGGTACTCGGTCCGTAGCTGCCACTGTTTCTCCCGATGTGCGATCCTGCATTACACAAGAATATGTTCCACAACATTACCCGTGCCCTCAACAATTCTGTTACTGGGAAAGTCCACCTAACCACGGACATGTGGACAAGTGATTGTGGGCAGGGATGGTACATCTCACTGACAGCACACTGGGTTAACATAGTGGAAGCTGGGACCAAGTCAGACCTTGGGACGGAACACATCCTCCCAATGCAGAGGATTGCGTGCCCTACAGTTGTGGCCAAAAGTATTAACACCCCTGCAATTCTGTCAGATAATACTCAGTTTCTTCCTGAAAATGATTGCAAACACAAATTCTTTGGTATTATTATCTTCATTTAATTTGTCTTAAATGAAAAAACACAAAAAGAATTGTCCTAAAGCCAAATTGGATATAATTCCACACCAAACATAAAAAAGAGGGTGGACAAAAGTATTGGCACTGTTCGAAAAATCATGTGATGCTTCTCTAATTTGTGTAATTAACAGCACCTGTAACTTACCTGTGGCACCTAACAGGTGTTGGCAATAACTAAATCACACTTGCAGCCAGTTGACATGGATTAAAGTTGACTCAACCTCTGTCCTGTGTCCTTGTGTGTACCACATTGAGCATGGAGAAAAGAAAGAAGACCAAAGAACTGTCTGTGGACTAGAGAAACCAAATTGTGAGGAAGCATGAGCAATCTCAAGGCTACAAGTCCATCTCCAAAGACCTGAATGTTCCTGTGTCTACCGTGCGCAGTGTCATCAAGAAGTTTAAAGCCCATGGCACTGTGGCTAACCTCCCTAGATGTGGATGGAAAAGAAAAATTGACAAGAGATTTCAACGCAAGATTGTGCTGATGTTGGATAAAGAACCTCGACTAACATCCAAACAAGTCCAAGCTGCCCTACAGTCCGAGGGTACAACAGTGTCAACCCGTACTATCCGTCGGCGTCTGAATGAAAAGGAACTGTATGGTAGGAGACCCAGGAAGACCCCACTTCTTACCCCGAGACATAAAAAAGCCAGGCTGGAGTTTGCCAAAACTTACCTGAAAAAGCCTAAAACGTTTTTGAAGAACGTTCTCTGGTCAGATGAGACAAAAGTAGAGCTTTTTGGGCAAAGGCATCAACATAGAGTTTACAGGAGAAAAAAAGAGGCATTCAAAGAAAAGAACACGGTCCCTACAGTCAAACATGGCGGAGGGTCCCTGATGTTTTGGGGTTGCTTTGCTGCCTCTGGCACTGGACTGCTTGACTGTGTGCATGGCATTATGAAGTCTGAAGACTACCAACAAATTTTGCGGCACAATGTAGGGTCCAGTGTGAGAAAGCTGGGTCTCCCTCAGAGGTCATGGGTCTTCCAGCAGGACAATGACCCAAAACACACTTCAAAAAGCACTAGAAAATGGTTTGAGAGAAAGCACTGGAGACTTCTAAGGTGGCCAGCAATGAGTCCAGACCTGAATCCCATAGATCTAAAAATGGCAGTTTGGAGAAGGCACCCTTCAAATATCAGGGACCTGGAGCAGTTTGCCAAAGAAGAATTGTCTAAAATTCCAGCAGAGCATTGTAAGAAACTCATTGATGGTTACCGGAAGCAGTTGGTCGCAGTTATTTTGGCTAAAGGTTGTGCAACCAAGTATTAGGCTGAGGGTTCCAATACTTTTGTCTGGCCCATTTTTGGAGTTTTGTGTGAAATGATCAATGTTTTTCTTTTTGCTTCATTATCTTTTGTGTTTTTTCATTTAAGACAAATTAAATGAAGATAATAATACTAAAGAATTTGTGTTTGCATTCATTTTCAGGAAGAAACTGAGTATTATCTGACAGAATTGCAGGGGTGTCAATACTTTTGGCCACAACTGTACATCAATCAGGGTCCCCCACAGTCTACATCTCTTGCATCTACTTGTCCTCTTCACCCTCCATCTCCAAAATGACCACATCAGTCACAAGCTGAAAGCACTGCAGCACTGCCTCAGCCATGCGACTGCAGGTTGTGCTGAAGTTAATAGTTAATATGCTTAGGTGACAAACCGCACAATGCTGAAGAGTTGTGGACAGCTCTGAAAGAGCAGGCAGATCTGTGGCTGACACCTCTGGACCTACAGCCAGGCATGGTTGTGTGTGATATTGGCCAGAACCTGGTGGTGGCTCTGAAGCAAGGCGAGTTCACACACGTACAATTCCTGGCCCATGTGCTTAACCTCATTGCTTAAGGGTCTCTCAAAAGCTACTCGCAGCTGCCGGATCTGCTTGTGAAAGTACGCCGCCTGTGTGCCCATTTTAGAAAGTCAGCTATAGCTTCTGCCTCCCTTGCCCGTACTTCAACAGCGTTTGCAGTTTCCAGCTCACCGACTGGTGTGTGATGTCCCCATGTGTTGGAACTCTACACTGCATATGTTGAAAAGGATTTGTGAGTGGAAAAAGGCAGTTGTTGACTACCAGCATCAGCAAGATATTCAGTTCATACTCCACACATTAGACCTCAGGAGTGGACATGGATGTCAGACATATGTACCATCCTACAAAACTTTGAGGAGTCCATCAAGATGGTGAGTAGCAATGACGCCATAATTAGAGTCACCATCACGCATCACTGTATAATGAAAAGCTCTCTGCTCACAATGAAAGAGGATACATTGCAGGTGGAGCATGATGAGATGAAGCAAGGAACCATACAGGGCGATTTCACACAGCCCAGCCTCATGTCATCCCAATGTGGATTGGTTGACAATGAGGAAGAGGAGGAGGAAGAACAAGAGCTACTTTCATGCGCTATAGATGGTACTAGAAGCACAACTGTCCTAACATCTGTTCACCATGGATGGCCTGAGGACAGAGAGGAGGAGGAGGATGAGAGCATGGTCAGTCATTCTCTTGGTGAGGACATGGAAGTCTTGCCTGTTAGTAGTCTGGTACGCATGGCTGACTTTATGTTGTTCTGCCTTTCCCGTGACCCTTGTAATCTCAAAATTTTGGGTGACAGTCATTACTGGTTGGTGACACTTCTAGATCCATACTACAAGGAGAACATTCAATCTCCTCTTCTTCCAGAGGCAGACAGGTGAACTAAAATGGTGCAGTACCAGAAGGCCATTGTTGTGGAATTAATAACAAAAATTCTTATCTGAAAATGCTGGCGGCAGAGGTCACAGTTCGTTAGCCAACCAAGGAGTACAGGTGAGAGAGGCTCAACTCCAATCCAGCAGAGGCAGGGGAACCCTCTCAAAGTTCTGGGAGAGTTTTTAAAGACCCCACCATTGCACAGGCCCTAAGGCACGGGGTACCCTCACAAGGAGTGCAAAGTTTTGGAAGATGCTGAGGGAGTACCTTGCTTACCGTACCAACGTCCTCTGAGATTCCTCTGTGCCTTTTAATTATTGGGTATCCAAGCTGGACACATGGCATGAACTGGCTCTCTACTTCCTGGGCTGCACTGCTACTAGCGTTTTGTCAGAGTGGGTTTTTTAGTGCCTGTGATGGAATTATAACTTATAAGCGCATCTGCCTGTCAACTGAAAATGCTGACAGACTGACTCATAAAAATGAGAAAAGGCTGGATTGGGCCAGACTTCTCTACACCACCAAATGATAACAGTGAAACATAACCTCAAATTCAGTGTCATTTTTTGGGAGGTTTATTCCAATGCACGTTTTTACACCCACACATGAGTATACGCTTCTTGATTTTGCTGTTATCTTCCTCATCCTCATCAGCCACCACCACTAGATTACCATGGTGACTGTGATCTGTGATGCAACAGCCACGTTATTGTGTTAAAGGGTGTTTTTGATGCCTGTAAAAAATGTTTACACATTATGTTGATGATTCCCCTTCAGGGGGAAATATTTGGCAGCCCATACACTTAGTGTATGGGCATTACAAGTGTAGGAGACCCACTCCTTTAAACTGTGAAAACATTTTTTAGGAGGCCATCCTCCACATCTCTTCTGTCACCACCACTAGATCACCAGGATGAATGTGTTCCGTGATGCAACAGCCAATTAATTTTTTTCAAGGGTGTTTATGATGACCTTTCTAAATATGTTTACTCACTATGTTGAGGAATACTCCCCAGGGGGAAATTTTTGGCAGCCCATACAGTTGGAGTATGGGCATTACAAGTTTATGATACCTTTTCTTCAAAACTGGGAAAACATTTTTAGGAGGCCATCCTCCACGTCTCTTCTGACACCACCAGTAGATCACCAGGGTGAACGTTTTCCTTGATGCAACAGCCACGCTATCGTTTTCAAAGGGGTGTTTTAAGTGTCTGCAGAGTTCACCTATCGTTTTTTGTGGCCCCCTCCCAATGAGGAGTCCAAATAAATATCAGTTTAAAAAAATAATGGGGTTGTACAGAAAGAGCAAATAGATAGTTGTGGCATGGCACTGCGCAATGCCTACACTCGAGAATTTTTTTTATTATCAGCATTAAATACAAATTTGTAAATGCAGATGAAGTTGATAGAAAACCACAGTCTGTGTCCTCCCAGCATTCCTTTGTACACATCTCAGTATTTAGATCAATATTACCGTGATCTACTTCCCTTCAGCTTTTCTCTGTATTCGGATCACAGATATTACAACATGCTTCAGCTGCAGGGCAATATTGCCTACGATTGTAGAGTTCTGGATGACACTTTCACAGTGTGAAACATTATTATTATTATTATTATTTATTTATGTAGCACCATTGATACCATGGTGTTGTACAGTACATGAGAAGGGGTTACATACAAATTACAGATATCACTTACAGTAAACAAACTAACAATCACAGACTGATATAGAGGGGAGAGAGGACCCTGCCCTTGTGGACTTACATTCTACAGGACGGTGGGGACATTAATTAGGCATACACTACCATTCAAAAGTTTGGGGTCACCCAGACAATTTTGTGTATTCCATGAAAACACATACTTTTATTAATGAAATGAGTTGCCAAATGAATTTAAAATCTAGTCCAGACACTGACAAGGTTCAAAAAAAAGATTTTTATTTGAAATAATAATTTTCTCCTTCAAACTTTACTTTCATCAAAGAATGCTCCCTTTGCAGCAATTACAGCATTGCAGACCTTTGGCATTCTAGGAGTTAATTTGCTGAGGTAATCTGGAGAAATTTCACCACATGCTTCGAGAAGCCCCTCCTACAAGTTGGTTTGGCTTGATGGGCACTTTTGTGTACCATACGGTCAAGCTGCTCCCACAACAGCTCAATGGGGTTTACATCCAGGACCCGTAGAAGAGAGTAATCGCGAAACGGCCGTTGTCTGGCACCTCCCTCCCCTAGCATTCCTCTAACGTCCTGCATGTCCACACATCTATTGATGGAATTTATGTGAAATAAAGACGCACAGTTTTTCAGCTATATGGGTGAGTGCTGCATATTTCTTGTTTTTTCGCTTCACATTGAAATATTCATGTTTTTTCACGCAAGCACCTCCATATTTTGAATGAATTATATGCCGCAATACTTCAGATAAATAGCTCCGTCTGGTAATGTGGTGATTTGTGTGCCCTAGTATGCCGTTCATCTGTATGCTCTTTGCTGGGATAATTTGGAGGTGTGTTTTTTTAGGTCATTGTCCTATTATAGGATGAAATTGGCTCCAATCAAGTGCTGTCCAAAGGGTATGGCATGGCGTTGGAAGATGGAGTGATAGCCTTCCACATTCAAAATCCCTTTTACCTTGTACAAATCTCCCACTTTACCAGCACCAAAACAACCCCACACCATCACATTACCTCCACCATGCTTGACAGATGGCGTCAGGCACTCTTCCAGCATATTTTCAGTTGTTCTGCATCTCACAAATGTTCTTCTGTGTGATCCAAACACCTCAAACTTGGATTTGTCTGTCCATAACACTTTTTTCCAGTCTTCCTCTGTCCAATGTCTGTGTTCTTTTACCCATATTAATCTTTTCTCTTTATTAGCCAGTCTCAGATATGGATTTTCCCTGAAGGCCAGCATTCTGGAGTTGCCTCTTCACTGTAGATGTTGACACTGGCGTTTTGCGTGTACTATTTAATGAAGCTGCCAGTTGAGGACCTGTGAGGTGTCGATTTCTCAAACTACAGACTCTAATGTACTTGTCTTGTTGCTCAGTTGTGCAGTGGGGCCTCCCACTTCTCTTTCTACTCTGGTTAGAGCCTGTTTGTGCTCTCCTTTGAAGGGAGTAGTATACACGTTGCAGGAAATCATCAGTTTTTTGGCAATTTCTCGCATGGAATAGCCTTCATTTCAGAGAACAAGAATAGACCATTTTGAGAGTTTAATGGAACCAACAAATGTAATGCTCCAGATTCTCAACTAGCTCAAAGGAAGGTCAGGTTTATAGCTTCTCTAATCATCCAAACTATTTTCAGCAGTGTTAACATACTTGCATAAGGGTTTTCAAGAGTATTATAACCATCCATTAGCCTTCTTACACAGTTAGCAAAGTACCATAAGAACACTGGAGTGATGGTTGTTGGAATGGGCCTCTATACACCTATGAAGATATTGCATTACAAGCCAAATGTTTGCAGCTAAAATAGTCATTTACCACATTAACAATGTATAGAGTGTATTTCTGAATCATTTAATGTTAGCTTCATTGAAAAAACTGCTTTTCTTTAAAAAATAAGGATATTTCTAAGTGACCCTAAACTTTTGAACGGTAGTGTAAATTTATATTTTTGTCTACAACACAGTCGGTGGACATTTGGTAATCTCCCCTATTTACTGGAATCTGTAGGTCTTCATATCCATTTGGAAGAATCCAGATATTAAAACTACAAAACAAAAAAGATTATCTTTTAAGCAGAAACAGATTATTGAAGAAATTTAAACAAGTTATTCAACATTTTGCCTCCCTTGACATAACAGGAGAAGCATAGCATGCTTCCCAACTTTTGAAGAAGGGAAAGAGGGACAAAGGCTGCCACGCGCGCAGCGCGCCACAGCAAAATTTAGGCCACGCCCTGACCGCACCCATTTTACAACTGTTCACACCCATGTCCACTTCCCAACCACACCCATTTAGCACTGCTGATCACACTGACTGGTACCGAGGGCACAGTGGCTAGCATTATGGGTACAGTGGCTGGCATTATGGGCACAGTGGCTGGTACTGTTGGCACACTGACTGGTACTGAGGAAAATAAAGAACAGAGAGAGAAAAAAGAAAATAGAGAGAGAGAAAGAACAGAGAGGGAAAGAAAGAAGGGGAAAAAAGAACAGAGAGAAAGAAAGAAAAGGGAAAGAAAGAGAGAACAGAGAAAGAGAAAGAAAGAGGAGAAAGAAAGAGAACAGAGAGAGAAAGAAAGAAGGGAAAGAAAGAACTGAGAGAGAAAAAGAAAGAGAAAGAAAGAGAACAGAGAGAGAGAGAAAGAAAGAACAGAAAGAAAGGACGAACAGAGAGAGAAGAAAGAACACAGAGGAAAAGAAAGATGAGAGAGAAAGAAAAAGAAAGAACAGAGCAAAAGAAAGAACAGAGAAAGAGAAAGAAAGAGAGGAAAGAAAAACAGAGATAGAGAGAAAGAATGAGGGGACAGAAAAAAACAACAGAGAGAGAGAGAGAAAAAAAGAAAGAGGGAAAAGAAAGAACACAGAGAGAGAGAAAGAAAGAACAGATAGAGAGAAAAAGAACAGAGAGAGAGGAAAGAGAAAGAAAGATTAGCGAAAGAAAGAAAGAAAGAAAGAAAGAGGGAAAAGAAAGAAAGAACAGAGAGAGAGAAAAATAGAAAGAAAGAAAGAAAGAGGGGAAAGAAAGAACAGAGAGAGAAAGAAAGAGGGGGAAGAAATAAAGAACAGAGAGAGAAAGAAAGAAAGAAAGAGGGGAAAGAAAGAAAGAACAGAGAGAGAAAGAAAGAAAGTAAGAAAGAAAGAGGTGAAAGAAAGAACAGAGAGAAAGAACATAGGGAGAGAGGAAGGAAAGAACAGAGAGAGAGAAAGAAAGAAAAAGAAAGAACAGTGAGAGAGAGAGAGGAAAGAAAGAACAGAGAGAGAAAGAAAGAGGGGAAAGAAAGAGAACAGAGAGAAAGAAAGAACAGAGAGAGAAAGAAAGAACAGAAACAGAGAGAAAGGAAGAACAGAGAGAGAGAAAGATTAGAGAGAGAAGGAAAGAGGGGAAAGAACAGAGCGAGAGAAAGGAATAGGGGAAAGAAAGAAGAGAGAGAAAGAAAGAGAGAGAGAAAGAAAGAAAGATTCTATAAAGATAATATAGCAGCCCAGCTCACATTTTGTGCCCACCTGAGCCTCCTGATGCAGGACATATCATGATCCGCTCACATGGCCAACATCCCTGAATCCAAGACGATCCCGCTGTCCGAGCTGTCGGAGGACACGGTGATGGATCTGAAGCGTTCCATGAAGTGCCTCCATGGTTCCATCACAATCTCCTCCTGAAATTACCTAATTTCCGGTCAACTTCCAGCACGTCATTTCTGGTGGAACGTCACGTGCGAATTTTAAAGTGGTCCTCAGGGCTCTGCCATGTACTCCTGTGTCTGTGGGAAAAGTAACCTCCCGGCTGGGGCAGTGGGGCAGACTCAAAATCGGGACTGTCCTGCTGGATCTGGGACGATTGGGAGGTATAAATGCTCCCCACCATACACCTTGTACACATATGGCTCTGAACACCTCATACACACACGGTTCCGCTCCGTACATCTCACGCACACACGGCTCCACTCAGTACACACATGGCTCCACTACGTAAACCTCACACACATGCGGCTCTGCTCCGTAAACCTTGTACACATGCGGCCACGCTCTGTACACCTTGTACACACATGGCTCCACTCCGTAAACCTTGTACACATGCAGCTTTGCTCCATACACCTCGTACACAAGCGGTTCCCCTCCATACACCTCGTACACAGGCGGCTCTGCTCCATACACACTATACTATGTACACCCCGTGCACACACGGCTCAGCTCTGTACACTTCGTACACACAGGCTTCCATTTTGTACACCTCGCACACACGCGGCTTTGCTCCGTACACACATGGCTCCGCTCCATACACACGCGGCTCCACTCAGTACACCCCGTACACAGCTCGGCTCAGCTCCGTAACCACACGGCTCAGCTCCATACACTTTTTACACACAGGGCTCCATTCCGTACACATCGTACACTCGCGGCTCTGCTCTGTACACCTCGTACATACTGTATGCGGCTCTGCTCCATACACCTCATACTTACGCGGCTCTGCTCCGTACACCTCGTGCATATGCGGCTCCGCTCCGTACACCTTGTACACATGTGGCTCCGCTCCGAACACCTCGTACACATGCGGCTTCTGTTATGAGTTCATTTTCGCCCTTCACCATTGAGGTCTGATGAACTCCCTCTTCTGGTGAAGGAAGGTAGTGAGGCTGATTACCAAGCACCTGAGCTGGGAGAGGATGACTGGGCGACGGGGATCTCTGACTGGATATAAGGCAGCCGACGCCCTTCTGCCTCGCTGGTGATTTCTCTGTGGAATTCTGAGACCAGTCTGATTCCTGCTCCTCAAAAGCTAAGTTTTCTGCTTTGACTTTTTGCATTTGTGTTTTGGTTTTAGTTTGCCTTGCTTTTCTGGATTCTGCCATTCCCTGCTGGGGTGAGCGGAATCCCTTTTTTGTCGGTTTGCTCTGTCTTCAGAAAATACCTGAGTACTGACATAGTCTTTTTTAAGCCTAGCGTCTTCAGGGCCTTTTTCCCTGTCAGTCTGTTGGCTCTTATTTTTATAGGGCTTTTCGCGGATTGCAGACAGCAGCTTTCCTATCCTGTCCTATCTAGTTAGCTTAGGCCCCATCATTTGCTCAGTCTATCTTTCTATCTGTGTTAGTGTTTTTTCTTCTTGCTTCACCGTCATTATATGTTGGGGGCTGCCTATTGCTTTGGTGTCTGCTCTGGGGCAGTTTAGATTTCCCTTTCTGTCTTTAGGCTAGGCAGTTCTCCGGCTGTGATTGAGGGGTCTAGGACATCGTAGGAACCCCCCACGGCTGCTGCTAGTTGTTGTTGATAGGTTCAGGGGTCTGCAATCCGATAGCTTTTCTGGACTTAGCTAGCATTTCTGTTTTTGCCTCCTACGGTGACTCATTCATAACAGAATCACCAGCCATACCGCAGGTCCTAGGGTACTCAGTAGCAGGAAAGAATTGAAAAAAAAAAAAAAAGTGTGTATATTTTTTCCTCTATATCTCTGATGCCATAGGGGGAATTTTTTTTTTCTCTCAATGGAGATAAAGCAATTGTCTGATCGTGTGGAGCAGCTCGCTGCAGAAGTGCAGGGAATTTTCCGCCTACCTTGCTCATTCACATGCTGCTGAACCAAAGATCCCTACTCCTGATGTGTTTTTTGGGGATCGGTCTAAATTTTTGAATTTCAAAAATAATTGTAAATTATTTTTTGCCTTGAAGCCTAACTCGTCAGGGAGCTCCGCGCAGCAGGTTAAAATTGTCATCTCTTCGCTGCGTGGCGATCCCCAGGATTGGGCGTTTTCTTTGAAACCTGATGATCCTAGTCTGACTAATGTGAACACATTTTTTCAAGCCTTGGGGTTGTTGTATGACAAACCTAATGCTATTGATCAGGCTGAAAAGACACTGTTGGCATTGAGCCAGGGTCGAGATTCGGCAGAATTGTACTGTCAAAAATTCCGAAAGTGGGCGGTCCTTACTGCCTGGAATGATAATGCCTTGGCAGCTCTCTTTCGGAAGGGTTTGTCAGAAGCCGTAAAAGATACTTTGGTGGGATTTCCTGTTCCCTCTGGTCTGGATGATTCTATGTCATTAGCCATTCTGGTTTATCGGCGTTTACGTGAACGTAGGACTGCACGAGAGGTGTTGCCACCTGTTGAACAAGTGTCTGAACCTATGCAATGTGATAGAGTTTTGTCCAGGGAGCAACATCAGGAGTTCAGAAAGCGTAATAAGCTGTGTTTTTTTGTGGAGATGCCTCGCATATTATTTCTGTCTGTCCTAAACGAGAGAAACGTTTTGCACACACGTTTTCTGTGGGTGGTGTTCAACCTAAGTTTCTTCTGGCAATTACTCTGATCTGCTCCCTGTCCACATTTTCCACCAAGGCTTTTGTGGATTCGGGAGCAGCCCTGAACCTAATGGACTTGGATTTTGCTAAACGTTGTGGATTTCCTATGACACCTCTGCGGACGCCTATCCCTTTGAGGGGGATTGATGCTACTCCTTTGGCGAAAAATAAACCTCAGTTTTGGACCCAGGTGGTAATGCGGGTCGCCCCAAACGATCAAGAAAATTGCATATTTTTGGTGTTGCATAATTTGCATGATACCATTGTTCTGGGGTTTCCCTGGTTGCAAATTCATAATCCAGTTTTGGACTGGAAATTTGTGTCTGTGGTGAGTTGGGGTTGTCGGGGTGCCCTTAGTGAGGCTCCGGTTTTTTCCACCTCTCCTCAGTTGCATGATGTTCCTGACTATTTGGCGGACTTTTATGATGTATTTAGTGAGAATGAGTCTGCGTCTTTGCCTCCTCATAGGAGTTATGACTGTGCAATTGAACTGAGCCCGGGGTGTAAGTTTCCCAAGGGTCGGCTCTTCAATTTATCTGTACCCGAGCACGAGGATATGCGATCCTATATTAAGGAGGCGTTGGAGAAGGGTCATATTAGACCATCCTCTTCATCATTAGGTGCTGGGTTTTTTTCCGTGGCCAAAAAGGATGGTTCATTAAGGCCTTGTATTGATTATCGTGCCCTCAACAAAATTACTATTAAATATCAGTATCCGTTACCCCTGATTTCTGATCTATTCTCCAGAGTTAAAGGTGCTTGCTGGTTTACCAAGCTTGACCTCAGGGGGGCGTATAATCTTATCCGCATTAAGCATGGGGATGAATGGAAGACGGCGTTTAATACTCCAGAGGGACATTTTGAGTGCCTGGTGATGCCTTTTGGGCTCACTAATGCCCCTTCTGTCTTCCAGTGCTTCATGAACGACATTTTCCGAGACTTTGTGGATAAATTTTTGATTATCTATCTGGATGATATTTTGATCTTCTCCAAGGATTGGGATTCTCATGTGGAACATGTTCAGACGGTGTTCCGGATCTTGAGGGAGAATTCTATGTATGTCAAAGGATCGAAATGCCTTTTTGGGGTACAGAGGATTTCATTGTTGGGATTTATTTTGTCTCCGTCAACTATTGAAATGGATCCGGCCAAGGTACAGGCCATTTATGATTGGGTTCAGCCCACTTCTTTGAAGGCCCTTCAGAAGTTTTTGGGTTTTGCTAATTTTTATCGGAAATTTATAGCAAAATTTTCTAGTATTGCCAAGCCATTGACTGATCTGACTAAGAAGGGTGCTGATGTGTTGAATTGGTCTCCGGAGGCTGTTTCTTCCTTTCAGGAGCTGAAGCAAAGATTCACTTCTGCCCCGGTTTTGCAGCAACCTGATGTCTCACTCCCGTTCCAGGTAGAGTTGGACGCTTCTGAGATTGGTGCAGGAGCTGTTTTGTCCCAAAAGGATCCTGTAACATCTAAAATGAATCCCTGTGCTTTCTTTTCCCGAAAGTTCTCCCCATCTGAACGTAACTATGATGTGGGGAATCGGGAACTGTTGGCCATGAAATGGGCATTTGAGGAGTGGAGACATTTGTTGGAGGGAGCTAAACATCAAGTGGTGGTCCTCACTGACCACAAGAATTTGATTTACCTGGAGTCGGCCAAACGCTTGAACCCTAGACAGGCTACATGGGCCTTGTTTTTTACATGTTTTGATTTTGTGGTCTCTTTTCTTCCTGGCACTAAGAATGTCAAGGCTGACGCTCTTTCTAGGAGCTTCTTTGCTACCATCTTAGGTGAAGGGGTAGTTCTTTCTGCCATCTAGCCCAATTTGAGACGTGCTCTGGAAGAGTTCCAGGAGGACAAACCTGAGCGTTGTCCCAGTGGAAAGTTGTATGTTCCTGACCAGTGGAAGAAGAGAGTGATGTCTGAAGTTCATTGCTCTGCATTGGCTGGTCATCCAGGTATTTTTGGTACTAGAGATCTGGTGAGTCGGTCTTTTTGGTGGCCCGCCTTGTCTCGTGATGTCAGGAATTTTGTACAGTCCTGTGGGACTTGCTCCCGGTCTAAAACTTGGTCTCGCTCTAGTGGGTTGTTGATGCCTTTGCCGGTCCCCAGGAGGCCATGGACCCATATTTCAATGGATTTCATCTCTGATATGCCTGTCTCTCAGAGAATGACTGTTATTTGGGTGATTTGTGATAGGTTCTCTAAGATGGTTCATCTTGTACCACTCCCTAAGTAGCCATCTTCTTCTGAGTTGGTGCCCCTGTTTTTGCAACAGGTGGTTCGCTTACACGGGATTCCTGAGAACATTGTATCTGACAGAGGAGTTCAGTTTGTGTCTAGATTTTGGAGGATATTCTGCTCCAAGCTGGGAATTCAGTTGTCCTTCTCCTCTGCGTTTCACCCTCAGACCAATGGGCAGACGGAGAGAACAAACCAGACCTTGGAGTCGTATTTGAGATGTTTTATTTCCGCTGATCAGGATGATTGGGTTTCATTTTTGCCCTTGGCCGAATTTGCTTTAAATAATAGAGCTAGTTCTGCCACTTTGATGTCACCTTTTTTTTGTAACTTTGGGTTTCATCCTCGATTTTCCTCAGGGCAGGTGGAGCCTTCTGCCTGCCCAGGTGTTGACACTGTGGTGGAGAGAATGCACCAGATCTGGGACCAAGTGGTGGATAAATTATCTCTCTCCTAGGAAAAGGCCCAGCGGTTTTCCAACCGACATAGGACCGTTGGTCCCCAGTTTAAGTTGGGTGATATGGTTTGGTTATCATCAAAAAATATCGCTAGGAAGGTAGCTTCTCCTAAGTTTAAGCCTAGATTTATTGGGCCTTACAAGATTTTGGAGATCATTAATCCGGTCTCTTTTCCGTTGGCTCTTCCTCTCACATTTAAAATCCATAATGTGTTTCATAAGTCCTTGTTGAAGAGGTTTGTTGAACCAGTAGTTCCTGTGGTGGCACCTCCGGACCCTGTATTGGTTGAAGGTAACATGGAATATGAGGTAGAGAAGATACTGGATTCCCTTCTGGCTAGACGGAGACTCCAGTATTTGGTTAAGTGGAAGGGTTATGGTAAGGAGGATAATTCCTGGGTCTCTGCCTCTGATATTCATGCCAAAAGATGGGTGCGTGCCTTTCATCGGGCTCGCCCTGATCGCCCTGGTGGCGTGGATGAGGGTTCGGTGACCCCTCCTCAAGGGGGAGGTACTGTTATGAGTTCATTTTCCCCTTCACCATTGAGGTCTGATGAACTCCCTCTTCTGGTGAAGGAAGGTAGTGAGCCTGATTACCAAGCACCTGAGCTGGGAGAGGATGACTGGGCGACGGGGATCTCTGACTGGATATAAGGCAGCCGACGCCCTTCTGCCTCGCTGGTGATTTCTCTGTGGAATTCTAGGAGACCAGTCTGATTCCTGCTCCTCAAAAGCTATGTTTTTTGCTTTGCCTTGCTTATTATTAATGTCTCCAATGTGTGTAGGTCTCATCAGAGCTTAATCTTAAATGCAGTTTGTTGGATGACTGCTGATAACCCCATGGATTTAAAGAGTGCTTTTAAGATAGTATCAGGATCAACTTCAACTGGAGGAATTTAATCAACACTGGAGATGTAGGAGGTTGCGTTTCCTCTAGATTCACCTTCCTTTATTGATGGGGTAGTCTGATAGTCTAATGTTATCACACTACCATTCAAATGAAGATTGCATTTCATTGATTGTCCATCTAGGTATCTGTTGTTGTATTTTTTGTATGCACCAACTGCACCTTCCTTTGTTATAAACACAACTTTTGCAACTCCGTAACTCAACAAGTGGGCGAGCTTCAAGGCACCATATACACATAAACGCTACACGAAATCATCCTCTGTGACTCTTGGGTACAAATTATTAACAGTCATTTTTTTGCTTTCTAAAGACAGACTCTTTCGGAGTTGGCCCTACTGAAAAAATGTCTCCCTTTGTGACAGGTGTCCATGACACGTTGGTTAGGGCCTTTGTGTGCAATAAAGGTGGCAAAGTCTCGTGCTGAGTAGACATAAGAGCTCTGTATGCATCATTCTGTACCTCTTTAGTAAGAGGTAAAGTTTGCCCAAGAGAAAATGAATTTCCTCACATTAACGGCCTTTTGGCACAGTGTTGGCAGCAGTGATTTCATCTTCTTCATGGGGATGTGGGAAAGTTCCAAGTCATCATCCATATCTTGTAAAGAGGAAATCTGTGGTTTCCCTGGTTCTTGATTAACAACGTTTATTCGCATTCCTTTAACATTGTTCATTTCACCTGAAGAAATAGTTTTCGGCTGTGAAATTTTGATGGTCTTGGTAATATTTATGGGTAAAGATGAAGAGCCTTGTGCCACGGGTGAGTTGATAGTTATGGCAGGTGCACTCCTCTTTAAACTTAGCTTTTCACAAGCATCCATCAGTTTGGTTGGTTATCCTCCAATACTGATCTGCTGCTTTCTAGAATTCAGCATCTCACGAGCATCTTGCACTTTACCTTTTATACGGAAACATGTGTCATTGGCAACCAATTTTTCACGGGCATCTTTTATGCCTAGCTTGAGACGCGACTCTGTTACAGCTATCGTCTAACAAGCATCAAATGCATTCTGGTAATTGGTAGTGGGTAAATGACTAATAATTGTAGGCTGGATCTTGGATCTCAAACCTCCCATAGCCCCCTGCTATTAATCCTGTACATTCCCATTCCCGCTGTCACCATGTCCCCTTTCCTGATCACTTCATCCAATAACATAGTAACATAGTTTTGAAGGCTGAAGGAAGACCTTATGTCCATCCAGTTCAGCCTATTTTTAGTGCAGCTGTTCTGCATTGTTGATCCTGGGGAAGGCAAAAAACCCACAGAGTAGAAGCCAATTTTCTCCATAGGGAAAAAAATTCCTTCCCCTAAGCTGGGTCAATCATCTACCTATAATATTTTGTTATTCGTAACCTTCTATACTGTTACTCACAAGAAAAGCATCCATTCCTTTCTTAAATTCATTCAGTGAGTTGGCCATCACCACTTCCTCAGGAAGAGAATTCCAGAGCCTCACTGCTCTTACCGTGAAGAACCCTCTTCTATGCTGGTGCAGAAATTGTCTTTCCTCCAAACGAAGAGAATGCCCCCTTGTTCTTGTCACAGTCCTTGGTACAAACAGTTCATTGGAGAGATCTCTCTATTGTACATATATATTACGTCTCCCCTAAGTCTTCTCTTTTCTAGAGTAAATAAACCTAATTTTGATAACCTTTCTGGGTATTGTAGTGAACCAACTCCATTTATCATTTTAGTAACCCGCCTTTGAACCCTTTCAAGTTCAGTAATGTCTTCCGTGAGCACCAGCATCCAAAATTGCACACAATACTCCAAGTGTGGTCTGACGAGTGAT
Organism: Dendrobates tinctorius; assembly: GCF_039654945.1. Taxonomy (NCBI): domain Eukaryota; kingdom Metazoa; phylum Chordata; class Amphibia; order Anura; family Dendrobatidae; genus Dendrobates; species Dendrobates tinctorius. The sequence continues at coordinate 23,525,550 of NW_027361770.1, read as the reverse complement.
TTGTATAGAGGGAGAATTATGTTTTCATCTCGTGTCCCCAGACCTCTTCTAATGCATCCCATGACCCTATTTGCTTTGGTGGCAGCTGCCTGACACTGGGCACTCCAATTTAGCTTCTTATTGACTAAGATGCCTAAGTCTTTTTCCATGTCTGATTTCCCCAGCAGTTTCCCACTTAGTAAGTAATTGTAGCATCTGTTTCTCTTTCCCATGTGCATAACCTTACACTTATCTGTGTTAAACCTCATTTGCCATTTTTCAGCCCAATTCTCCAATTTACTCAAATCTGTCTGTAGTTGCAAACTGTCCTCCTGACATGTACAACATATTTCTGCTACAAACCTGCCCTTTCCCAGCAGCAACTGTGTAGGAAACCACGTTATTGTTTTCAAGGGTGTTTATGATGCCTGTAAAAAAATGTTGACACAGGATATTGATGTGTACCCTCCAGGGGGAAATGTTTGTTAGTCCATGCACTTAGTGTATGGGCATTACAAGTATAAGAGATCCGCTCCTTTAAACTGGGAAAACATTTTTTGGAGGCCATCCTCCACATTTCTTCCCTGGGGAATTGGAGTGCGTGCAAATTTGGGGCAGGCCTTGCTTTCTTTTCATGGGCAAACTTTATGTGACTAAAGAATATTATAGTAATGGGAACTTTGGTTTCATCTGGCCATCCACTACGTGAGCGCAAAGGCTTACTTGGGTGCGTGTTACTTTATTGCAGGGCAGACCTTGCATTCAATGCATAAGCAAATAGTATGGGAGTACCAAATTAAAAATGTGAACTTGGTTTCCATGTGGCCATCCAGTATGTGGGTTCAAAGGTTTATTGGGGTTCATGTAACTTTGATGCAGGGAAGGCCTTGCATTCAATGTATAAGCAAACAGTATGGGAGTACGAAATGAATAATGTGAACTTGGTTTTCCTGTGGCCATCCAGTATGTGTGTTCAAAGGCTTATTGGGGTGCGTGTAACTTTGGTGCAGGGCAGGCCTTGCATTCAATACATAAGCAAACAATATGGGAGTACCAAATGAATAATGTGAACTTGGTTTTCCTGTGCCCATCAAGTACGTTTGTTCAAAGGCTTATTGGGGTGCGTGTAACTTTGGTGCAGGGCAGGCCTTGCATTCAATGCAAAAGCAAACAGTATGAAAGTACCAAATGAATAAAGTGAACTTGGTTTTCCTGTGGCTATCCAGTATGTGTGTTCAAAGGCTTATTGGGGTGCGTGTAACATGGTGCAGGGCAGGCCTTGCATTCAATGCATAAACAAACAGTTTGGGAGTTCAAATGAATACTGTGAACTTTGGTTGCATGTGGTCATCCATGACGTCTGTTCAATGAGTTGGGTTGCATCCAAATTTTGTTCAGCACTGCCACTCACTGCATATGCAATAACAGTATAAGGGACCCACTGTTTAAAAGTGGGAACAACAAAGCATAGCCGGCTGATGGCTCTCTAAGAAAAGTGAGGGCTGACTGCTGGCCATATAAAAATACACTGAGTGACTTTCATAGTCCCTCCATGATAAATGAAACAGGATGTGTCTGATGATGTGTCACACTCCACATGGCCAAATAAGTTGCAAAATGTTAAAATGACATTTCCCAGTGAATGCATTTCTCTTGATTGAAAGTAATGCTAAACTTGAAAAAGCATCAAAAGCGCTACAAGTGATCATAGCCTAAGTGTTGGAGGAACATTTTTGTTTTGGTTTATTTATTTTGCCTTACATACAAATCATTAACCTGTTTACAGACAAACAGGCAAAATAGGGCTAGAAGATGGAACCTGATGATTCCAACATCATAAAAAAGGCCCAGGGTAGGTATGTCCAAAGAAAGTGTACATAGTAGACAAATAATAATCCTGATATTAATACTTAGGGATCAAATGCATACACAAGGCGTCCCCTTTATATATACATGATAGCAATATATTGCACGGCAAAAAAGGCCAAGTATTGTGCTGGAGACAAAACAATTAGACCACATCCATTGCCAAAGTATCATACCAGCATGGTGATATATATAAATACCTTATGTAGGATAGAACACCTTCCAGAACGGACCCACCCGCCCGACGCGCATTTCGGCGGTGCCTTTCTCAAGGTGCATATGGCCAGAGTATAGCGCATGGTTTAAATAATCCAGACCCATGAAATCAGTGTGGCGGCATGACGACCCGACTGATGTCACATCGGCCTGATCACGCACCTGCAGGCAGCCGAGAAAGGGAAGTACATGGGGCCCCACATAACCCGGAAGTCAGCGCACTGCCAAGCTACAGGCCAGCAGACGCGGCGACACCAGGGCACATGCGCCCCACACTGAAGAACAGAAGGAGCCATATAGACTACTGGCACAAGTACATTCTAAAGTGTAAAAATAACACAATAAATCGCCGCAATGATCAAAATAGTACCATGTGAATCTATGAGCGTTTCACATAATGCCCAATACACAAATATCCACATAAACTTATATTAACAGTCAGTTTGAGTATGGAATGAAGAATCACATATTAATACATACACATATAAGGAGAAACTATGCAGTAACAAAATATCATCATACATACCATAGTATTATAAATAATAAAGATAATATAATTCATTATACCATCAATGGGCAATACTGCATATATACATAAGGAAAAAAGGTCAAAGGAGCCTTTAAAGACGCATCAATATAGACAACACACATAAAATCTGGACACATAAACAAACATATACAAAAAAGTGGACAAAAGTGTATAAATATATATCTCAAAAAATACACATTCATGCATAAGAAATAGACAAATACTTAATTATTGCAAAAATTAGACAAAAGATTTTTTCAGGACGAGAATAATAACGTGCACAGAAAACACATAGTTCACTTTATGATGCTTGTAAGGACGAATAATGGGCATCCTCCATATATCCAGGTACCAATAACTGTATATGAAGAAAGAAAAATCTACCAATAAAAAAGAAAAAATGTTAAAACCAAATAAAAACAAATGTTGCAGAAATACATCATAACACAATGGACTGGCGACTACAGGAATGGCGAGAAGCTGAGACTTTCATTTCATCCCAGTGGCTGAACAGTATTTAGGGTCCAAATCCAGCGACTTTCTAACTGGCCAAGACGTTTAGATAAATTGCCTCCCCTAATGTTGATATCCAATACATCGATCCAACGTACTCGTAGAAGGGTACTATCACACTGATGAAACAGTTTAAAATGTTTGGGGATCGTTTTGAGGGTGGCTGTTTCAACGTGGCCGCTGGCTGCCTGGATCCCCAGGACATGTTCCCTGAGGCGAACCTTGAATTGTCTCGTTGTCATCCCAACGTAGATCAGCCCACAAGGGCATGTAGCAAAGTATATGACATACCTGGTGGTACAAGTAGTTTCTTGATTTTATAATTTCTCGTACCACCAGAGTTGTAAATGTCACTACATCTATCCACGTTGGGACACGCGACACAGCGACCACATGGGGTACAACCACCCCCAACCTGGACAGTATCCAAAAAAGTTTGGGATTGCAATCCTAAATGATGACTCGTGGTCAAGAGATCACATAGATTTTTAGCACGTCTAAACGTGATCAATGGACGCTTAGGAAGGAATTTACCAATGACCGAATCTACTTGTAGAATAGGCCACGCCTTGGCCAGTGCAGATCTGGCACAATCCGAGTGGGGGTGGAAGGTAGTAATAAATCTACACTGACTCATAGTATCAGATTCTTTACCCCATTTTTTATAAAGTAGATGATTACGTGCCGAGTATTTCACCTTGTGGTAGGCCTTCTTTATAATGCGCCTACTGTATCCATCCTCTAGGAACCGCATCTTCAGTTCCTCCGCCCGCCTCTCAAAATCCATATCAGTGGAACATACTGTCACGCCTGCCATGCCTGTCATGCCGCTTTGCCCCCAGTGGCGGGTCCCTGCGGGCGCCCTGGAGGTCTCTCATGTCTTATGCTGCAAGATCCCTGGAGCAATGTGCATATGCACCTCGAGACTGTTGTGCTGCAAGATGCCTGGAGCAGTGTGCATGCGCACCTCACCTCGTGGCTGCATGCCATGGCAGTGTGACCAGCTGTCTCTGCTCTGCCTGCGGCAATCCTCTGTGTTCCTGAAGACCCTGATCATGTGACCTTTCCAGCACTGTCTGATGCAGCAGTCCTCTCTGTGTTTCTGGAGCCCCTGATCATGTGACCTTTCTTATGTTCCAGCATTGTCTGACCCAGCTAACCTCTCAGTGTTTCTGGAGCCCCTGATAATGTGACCTTCTGTACGGTCCAGCCCATTCTGATCTAGCAATGCTCTCTATGATCCTGGAGAACTGAACCAGAAGTCCCCTCCTGGTCCTGACCCGGAAGTGCAGGTGCTAATGCCCTATATCAGACCACCCCTTCCTATGGTCGGGGCCTGAGTACCGTGTTGCTTCCCTGCATGGCTGCTTGGTCTGCTCGGTCGCTCCCCGTATTCTGGCCCCTGCACTCTGCCTTGTCATGCATCCCTGCACACGCTCTGTGCTTGTATTCTGCCTCTTGTCCTGTGCCATGTCTTGTGTTGTCCTTTGTGCCATGTTTGGTCTCTGTCATGCTTTGACTTGTAGTCCTTTTTCATGTGTTCTCTGCCCTGCCTGTTTTGCCATGTCTTGCTTTTGCTATGCTTTGACTTGTAGTCCTTCCTGTGTTCTCTGCCTTTGCCAGCTTTGCCATGTCTTGCCTTTGCTCTGCTTGGTGCTCTGTTGTGCCTCCTGGCACACGCACCATTCCTGCTCTGACCTATGGTGCTTCTCAAGCACATTTCCATGTCTTGCTTTGTGGTTCCTCCTGACACACTATCCTTTCCTGTACTCTCTCTGACCCCGCTCTGTTCTTCTGCCTAGGTTCCGCTCATTGCTTTGTCTTTTCCTTGCCCTGTCTGGTTTTCCCTTCCCCTTGTCTTGTTGTTTCAGTACCGACCTGTTGGTCGGGTCACACAGGACAGTGTCACGTGTCAGTCTTGTTGATTTAGTTACCGGCCGTCGGGTCGTGTCACACAGGACAGGCATATGTGACAGATTGCCCCTTGCCTGCCTCCTGTGCCTTAGTCGTGCCGCTTGCTTGTGTCTCAGCCGTGTGCACTGGCCAGTGAGGCGTGTCTCCTGCCTTGAACCCTGGTGTGGCTCCTAGCATGCACCCTGCCTCAAACCCAGGCATGGTTCCTAGCATGCACCCTGCCTCGAACCCTGGCGTGGCTCCTAGTACACACCATGCGTCGAACCCTGGCATGGCTCCTAGCATGCACCCTGCCTTGAACCCTGGCTTGCCTGCCAGATTCCCGAAACCTGCTGACCGCTGCCAGAGGTCCGGAACCAGATGACTGCGGCCTGATGTCCGGAGCTGATTTCCGCAGCCTGATGCCTGGATCCTGTTGGTCGTTGCCAGTAGTCCGGAGTCCGATGCCATCGCACCCTGCCTTGGACCCTGATGTGTCTTCTAGCACGCACCCTGCCTTGAACCCAGGCATGGCTCCTAGCATGCACCCTGTCTTGGACTCTGGCATGTCTCCTAGCACGCATCCTCTCTTGAACTCTGGCATGTCCCCTAGCACGCATCCTCTCTTGAACTCTGGCGTGTCTCGTAGCATGCATCCTCTCTTGAACTCTGGCGTGTCTCCTAGCATTCCTCCTGCCTTGAAACCCTGGTGTGTCTCCTAGCACATACCCTGCCTTGGACCCTGGTATGTTTTCTAGCACGTGTTATGCCTTGAACATTTGGTGTGCCCCTGCATGCACTTTGCTGTGTTTCACTCTTTATGCCTTGCACCTGATTAAAGCTTGAAACCACGTTTATTGAAGAAACCTAGTGACCTTGCTTTATGTTTTGCATCCTGCTCATTCATGCTGTTAGACACTCACTAGTGTCCCTCTGAGCCGGCCGTCTGGTCCCAGCAGTCGTGGTGGCTCACCCCCTTGGTCTTGCCCCTGACACTCCCTGTATAGGGGGTGGTTCCTCTCAAGGTCAGCTCGCCCTTGGTGGGTGGGTGCCATGACCCAGAGGGTCCACTCAAAAAATCGGCTCAGCTGAACATATACGCCGCAGGCGGAGGAGCTGTCCCACTGGTATACAGGCAACCATATGGTGTGGATGGCACGAGGAAGCATGCAAAAGTGTATTTGTGGAAGTGATATTTGATATCCCTGAGGAAGGTGCCAGGAAGGGCTCCGAAACGCGTAGGAGGAAATAAAGGAGTACACTGCTACAACATCTTGCATCCCAGGTGATTTGTTAATCTCGGCAGCGTGGACTGCAACACACCCTGCTTCCCACAACTTTCTGAAGGTTTTTCCACGTGCGAGTGGTTGGTGGAGGTCCTGCAGCAGCTGATTCTGTGATATGCTCTCAAGCCAGTTGTGGGTTACACAACTGGAATAGGTGAGTGGAACTGTATTATACCGCTCATACTTCAAGTGTCACTAGTGATAGGGCACTATTGCGCCTCTTGTTCCCCCCACCAATTTTTGTATTGATATTTGTGGAAGTGGGCTTTCGGAAAATGTCTGTGTACACATTGCCACTGTTATCTTTAGAGATGGAAACATCAAGGAAATTAAGACTAGTCTTGTCCCATTCACAGGTAAGGGTAATATTCAGATCACTATTCTTGAGGCATTGAATAAATTGCACAAGGTCAATGGCCGTGCCCTGCCATCCATTGATCACATTTAGACATGCTAAAAACTTATGTGATCTCTTGACCAAGAGTCATCATGTAGGACTGCAATCCCAAACATTTTTGGATACTGTCCAGGTTGGGGGTGGCTGTACCCCATGTGGTCGCAGTGTCGCGTGTCACAACTTGGATAGTTCTAGTGACTCTTACAACTCTGGTGGTACGAGAAATTATAAAATCAAGAAACAGATTACTTGTACCACCAGGTATGTCATATACTTTGCTACATGCCCTTGTGGGCTGCTCTACGTTGGGATGACGACGAGACAATTCAAGGTTCGCATCAGGGAACATGTCCTGGGGATCCAGGCAGCCAGCGGCCACGTTGAGACAGCCACCCTCAAAATGATCGACAAACATTTTAAACTGTTTCATCAGTGTGATAGTACCCTTCTAAGAGTACATGGGATCGATGTATTGGATATCAACATTAGGGGAGGGAATTTATCTAAATGCCTTGGCCAGTTAGAAAGTCGCTGGATTTGAACCCTAAATACTGTTCATCCACTGGGATTAAATGAAAGCCTCAGCTTCTCACCATTCCTGTAGTCGCCAGTCCATTGTGTTATGATGTATTTCCGCATCATTTGTTTTTATTTGGTTTTAACATTTTTTCTTTTTATTGGTAGATTTTTCTTTCTTCATATACGGTTATTGGTACCTGGATATATGGAGGATGCCCATCATTCGTCCTTACAAGCATCATAAAGTGAACTATGTGTTTTCTGTGCGCGTTATTATTCTTGTCCTGCAAAAAATCTTTTGTCTACTTTTTGCAATCATTAAGTATTTGTCTATTTCATATGCATGAATGTGTATTTTGTGAGATATATTTACACACTTTTGTCCACTTTTTTGTATGTTTGTTTATGTGTCCAGATTTTATGTGTGTTGTCTATATTGATGCATCCTTAAAGGCTCCTTTGACCTTTTTTCCTTATGTATATATGCAGTAATGCCCATTAATGGTATAATGAATTATATTATCTTTATTATTAATAATACTATGGTCTGTATAATGATTTTTTTGTTACTACATAGTTTCTCCTTATATGTGTATGTATTAATATGTGATTCTTCATTCCATACTCAAACTGACTGTTAATATAAGTTTACGTGGATATATGTGTATTGGGCATTATGTGTAACGCTCATAGATTCACATGGTACTATTTTGATCATTGCTGCAATTTATTGTGTTATTTTTACACTTTAGAATGGATGCCCACTTGTGCCAGTACTCTATATGGCTCCTTCTGTTCTTCAGTGTGGGGCGCATGCGCCCTGGTGTCGCTGCGTCTGCTGGTCTGTAGCTTGGCAGTGCGCTGACTTCCGGGTTACGTGGGGCCCCATGTACGTACTTCCAGTTCTGGCGGATGTGGCGTCAATCGGGGCGTCATGCCGCCACACTGATTTCCTGGGTCTGGATTATTTAAACCACGCGCTATACTCTGGCCATATGCCCCTTGAGAAAGGCACCACCGAAATGTACATCGGGGCGGGTGGGTCCATCCAGGAAGGTGTTCTATCCTACATAAGGTATTTATATATATCACCATGCTGGTATGATACTTTGGCAATGGATGTGGTCTAATTTTTTTGTCTCCAGCACAATACTTGGGCTTTTTTGTCATGCAATATATTGCTATTATGTATATATAAAGGGGACGCCTTGTGTATGCATTTGATCCCTAAGTATTATATCAGGATTATTATTTGTCTACTATGTACACTTTCTTTGGACATACCTACCCTGGGCCTTTTTTTATGATGTTGAAATCATCAGGTTCCATCTTCTAGCCCTATTTTGCCTGTTTGTCTGTAAACATTTTAAAATAATTAATAAAGTTGCTCTTATCCTTTTGACCTTATGACTGTGCTGTCCTGGTGTTTTTAATTGATTCGTTGCAGTTGGTCATATATTGTCCTTATTTATGGTGGTTTTATTGGATATTTCTATCCTGTGGATTTATGCTAATTGTTTCCACCTAATATGTTCATTTGACTTCTCTTATATGTATATTTTGCTGTGTTATGCACAGGTTGTCATTCTGATGAAATGGACTATCGAGCCAAAGAAAAAGTATGGCTCAACCAATTGGACCAGACCTTTGGTACTAGTGGGGCTAGTACGCAATGTGCTGGTGACTCCTGGTGTGAAGAGAAGCTGTTGGTTATTAAAAATTCAGTGATCAAACGTTCCAAATTATGGTGGAACAAGATTTTTTTGGAGAAATACATCTCGAATAAAATGATTCCCAGAGGCTTCAGGGTCCGTGTGATTCCAACATTCCCTGTAGAGGATGATCAATTTATTAAGAAGTGGGAGGAGGCCTGCAATAGTTGTTCAGTAATCCTTATAAGTGCTGAGAAAGATAAGTTTAAGCTCACCTTTTGTAAGTTCATGAGAACTGATTGAAAACTCCGAGCACGGACACGTCTCTGCCAAGACGTATATTGGAATCCAAGAAAGAAAGGGAAGGTCCAGCTCCAAGAGATAAAATCCAGAATTTTTATTGAATCACATTTAAAAATAAATTCATGGCTGCTGGTGATCAAATATCGGCAAACAAATGAAGTTACCGCATGGGGATATTCCCGAAGTCTCTTAGACTCAGTAGTAGGCTACTCTGAGTCTAAAGGCCCTTTTACATTTAGCGATGCACCAGCGATCCGACGAGCGATCCGACCCGGTCAGGATCGCTGGTGCATCGCTAAATGATCGCTAGTGAGCTTTCACACAGAAAGATCTCACAGCGATGCAGCAGCGACGCAGCGCACGATACTCACCTTTCACACACAGCGATCCTGGCGTCCTCCCGCCCGCCTCCACACGTCGCTCGTCGTCACAGCAGGAAGCCCCAGCAGGAAGCTGACGACGAGAAATGGAGCCGGACATTCTCGCGCGATCAGCGATGGACAGCGGGGGAGCCGGTCGTTGGTAAGTATCACACATAGCGATATCGCTAGCAATATCGCTATAACGTCACAAAACCGGTGACGTTTTAGCGATATTGCTAGCGATATCGCTTAGTGTAAAACCCCCTTAAGAGCACTTGTGCTCGAAACGCATTCAGAGACTTTGGGAATATCCCCATGCGGTAACTTCATTTGTTTGCCGATATTTGATCACAAGCAGCCATGAAATTATTTTTAAATGTGATTCAATACAAATTCTGGATTTTCTCTCTTGGAGCTGGACCTTCCCTTTCTTTCCAGTAATCCTTATGCAGCATTTGGTTAATCTGAATAATTCTAACGTCAATGAGTTAAATAAGCTCATTGATGATACACAAGCAGGTGTGAGGACTGATTGTTCTAAAGAGAAAATACAACAATTTGACAGTGATTTAGAGAAATCCATGGATATCTTGGCTAAGAAAATGCAGGAGAATCAACTTTCTAAATATAACAGGGATTTGAAGGATTATCAGAACTATAAAGTTTATCTCTGAAGGAAAACCTACTCTAATCCTTATTGAATCCTTATTGAAAAAATGACTAAGTATGGAATGGACAAGGCAACTGTTAGGTGGATTCATAACTGGCTTAGTGATCGGACCCAAAGAGTGGTCGTAAATGGCTGCACATCCAGTTGGAAGAATGTCTCAAGTGGGGTACCACAGGGCTCTGTCCTGGGCCCTGTATTGTTCAACATCTTTATCAATGATTTAGATGAAGGAATTGAGGGTAAACTGATTAAATTTGCTGATGACACAAAGCTAGGAGGGATAGCTAATACTAGAGAAGAGAGAGAGAGGATTCAAAAAGATTTAAATAAACTGGAGAAGTGGGCAGCAACTAACAGAATGGTTTTTAACAGGGAGAAATGCAAAGTACTACATCTGGGCAATAAAAATGGAAAAAGCATATATAGAATGGGAGGAATAGGGCTAAGTGACAGCACATGTGAAAAAGACTTGGGTATACTAATAGATCACAGACTGAATATGAGTCAACAGTGTGATGCAGCAGCAAAAAAGGCAAATGCAATTCTAGGATGTATTAACAGAAGCATACAGTCTAGATCACGTGAAGTCATTATTTCCCTCTACTCCTCTTTGGTCAGACCTCATCTGGAATATTGTGTCCAGTTTTGGGCACCACATTTTAAAAAAGACATCAACAAACTGGAGCAAGTTCAGAAAAGAGCGACCAGAATGGTGACCGGTCTGCAAACCCTGTCTTATGAGGAAAGGTTGCAGGATTTGGGAATGTTTAGTTTGCAAAAGAGAAGACTGAGAGGAGACTTAATAGCTGTCTACAAATATCTAAAGGGCTGTCACATTGTAGAAGGATCAACTTTATTCTCATTTGCACAAGGAAAGACTAGAAGCAATGGGATGAAACTGAATGGGAGGAGACACAGATTAGATATTAGAAAAAACTTTTTGACAGTTAGAGTGATCAATGAGTGGAACAGGCTGCCACGAGAAGTGGTGAGTTCTCCTTCAATGGAAGTCTTCAAACAGAGGCTGGACAGACATCTGACTGGGATGATTTAGCGAATCCTGCTTTGAGCAGGGGGTTGGACCAGATGGCCCAGGAGGTCCCTTCCAACTCTACGATTCTATGATTCTATGATTCTATGATTTAATCTACCTCGTACACTGTCAAATATTTCGCTCTCTTCCATGAGTGGGCAGTCGAATGTGTCTGTTTCTTCGGGTACCTCACAATTACGAGATCCTCCTACCATCCCTATAGGAGACAACATGCCTATCAATCTGACCCTGGGAAAAGGGACAATAGGGTAATTAACCTAAGTAAATATACACTTTCCCCTTCTGATATATCACTGTTGGGTAGGGGTCTCTCGTTTTCATCAACTTCTGAATTTGTCACATTTGCCACTGTTAAAGATTTACATCTATTTGCCAGATCACTACTGTTGAACGCCATTTTTTTGATAATGACAGCAATGTGCTTTTCCCACAGAAGAAGAACAAAATACCTTGAGAACATTGGAGGAGTTAGCGGTGGAGCATGTCCATGAAGGAGGTAAGATTCCTCCTTCAAAACGTCCACAGTCCACAAAGTTTTCCCCCTGGCTACGTGCTCTAATGTTGATCTTTTTGTCCAGGTGGTGACTTAGGAACTACTTCAGATCCCTAGATTCTCGAATAACAACAATCTAACTAAGGAAGAACGCACCAGATTGAAGTATTTTCAGAATCTTCATGAAGTGGTGCTGAAGCCGGCTGATAAGGGTGGTAAAGTCGTCTTGTGGCCAACAAAATTATACGAAAAGGAAGCTTTTCGTCAATTCAACAATATATGTTATAAGAAATTGACATTTAACCCTTTGAGTGCTTACTCTAGTCAATTGGAGACTATTATAAAAAGGGCAATACAAGACGACATTATCACCAAAGAGCTGGCTTTGGCACCACTGGTAAGTGAGCAAACTGTGGCCACATTTTATTTACTTCCTAAAATTCATAAGGATCTGGAGTTGCCACCTGGATGACCTATCGTGTTGGGGAGAGGTAACTTTTTGGAACATGTCAATCGTTGGATTGACTTCCACCTAAAACCCCTCGTAACTGCTCTTCCCTCCTATTTGAAAGAAACAGGGGAATTATTGCGCAAGGTCGATGGTCTATGTCTTGAGGGTGAATCTCTAATAGATTCATCAGATGTGGAGTCACTTTATACCAACATTAAACACAAAGATGGTATTGCTGCGGTTAAATTCATCCTTCAAGCATCTAATTTATCCATCGGTTTGAGGGGGCTCCTGCTGGAACTATTAGAGTTCACCCTCACCCACAACTTTTTTGTTTTAAGGGGTCCTTTTTCCTACAGCTCCAGGGGACAGCCATGGGCGCGGCCTTCGCGCTGGCCTATGCTAATCTGTTCCTGGTGCTGTGGGAGAGGGATCTCTTTCTGTCAGGCTGGGTGTTGTCGATAGACCGCGTCCCATTTTGGACGCGGTATAGCAATGACATCCTGTTTGTCTGGCAGGGCACGGACATTGACCTTGCACAATTTATTAAATGCCTCAACAATAGTGCTCTGAATATTAGCCTTACCTGTGAATGGGACAAGACTAGTATTAATTTCCTTGATGTTTCCATCTCTAAGGATAACAGTGGCAATGTGTACACAGACATTTTACAAAAGCCCAATTCCACAAATACAATATTGCATGCTTCCTCGTGCCATCCACATCATATGGATACTTCTATAACAGGGGGACAGTTCCTCCACCTGCAGAGAATATGTTCCACTGATATGGATTTTGAGAGGCGGGCGGAGGAACTAAAGACACAGTTCCTAGAGCATGCATACAGTAGGCGCATTATAAAGAAGGCCTACCACAGGGTGAAATACTCGGCACGTAATCATCTACTTTATAAAAAATGGGATGAAGAATCTGATACTATGAGTCAGTGTAGATTTATTACTTCCTTCCACCCCCACTCGGATCGTGTCAGATCTGCACTGGCCAAGGCCTGGCCTATTCTACAAGTAGATTCGGTCATTGGTAAAGTCCTTCCAAAGTGTACATTGATCACGTTTAGACATGCTAAAAACAAACGTGATCTCTTTTTTGGATACTGTCCCGGTTGGGGGTGGCTGTACCCTATGTGGTCACTGTGTCGTGTGTCCCAACGTGGCTAGATGTAGTGACTTTTACAACTCTGATGGTACGAGAAATTATAAAATCAAGAAACGGATTACTTGTACCACCAGGTATGTCATATACTTTGCTACATGCCCTTGTGGGCTGATGACGACGAGACAATTCAAGGTTCGCATCAGGGAACATGTCCTGGGGATCCAGGCAGCGAGTGGCCACGTGGAGACAGCCACCCTCAAAACGATCCCTAAATCGTTAGTTGATTGGCAGCAGCGTCTATCTATGTAGCAGCACGCCTCCTCAGGCGGTGCTTGCTCATATGACGTCTTTTGCAACGTCACTTCAGGTTTACGTCAGCCATCCATGCGCCGCAACACCTCACACCGCGATTCCACTGGATTATAAATAACCCCTCCAGCTGAGCCATTAACATGCCCCTGACGAAGGAGACTTCCGAAATGCGCGATGGGGCACGTTCCACCATTACAGCCCTTCATGGCCCTATTTGTTAGCACTATTCTTAAGTCAGCAGCGCACATGTGACATTTACCACTCTGATCTATTTGGTCTTGTGAAGACTTACAGAAAACGTTTGACCTCTGTCATTGCCAACAAAGGATATATCACAAAATATTGAGATGAAATTTTGTTTCTGACCAAATACTTATTTTCCACCATAATAAGCAAATAAAATGAAAAAAAAACAGACAATGTGATTTTCTGGATTTTTTTTTCTCAGTTTGTCTCCCATAGTTGAGGTCTACCTATGATGTAAATTACAGACGCCTCTCATCTTTTTAAGTGGTGGAACTTGCACTATTGCTGACTGACTAAATACTTTTTTTCCCCACTGTATGTGCCCACGGTTTATAGATACCTTTTTGCATTTTTATTGCACATTGCATTTATTGCAGATTTTGCAAAATTTGAGCATCGCTTATTGTGCCATATATTCCACAATTTTCCAGCAAAAATTTTTTTTCACTTTTTGTATATTTTGTACCTTCTGCATTTTGTGCATGCATTTTTTGTATATTTTTTTGCATAATCTTTTGTGATATTTGTTGTTTGCACACTTTTTTGCACTAATCGCACTTTATATAACCCTGAGCTGCTTACATAATGTTTTCAATGGGTCCACTTCAAAATCTGCGACAGGTTGTGTGGTATTGAGGATTTTTTCATTATTTGATCAGACACTGGTCGTATTAACTATCGCCTACAAATTTGGCTTTATATATTTATTATGCTATAGCGGTTTAATTGCCTTATACACTAATCTTTCTTTATAAATTTTATATGTCTATTTTTTATATTGTTGTGCCAAAAAATATTAATCAATAAAGGCCACTTTTACAAGCAGTTTATTCTCCTCACTTTTGTCCACCTATATTCACGGTCCTTACCAGGTTTTCACTCACCATTTTCAGTTGGTTCTTCTATATCACCATGCTGGTATGATACTTTGGCAATGGATGTTGTCTAATCGTTTTGACTCCAGCACAATACTTGGGCTTTTTTGCTGTGCAATATATTGCTATTATGTATACATAAAGGGGACACCTTGTGCATGCATTTGATCCCTAAGTATTAATATCTGGATTATTATTTGTCTACTATGTACACTTTCTTTGAACATACCTACCCTGGGCCTTTTTTTACGATGTTGGAATCATCAGGTTCCATCTTCTAGCCCTATTTTGCCTGTTTGTCGGTAAACATTTTAAAATAATTAATAAAGTTGCTCTCATCCTTTTGACCTTATGACTGTGCTGTCCTGGTGTTTTTGACTGATTCTTTGCAGTTGGTCATATATTGTTCTTATCTATGGTGGTTTCATGGGATATTTCTATCCTGTGGATTTATGCTAATTGTTTCCACCTAATATGTTCATTAGACTTCTCTTAAATCATTAACCTGGAAAGAATGTTCGCTAACATATTTTCCTTGAAAATACATTTTGGTTTTGTTTTTGTATGTTTTATTGTGCGCCTGTAAAAGTGGCGTAAGACTCTGACAACATTGTTCACAGCTGTGACCTGGAAGTCAGGAAAACCTCCAAGGGTCTTCCCCATGAGGTTCCTTCCATGAGGTTCCTATGTCATTTAATCACCGATCCCATTGCTTTTACATGTTTTTAGACCCTAAAAGGAACCCCTGGGAGGGTCACGGCAAAAATGCTCGGTTTTCCCTTAGACTTACATAGGGCTCGTTGCTCGTGTCCAACACCCGAGTATTCCAATTTGCTCGACCCAAGCAACGAGCACCCAAGCATTTTAGTGCTTGCTCATCACTAGTAAGGAGTTAAAAGCTTGAAGACCAAATATATTGGTCTCCGATCATTACCTGATGCTTAAGGCTGCTTAGGCACTAGGTTTGTGAAGTACACAGTGACCCAATCTTCTTCTCAAGAACTGTTGCATCAAAAGAAGATTTCTTAACGGTCTGCATAAAAAAATTGCTGCAGACATTATTGAGTTAAAGAAAAAATGCATTGCAGACGATGTCCGTAATATGTTTACCTCTATTGTCTTTTTGTGTGGTCATTAAGCCATTGGCAAATTTCCCCGTTGTGTTGAAAGGATACTTTGATTGCTCAAATGATTGTCAATAATATACTTCTGTTCAAAGATATTTTCCATGGCTACTGCAGATGTTTAAATAATGAAAGCGATAGTTACAGGTAAACAAAACATCAGAGTGCAAATATAAGCAAGACAGCTAATCAAAGTCAAAGCTGCAACATAACTTTTGGACTCCTGCAAAGAGAGTGTGAATCTTTGAGATTCCTTTGCTTATGATCAAAACACATAAAGAAAATAGAAACAAAAAAGTGAATATGAAGTCATCTTGAAATACTTTATATAGATCTGTCAAGATTCATAACAGTACTGTATTTTTTTTTAACAGCTCGGTAGAGCTGTTCTCGGAATTTGTTTGAACTTGTAATACGGGGTGGCTTCTTTCAACAACATGTCAGTGGCATCCTTTTCTTTTTTCTGTGTGAATGGCAGACAATGTAGCATAATACAAAGTGCAAGGAAAAATAAGCTAGTGATCCTATTGTCTTGGATTGTCTTACTTAGAATGAATGCAGGTTGCCCAACAATAGTATTTTAGCAAGTAAAGCTCTAGTTAGTCCTTGAAATGGCTTCTTCACATCAATCATGTAGTACAGAATTTCAATTTTATGTTTGCTGGTGTAAATCTAGAAGGCCCTTGATTATACTATGCTCCAATTCAAAAGAAAACTCACAGAGAGTAACATTAAACGTGTGCAATGTCAGACAGGTCAAGCTGGCAAAGGCAAAGTAATTGAAAGCATCTCATAATAATGACACTATGTTGTAGTGAATTGAAATGGTGTTCACCTTATGGGCCTGGGAGTTTTTCCTTTTAAATGTTATAATTAGTTGTGAAACAAGAACATGTAGTCTTCATCAGGCCTTCTATTATCTTGTTGGATATCTGTTGCAGGGTGTTAAGAACAGGTACAGTATTTTGTAATCAATATGTTGGTGTTAATGTCCATATCACGTAGCACAGTAAATATGTCTATGTGCACATAATAAGCCTAGGAAACTGAAACCTGTACTGTATTATGGGGATTACTTATCACTAATACATTGTAAACTGCACAGTCCATAATAGGCTTTTTTTCATTTTCAATGTTGATTTTGTTGTATAAACAGCAGCTAATAAATTATTTCTCAAGAAGAGAAATGTGAGTTTACATGAGTAGGATTGTGTTCCTGCCATTAAAATGTAACACTTCACACAATCAGAGCACTTTAGCATAACACACCATAAAATGACCTCTGCACATTTATCATTATAGATAATGACAAGTGTTGCTTTATATACAGTTATACAGTATGTCAATGTACATATATATATATATATATATATATATATATATATATATATATATTCTGAGAGAGATGGGGCTGTCTTCCTGACAGCAAGGAACGCTGTGTTGAATGGCTGCACATGCCTGATGATTCCCTGGAGGGAATGGACGTCTGCAGCATGATGAAGGAACCATGAGGTTACCCTGACATGAGTGAGATAGCTGAGGCTAGGAAGCCTGTGTATGCATAACCTGTATGACTACAGGGTAACAGAGATTAACTCTGTCATGGACGCTATGCTGTTAAGTGAACTTTATGTTGCTGTTATGGGTTTATGCTGCTGAATAAACCGCATGGACTGTTATAATTTGGTGGAAAACCTGTGCCGGACGTGATAATTTGGCTGCCAAGCGAGAATCCCCTGCTTGAATGACAGCGCTACCTCACAATTGGTGGAGAATGCTATGGGCAGTGTTGTAGCCTTGTTGCTGGGAGCAATGGAAGAGGACTGCAAATTTCGGTTGCTAAGGGCAGCGGTTCCAAGAAGCACATGTTGCCGTACTGGCGGCTCTGAGCCAGGAGAGCAGACGGTCTGGAAAATCGTGAGTAATACTGACCGGGGTCAGAGAAAGTGACCGTATTGATTGCTCGGGTGCCTCTGTGGATAAGAGGTACCCGAGGACCTGTGTGGCCCACACAGGTAACGGACAGGTGTTCGTGTTGTACTGACCTGGGTCAGTGAGCAAACGTTCTGGAGGGTCAGTGTTGGGAGATTCTAGGAGAAGAGTCGGATCCCTGGAGCACGTGTTATGACCTTGGACCTGGTGAGGTGTAAGTGTTGGACAGTCTCAAGCGGAGACGGATGTCCTGAATAGCACCCGCCGAGCCCCTGGACCTGGTGAGGCTGGTGTGTTGGGAAACCCTGGGAGGAGGGTCGGCTCCCTGAATAGCACCCGGTGCACCCTGTGTGTTGGACGGTCTCAGGCGGAGACGGAACGTCCTAAATAGCACACAGACAGGACACGTGAGTATTTTGTGGTGTGTTTTTTTTCTTTTCTCCACTCAGCCTGCGGTGGCAGTGGGAGTCAAGAAGGTGACAAACGGCTTCCGGTAACTCGGTGGGGTTACGAAAGGGACAAGCGACTTCCGGTACCTCGGCAGGGTTACGAAGACGACACCAGTAGCGGTGTGTGAACGGCAGCCGGTGGTGTCGGTGTTTGGTGACAGCAGGAGCTGTGGTGGTGCCAACAAGGACTTGTGTGGTATCGTAAGAGACAAACTGTGTTGTGTGAACTGTGGTCTAAGGAGACATGTAGAACGAACATGGGGAGATCCCGAAAGGGGGTGGAGTCCCAGAAGGGGGCGGTGACCCAAATCGGGGTGGTAGCCCAAAAGAGGGTGGAGTCCCAAATTGGAGTGGTAACCCAAAAAGAGGTGGAGTCCCAGAGGGGGACGGTGACCCAAATTGGGGTGGTGACCCAAATTGGGGTGGTAACCCAAAAAGGGTGGAGTCCCAGGTGGGGGCGGCGACCCAAAGTGGGGTGGTGGTCCAGAAAGGGGCCGAGTTTGAAGAAATGACAGCACTGGGTACCTCAGTGGGTATGTCTGGGGAACCGCAGTGTGTGTGTATGACTTGGTCAGAATGTGGGATATTCTTTCCGGATAGTAAGGTTGGGCCGCAGGTGTGTACTGTGATGTTGTGCCGGAAAAGAGTCTGTGATCACGTGACCAGCTAGGTTCAGGTCTTGTGCGTACTGAGTGTCTCAATGCTCAGGTCCTGTACATACTGCGCACCTTGGTCTCTCCACTCTCTGCATGCAGGTCTGCAACCCTCATAGCTCCCCCTAGGCTAATCCCCAGTGACACACGCGATGTGTCATTACTTTATCACCAACCCACTTTCTAACTTGTTCGGGGAGCATTTTCTTTTCTTTGTTTGTCTGTGTATATGGATCTGATGCATGCTTTGTCTGAGCAGGTGACTAATCTGACTCAGATGATGCAAATTTGTCTGTGGAATAAAGGTTCTTGGTAGCATCTCAGCAACAGGTGCGAGAGAACTGTCTGGCACCGTTAAATCTGTTCGGAGTGCTTCTTCTGTTTCTGGCAGTAAGGATGGTGGCATGTCTGATATTTCCTTACCCTCTCCTGAACCCTCTGTCAAACTTCCAAACATCTTTTCTGGGGACAAAAGTAAATTCTGGGTGTTAAAGGAGGGATGCAAACTGCTGTTTTTTTTACGTCATTTCACTTTTGAGGGAGGGTCCGCAGTCCAGAGCTTTCTCCCCGTCTCTCACCGCCCCTGAGAGAATGTCTGTTGATTGGTTCTGTGCTTTGAGGCCTTGGAGCTGATTTACGATGAATCGGATCATGTGAGGATCGCGGAGGACATGATTATGAGTCTCTCTCAGGGAAAGCTCTCAGCTGAGTGGTACTATTCTTAGTATAGACGTTGGGCTCCTTAAGTAACTTGGAACCACTCGGCACTCAGAGGGTTGTTCTGAAGAGGGTTGTCAGGCCACCTTAATGATGCATTGGCTCTGCATCCACCACCCGACTCTCTGGAGGAGGCCATGACACAGGCTGTTTGGATGGATCTCAGGCTTTGTGAGAGAGGTGTGGTGCAACGAGAGACTCCCTTATTTGCTTCCAAGCCTGAACCTGCATCATCTGTTGAGCCCATGGAAGTAGGATCTGTTTCTGTGAAGGATAGAGAGTGGACACTTCACAGCGAGAATAATTTCTGATGTGGGTCCTCGGGACATTGGAGAAGAGACTGACCTTCCTGCACTACATCTTCAGTGGAGGAGGTTGCCCAAACTCCCAAGCACATTTTTCCTTGGTTTCCAAATTATTGCTTAAAGTTGAACTTGGTGTGAGCGCCTGTTTTTTTCTCGCTGTGGCTTTTGTGGATTGTGGGTCCACTGTGAATTTGATTGATTGCAGGTTGGAGGCCCAGTGTAAGATAGGGACAGTTAGGTTTGCTACTCCCATGAAACTTGTGGCTATCGACTCTACACAACTCATTAAGAATGGGATCAGTTCTGTGACAGAGGAGTTCGTCCTCAAGGTGTGCCCCGTACACCTGGAGCACATCACCTGTTTTCTTCTGGACAATTTGCCTGAGGGTTTAGTGCTGGGTAGAGATGAGCGACTTTGCCTTTTTTTGGGTCGAGTCGGGTTTCATGAAACCCGACTTTCGCAAAAGTCGGGTCGAATGAAATCGGCCGATTATCGTGAAAAGTCGAAGGCCGACTGAAACACGAAACCCAATGCAAGTCAATGGGGAAGAAAAGTCGGCAGCGAGTGGAGGACAGGAAACACACCTACAGTGCCCATTTTAATGCCCAAAACATCAATTCTTATTACTTAAGCTTGTCAACCATAATTTACTTTATAATAATAGTTAGGCATTGAAAACTGGGGGTTATTTGGCTAAAGTTGTGGGGGGGTAGGGCTAGCTCCAGATTTTCGTGGGCCCAGGGCCAAAGAGTGTCAATGGGCTCCTTTAACACATGCCACAATTCATGATCCTCTGATACGGCAGAGAAATAGCGGTATAGTACAATGAAAAATACTTCACTTCTTACATCACATGACTGATATCCATTTTAAATTCTCCAATAGCTCCAAAAACGGACAGTACATTACTCCATACAGCATTATGGCCACCGCATAGTGCGCTATACAGAGTAATGAGGCCCATATATTTCTCCATACAGAATCATTGGTCCCGTATAATGTTCTATACAGTATATGATGAGCTCCACATAATGCTACAGTATATGTTGGTCCCCATGGATGAAGCTCCACTGTCTTATGGGCCCAAATAATGCTCCATATATAATGGGCCCCATTTCTAATGCTCCAGTGTATAATGAGCCCTGTAAATGCTGCTCCAGTGTCTGATGTCCACCTTTGGAATGCTCCAGTGTATGATCGGCCCCATATATCATTCTCCAGAGTATAGTGCTCCCCAAAAATTGCTCCCAACCTTTAAAACAATTAAATAAGTCTCCTCGTTATGGAATCCCTGTACTAGTCTGGACTCCTCATCGTCCCCATCTTCCATCTCTCTGCACTTGGACTGTTTAGGCAGAGGGCATACAGATGTGATGTCATCGCGCTCTCTGACCAGAATGTCACTGTCAGGAAACGCGGAAGACGTCATGGCGGTGGAGCAGGGAGAGTAAGTATTTCAACTTTGCAAGTGCTGTGATCCTGAGCAAGCAGGGGGGGCCCACTCATTGGCGACGGCACTGGCACAGAGCCCCTCATAGTAAGGCGGTGTGTCTGATGGCGGGTGGCCTCCCCTCCCACCGGCAGAGACACTTTGCGTACTATGAGGGGCCCTGTGCCAGTGCTGTCGCCCATGAGTTTGCCCCCCCACCTGCTCAAGGATCCTGCACTTTCATCTGCACCTTCCTCTTTATCACCGTGTAAGGTGGTATAGTATGTGGGAAGGGGAACCTGAGTTTCATCAGGGTCAGATTCTGGCTGTGTAGAGTGCGAGCGGATGTAGTGGTCTGGGTCAATGTACCAGCAAAATCATCTAGCAGTGGCTGGGCATCAGTGCACTTGTGGCGCCCCCAGGAGTACGGTCACCACAGTGGCATTACCTTCCTCCTAGGGAGTGTGATGTCATGCTTGGGAGCAATGAAGGATCTCTCTAGCAGTTAAACCAACACACAACACAGTTCCCACTCCAGGCTAGCAGGGAGAGCTCTGAACCTGACTGCTGACGAGCTGCTCTGTGGTCGGGAGGAGGGAAGTTAGGGAAGTCTGTGAAGGGAAGGGGAAGTGTATGGATGTGAGAAGGGGAGCTGGAGGATGAGCAGAGTTAAGGCTCACTCCTAGCTGGAGTGCATGGTTGGGATTCCGGTCTCCGAGTTTGTAGGGACACTGACAGTCCTGCAGCAGAAACCGGAGGAAGTAACAGCTGTAAATGCTCTGTTCCCAAGTAAGGCTCGGAGGCCCCAGCAGTGACTTGTGTGAGCCAGAAGGAAAAGGCTACGGCTGCGTGCCATACGAGAAAGTTTCAAAAGAGAGTCAACAGGGGGAACTTCAGTGAACTCAGTACTGCGAGTACCTCAGATAAGCGCTAGAACGGAGGCCTCACTACCTGTCTGCAGAGAGAGAATTCCTAATTTGCTTCTAGGCTGACCAACTCCTTCTCCATCTGTACTCTGGGTCCTGTACGGCACTTACCAAGTACAGGTAAAGGAACTGCACGACTGTGTCTGTCATCTTTCTCCTGCGTCTGGCGCACGGCTCTGCTACATCCTGCACTGCACACCATCTACCAACTCTTTCATCTGCCCTGCGACTGCGGCCCTACCTGTGCAGGGCTTCTACATCTTAGCTACACCACAACATCTGTCCCAGAGAAGCGACACTGCAGCGCTGGTCAATCTGATCAGAAACCAGAGGTGGTGTCACGTATCATTCACCTATAAATGTTATTCACCCCATTGCATGGACGCCCAGGCCCATGGACCGGGTCACCACCACCGTGACACATCCCTCTGAGACACCGGCCCGGTACCGATTAACCCCATTGCCCTGGCTGGCCACCCACACTCCATGTCCGATTCATCTTGGACTGGGGAATTCACGATTTGACTTGATAACCCAGGCATGGTATGTGAAAAGAGCTCCATGGAGTAATCTGTAGTGTGGCCTGCCGCATCCTTCACTTTTGGTAGGGGTGAAGGACACAAGGAAAGGTGTTGTTCCTGACCAGGAGCCTTCACTGACGACTCAGTGCTTTTATTTTTTGAAACTTCAGAAGAGTAGGCGATAGAGCTGGAGGCTGTGTCAGCAATGTAAGCAAAAACTTGTTCCTGAAGCTTTAAAAGCGGTTTACCTACTCCCAGAAAAGGGAGCCTTCGAGGCCTTGTGGAGCCAGACAATGATGCAGGTTCAACACCTCCTGCCTTAGATGCTATTGTGCTTTTGCCACTACCAGCAGATGCAACACCACCCCCACCACCATCAGTACCAGCTGGCAACCCCCGCCCACTTCCACGGCCTCTTCCACGATACTTCCTCATTTTTGGAAAAATGTACCCAAAGTACCACCAGCTATATGGTATTGTAAAACAAGGTACAAGGTGTATATAGTATTGGGGAGAATTGGAAGCTCCCTAGAGATTTTAGGAGGCTGAACTATTATCTCAGTCCCAATATAGATTACACCTCAATTTAACAGGCTGAAATTGGCTGGTGTATGATAAAGTACAAGGTGTATATAGTATTGGGGAAAATTTGAATCTCCCTAGAGATTTTAGGAGGCTGAACTATTATCTCAGGCCCAATATAGATTACACCTCAATTTAACAGGCTGAAATTGGCTGGTGTATGACAAAGTACAAGGTGCATAAAGTATTGGGGAGAATTTGAATCTCCCTAGAGATTTTAGGAGGCTGACAATAATGCTCTCAGTCCAAGTATGGCAGCAGGCAGCCTAATAAGCAGGACTGCTGCACACAAAAGTGTGGAAAAATGAACGCTTGGTAACTGTGCAAATAAAAGGAAGAAAAGTATTTTTGCTTTTAAAAAAGGAGTTTGCACAGCAGTGCGCAAACAGCAATGCAGCTATCAGGGAACCTTATAAGGCAGCCTAATAACCAATAGAGCTGATGCACAAAAAATAAATATAGCCTCCCCTGTCACTGCGCTCAAACTGTTGTGCTGTACAGTGGAAATCGCTAACAGCAGAAGCAGTTTTTTTGTTCTTCCCTGGCTAATGCTCTCTCTTATTCAGAATCAGCAGCTGCAACCTCTCCCTAATGCTAATATCGGCAGAAGTAAGACGGCGGTCAGCGTGCACGCCCTTTCAAAGCCCCTGTGATGTCACACAAAGCAAGCCAATCACTTGCATGCCCTTCTCAAAGATGGTGGTGACCGATGCCCATGTCATCGCGTTGCCCACAGTGTGCGTCCTCAATCATTGGCTGAAAAAGGGCACTGGAAGCATCATTTGAAACGCGACTTTGGTGCTCTGGTCGACGACCTCGTGGCCGACCACACGCTATGGTCGGGTTTCGTTTCATGAAACCCGACTTCAGCGAAAGTCGGCGACTTATGAATTTGACCGACCCGTTTTGCTCAACTCTAGTGTTGGGGTTCCCTTGGTTGCAATGTCATAATCCAGTCATCAACTGGGAAGCTCATGAGATTGTTAGTTGGGGTCCAAATTGTGTTAACAAATGTCTGATATTTGCATCTGTCTCATCTGTGAGTTCGGAGGGTATTCCGGAGTACCTGAAGGATTTTGAAGACATGTTCTCTGAAACTGAGGCTGAGATTTTACCACAGCATTGCCCTTTTGATTGTGCCATTGACCTGATCCCGGGTGCCAAATTTCCTAAGGCCAATCTATACAATCTTTCGGGTCTCGAGAGGGCTGCCATGAAAGATTATATAACCGAGAGTCTGCGTAAGGGTATATTTGCCCTTCTGTTTCTCCTGTGGCAGCAGGTTTATTTTTCATTAAGAAAAAAAACGGTGGTCTCCTCCCATGCCTTGACTTTCGAGAACTCATTAAAATCACGATAAGAAACACGTATCTGCTTCCACTCACTCCTGATTTGTGTATCCAATTATCTGGGGCTAAATGGTTTTCAAAGCTGGACTTGCAGTGGGCATATAATTTGATTCGGATATGAGAGGGGGATGAATGGTAATCAGCATTTCTCACAGTCCGAAGGGTTGTTTGAGAACCTTGTTATGCCCTTTGGGTTGACAAACGCTCCTGTGGTCTTTCAGAATTTCATCAACTATGTGTTCTCTGATTTTATTGGGTGGTTTTTGGTCATATATTTAGATGATATTCTGATTTATTTATCTGATAAGCAGGCTCATATTTGTCATCTGCATGCGGTTCTCCAGAGAGGCTCTGGGAGAATCAGCTATTCGCTAAATTAGAGAAATGTTCATTCTTTGTTCATGAACTGTATTTTATGGGGTTCATTGTGTCCAGTGAGGGGTTTCGCATGGATCCCAAGAAGGTTCAGGCTATTGTGGACTGGGTTCAGCCTCAGTATCTGAAAGGTCTGCAATGATTAATGGGATTTGCTAATTATTACTGTAGGTTTATTAAGGGGTTCTCACATGTGGTAAAGCCCCTCACTGATTTGATGCAGAAGGAGGCTTATGTTAAGAACTGGTTAGCCTCAGCGGTAGCTGCGTTTTTGTCCCTGAAAAAATGCTTCATAACTGCCCCAATTTTGGTTCAGCCAGATCCATCTGAACCCTTTGTGGTAGAGGTGGACGCCTCGGAGGTGGAGGTGGGGGTGGTGCTATCCCAGGGACCCACCACATTGACCTATCTGAGACCATGTGCCTTCTTTTCTAAGAAGTTCTCCCCGGTAGAAAGGAATTATGATGTGGGCAATCAGGAACTTCTGGCTGTTAAGTTGACTATTGAGGAATGGAGGCATTTTTTGAAGGGGGCGGCTCATCCTATTACCGTGGTGACCAATCACAAGAACCTGGCTTACATTGAGTCTGCCAAAAAATTGACTCTATGGCAGGCCAGGTGGTCGCTTTTTTTCCAAGTTCCAGTTCTCGATCACTTTTAGTCAGGGATCCAATAATGTTAAGAGGCTGATGCCCTGTCCCAGAGTCTGGATCTGGTTTCTCCCCCTGAGCCTCCATCCTCCATTCTTCAACCTGGGTTGCTGGTGGCTGATGTGTCATCAGTGCTGGAACGGGAGATTCGAGAAGCTCAGTCTCCAGCTCCCCATCTAAACCAGTTGATAAACTGTTTGTTTCGATTCAGTTTCAACTCAGGGTTCTCCAGGAGTTCCATGACTCAGCTCTGAGTGGACATCCTGGGATCTCGGCTACTCATAGGGCCATCGCGAGGATTTTTTGGTGGTCCTCACTTACGTCGGATGTGAAAAAGTTTGCATCTGCCTGTGAAGTTTGTGCCTGCGCTAAGAGCTCTTCTAACCGACCGGGCCGGGGAATTGGTGTTTTTGTCAGTTTCTGATAGACCATGGACACATTTGTCCATGGATTTTATCACCAATCTTCCACTTTCCAAGGTTAATACTGTCATATGGAAGGTGGTGGACAGGTTTACGAAACAAGCACTCTTTGTACCCTTGGTGGTGTTACCCTATGCGGAGACCTTGTCTAGGTTGCTTGTTGCATGGTGTCGACTTAAGTGTTGTGTCTGACCGTGGAGTGCAGTTTGTGTACTGATTTTGGAGGGCATTTTGCAAGAGGTTGGGTGTTGAGTTTTCCTTTTGGCTGTCTTATTAGTATTTTGCACCTGTGTTCCCAACATCTTTGCTACATAGGCTCATTGCATCCTGTAGTGCATATGTTCAGAGACCTGGGCAGGCAATCGGTTCTGCCCCTTTTCAGCTGTAATAGTTCCTGATTCGTTAATAGCAACTTTTGAAAAGTTGCAAAATTTAGCATAACTTCAATCTATTCCCTCTCCTCATGTATTTTAACAGTGCAATTTTTGTGACTTTAGGCTCCAAAAAATGTTGCAAAAACAGTTCAAGGCAGAAAAAAGACTATTCTTGACTTTGCACCAAATTCTTGAAACACGTGCACCATTTTAAAGTATTTGGCTCCAAAAAATGAAAACAAATACCATAAGGCAAAAAACTAAATTACTTAAAAATGCCAAGGATGAATTGGGGCATTAATTTACAGTCTTCACAAGATCTCCTTTTTTCCTCCAACCTTGTACATTTCTGACTCAGTCATCTCCAAGAATTATCCCAAGCATCCCCCATCTTCTAGAATGCACTACTCAGCACAAGAGATTGTTCATAATTGAAATCTTTAGATCCAACCTGAAAACTCATCTATTCAGGAAAGCCTACAGCTTGCAATAATGTTCAGTGCTTAGCATAAATGAGTATATCTCATTATAAAAGAGAAATTTTAATCAACTCAAAGAACAAGAGAACAATTTCCAAAAAGTGAACAAAACTGGCTTCATAGAACATTTTTCAAACACATAACATGGAAGTAAGGCTAAAAATGTCATTTTAACCACTTCATGACCCAGCCTATTTTGACCTTAATGACCTGGCCATTTTTTGCAATTTGGACCAGTGTCCCTTTATGAGATAATAACTCAGGAATGCTTCAACGGATCCTAGTGATTCTGAGATTGATTTTCGTGACATATTGGGCTTCATGTTAGTGGTAAATTTAGGTCAACAATTTTTGCGTTTATTTGTGAAAAAAATTGGAAATTTGGCAAAAATTTTGAAAATTTTAAATTTTTATTCTGTTAAACCAGAGAGTTATGTGACACAAAATAATTAATAACTAACATTTTCCACATGTCTACTTTGCATCAGCACAATTTTGGAAACCAATTTTTATTTTTGTTTGGAAGTTAAGGGTTAAAATTTGACCAGCAATTTCTCATTTTTACACAAAATTTACAAAACCATTTTTTTAGGGACCACCTCACATTTGAAGTCAGTTTGAGGGGTCTATATGGCTGAAAATACCCAAATGTGAAACCATTCTAAAAACTGCACCCCTCAAGCTGATAAAAACCACATTCAAGAAGTTTATTAACCCTTCAGGTGTTTCACAGCAGCAGAAGCAACGTTAAGGAAAAAATGAATGATCTTTTAGCAACAATTTTTTTTTATTTTCCCAAGGGTAAAAGGAGAAAGTGGCCCCCTAAAGTTGTTGTCCAATTTGTCCCGAGAAGGCTGAAACCCCATATGGTGGGGCACTATTTGGGCACATGGCAGGACTCGGAAGGGAAGGAGCACCATTTGACTTTTTGAGTGGAAAATTAGCTCCAATCGTTAGAAGACACCAATGTCGTGTTTGGAGATCCCTTGTGTGCCTAAACTTTGTGTCAAGAACACCGCACTGCACTTGCTCACTGAGCCAGTGCGAGAGCTAGGAGCTGAGGAAAACTCCTAAAAGGGTAACTACAGGACAATGTTACCAAGGGGCATAGACAGGGACATAAACCAGATCAGGCTGGGGTCAAAGCACAAGATAGCATGACAGTACCAAATGATTAGACAGAATGGATAGTCAGGACGAAGCAATAGATCAGTAAACCAGAATGGGCAATAGACTGTACAATAGGGGCAAACAGTAACAGAGAAACAATAGCCAAGCCAGGAGGTCAGAACCAGAGAAGACAATAGTATCAAAACATGTGACAGAGAACAGAGTGAGGGGACAGACCGAGTCATACATGGGAAGCAAACAAACAATGCAGTATGCAAGCATACCAGGGGGTCAGAAACACAGCCAAAACAACAATATAGCTGACAGGTAATCCTAGTCTGGAGTGGGTATAAATACCCCTCCCAGAGCCAAAGGGAGGCCAGCAAAAGTTAACCCTGTGAGAACAGGACATTAACCATGTCCTAAACCATGACAGTAGCCCCCTTAATGGGGGGCCACTGGACCCCCAGGCTTCTCAGGGTATCTGCTTGAAAAGCCCGCACCAGTCGATCAGCGTGCACCGAACTTGCCGGAACCCATGACCGATCCTCAACGGAATATCCCTTCCAATGAATAAGGTACTGAAGTCTCCGACGTACCCACCGTGAATCAATGATGCGCCCTACCTGGTACTCCAGTTGACCATCTACCAATACTGGTGGAACCACGGATGAGGGATCTTCTCTAACTGTCCCCACAGGTTTTAATAGGGACCTGTAGAAGACGTTAGATATTTTGAAGGAGGTGGGCAACTGTAATCTGTAGGCCACTGGGTAGATCACCTCTGCAA
Source organism: Dendrobates tinctorius (assembly GCF_039654945.1). Lineage (NCBI taxonomy): Eukaryota > Metazoa > Chordata > Amphibia > Anura > Dendrobatidae > Dendrobates > Dendrobates tinctorius. Next base: position 23,496,630 of record NW_027361770.1, on the reverse strand, counting down.
TCTTGTATGGGCCAATAACTTTGGGGCCCAACTTCATGGAGGGTATCTTAAGTTTGATGTTACGGGTGGACAACCATACTTTTCCCCCACTGTCAATACAGGAACCACCCGCCTCCTCCTATCTGCAAACTGTTTGAACTTCTTCTGGGCTTTGGAGATGTTTCCCTGCACCTTCCTCCAGAGGGTTTTAAACTGTTGTACCATCCCCTCGGCACCAGGGCAACCTGAATCCATACGGGAAAATTCCACAAACTGTGGAACAAACCCATAATTGACCTGAAAGTGAGACTTTCCAGTAGACTGATTAATACGACAGTTGAATGCAAATTCTGCCATGGGTAATACCTCACACCAGTCTTCCTGTCTGGAAGAGGCCAGGCATCTCAGAATCTGCTCCAACGACTGGTTGGTGCGTTCAGTCGGTCTGTTGGTTTCCGGGTGATGGGCAGAGGAGAATGATAACGTGACCCCCAACTTCTTACAAAATGCTCTCCAAAACCTGGCCACAAATTGCACACCCCTGTCTGACACCATGTTCACAGGTACTCCATGCAACCGAACTATGTGCTGTATAAAGAAGCGGGCCAAGGTTTCAGCAGATGGTAATGCAGGTAATGGCACAATGTGGGCTTGCTTAGAAAATCTATATACTACCACCCATACCACTGAGTTGCCCTTGGAAGGGGGAAGATTAGTGATAAAGTCCATGGACAGGTGTGTCCATGGTTTATCCGGAATTGGCAAAGGCACCAATTCTCTGGCCGGCCGGACCTGAGAGATTTTAGAGCGAGCACACACCCCACAAGTATTTACAAATCTTTTGATATCACTACCCATAGAGGGCCACCAAAAACCCCCGGCCACTGCCCCTCGGGTAACTGCAATACCAATGTGTGCACTTAACACATAATCATGAAATTCTTGCTGGAGTGTGAGATGGAAATGTTCGGGTACAAACAATTTACCTGGGGGTTTATTCCTGGGAGCCTGTGCTTTGTTTCCAGAATCTCTCTCTGTAACTCAGAGGAGACTTTGGCTACAACCACTCCTGGTTGAAGAATGGAGGAAGGAGGTTCTGGAGGGGACACAGAATCAAAACTTCGGGATAAGGCATCCACCTTTACATTTTTAGACCCTGGTTGGAATGTAATTGTAAAATGAAATCGAGAAAAAAAGCAGACTCGATATAGGCCAAATTTTTAAGATCAGTGATGACTGTAATGGGATGAGCGGACCCCTCCAAAAAATGCCTCCATTCTTCGAAGGCCAATTTAACAGCTAACAATTCCCTGTTGCCAACATCATAGTTTCTCTCAGCAGAAGAGAAATTTTTAGAAAAAAAGGCACAGGGTTTGAGGTTAGTCAGGGTATAGGGGCCTTGGGACAGCACTGCCCCCACCCCCACCTCCGAAGCGTCAACCTCCACGATAAAAGGTCTTGACGAATCAGGTTGTACCAACACAGGGGCTGAAGTGAAGCATTTCTTTAATGTAAGGAAGGAATTTTTTGCAGCCACAGACCAATATTTGACATCTGCCCCTTTAAGAGTGAGGTCCGTCAAGGGTTTCACCACCTGCGAGAACCCTTTAATGAACTTCCTATAATAGTTAGCCCAGAAATCGCTGCAACCCCTTCAGCTCATGAGGCTGCACCCAATCTGTAATGGCTTAATCCTTCCCTGGATCCATGCGGAATCCCTCCCCAGATACAATTACACCCAGAAAAGACAGTTCTTGCATAAAAAACGAGCACTTCTCCAGCTTAGCATATAAATGGTTTTCCCGTAGTCTCATAAGAACCGTACGAAGATGGTGTAAGTGTAACTGACTGTCCTCAAGGTAAATGGCCATTTAAGCCTATGATTCTTGACACCTATGCAACACATATGGATAGGTAACACGGTTCCATTTGACATTTTTTCTTTATTATCTATATTATGTGTGTGCCCTGTTTATGGTAACCCCTAGTTACCAACATCAGCTTTGATATATTAGGTTTTGAACCATTTTTTATGCATATATATTTATGTAGGGGTTAATTCTATATTTTCTATATAGGTTATACTTTATGGATGGTCTACACCTATCACACTTTGATATGCTGTTTATATGGTTCTAGAGCTTTCACTTAATGTATATCAGTATTTTGTGGAGTATTTTGCTGTGGGTGGTCGGCTCTATTATGAGTTCAGTGTGATTTGTCTGTATGTCACATGTGTGGCTATTTTTAATGTTTTTAAATGTTTTTTGCTTGTTTTTTCTATGTCAAATAAAGTTTGCATAATTTTATGCAATTTTATGCTTTTTCCTGCTTTGGGTGATCCCATTTGTGGCCTATTTCTTTTCTCTTCTCTTATATTGTCACATTGCTATTTAGGCCAAGGATGGATCCCTTTAGATATTTCGCTGGTGCCCCCGTTTTCTGATTTTGACATTTCGGAAGATGGCAGCGCCCATGGACGATTCAGGAGGGACACGGGGACTCAGGAGGTTCCGGGGGGGAGGTGGGGATCGGAAAGCGGGGGGAGCGGAGGGCAGGGGAGGGGGAGCAAATACTGATGGCTGCGGCAGATCGCCGACGTCAGTCAGTGGCGGGTGCACATCGCCCCTGTTAGTTGTGGGGGGGGTCAGATCGCAGTGTCCAGCCATGGCCAATGATGTTGCAGCAAATTTCATTGGTGAAATATTACAATTGCTCTGATTGGCTATTAAAAGTGAAACACCCAATCAGAGCGATCATAGCCACAGGGGGGCTTAGCCACCCCCCTGGGGTGAACTACAAAGGCTCCTGCACCTACGGGTCAGGTGATCTTTCAGTGACCCCGGTCACCCGACCTGCAGGAACGCGATCTCCCCTTGACGCCACATATGCATCACAGGTCAGATTGGCACCGACTTTCATGACGTCTATGTGGCGTCAAGGGTTGGGAAGGAGATAATTTCAAAATCTTCACTTCTAATTAAACTAAATTGATGTAAAATTGGAATACACCAACAGCAAAAACTACTAAATTTAATATTTTGTATAGCTTTTGTGATTTTTAAGGACAAAGTCTTCTAGAGATAGAAAGAGCAAGTTGTCAATATATTGTATCATCTGTATTTTATCATTCTTCAAAAACTACCTATTTTAAAGTCTGGATGCTGGATGGAGAGTGATGCTCAACTTGTCTATTCAGAATTCCCCATAGGTGTTTTGGTTGGGTCCAGAGCAAGAGATAAATTTGGCCAATTTATTCACTTTCACCTTGTTCTTCTTAAGAAATGCAACAGACGTTGGATTATTGTCTTTTTGGAAAAGTGAACATCTACCAAGGGCACATAGTGATGTGTGTGTGTAGTTTTCAAAATGGATTCACTTATGGCGGTTTCAGCAGTTTTGGTACCTTGGATGCTTTATAAATGTGACACTGTGTCTACAGTTTATTTCAGCCATAATTGCACTCCAAATGTCAAGTAGTTTTCTTTCACTTCTGAGCCATGCCGTGTACCCAATAATAGTTTCTGACCACAAATGGGATATTGTCGCATTCAGTTAAATTATGTTACACATTATGCAAGCCATTTTATCCTATTTGTCATTCTCATATTTCACTGTTGTAAACTTTTGTAAAGTACCTGGGAGTCTGAAAAGGTAATTATACCTCAATATTATTTTTTTCAGTTTTCAAAGAAGGGTCATTTATGGGATTTCTGCAATTTTTCACTTTGGGAGCTCTTCAAATTTGACATGGCATCAACAACTTATTCAAACCAAAATTAAGATCCAAAAGTCAAATAGAGCAATTTCCTTCTGTGAAATGCATGTGCCCAAAAAGTAGTTGCTTACCAAATATTGCTTGACAAATTGCTTTACACATTGTATGATCTATATTCTCTTGATACATTTGTGAAAAGAAAAAAGCTGGGTCTACAACATTTTTGAAGAGAAAATCCTTTTTTCACTTTCATGTCCCAATGTTATAAACTTTTATGAAGCATCTATAAGTCTGAAAAGATCATTAAACCCCAAGATGAATTCTTTGAAGGATGTACAGAAGTGTGAAAAAGTGTTTGCCTCATTCCTGATTTCACATTCTTTTGCTTGTTGCATGTTTGTCATAGTTAAACATTTCGGATCACCAAACAAATGTAAATATTAGACAAAGATAGCAAAAGTAAACGCAAAATGCAGGTTTTATTTGATGGTGTTATTTATTAAGGGATAAATAAATCCATACCTAAAAGGCTCTGTGTGAAAAAATGATTGCCCTCTAAACCTAATAACTGGTTGGGCCACTCTTAGCAAAAAAAATTGCAATCAAGTGTTTGCGATAACTGGCATTAAGTCTTTTATAATGCTCTTGTCACAACACTGTTGTCAGGTGTCCTAGGTCCAGGGACTCCTTCCCTGTCCCTAACACTAGGGGCACCATAGCTCGCCCTATTCCCTGGATTACTTCTGATGGTGAAGATGCCCGGACCACATAACTTGCCTACCTCCTGAATCTGCCCACAGTCTGTACCCTTCCCCCACTGAGTGAAAAGAGTAGTAGTAGTGTACCATAATACATCAACCAAATTAATAAGGTAATACGTACTGGGATAATGAAAAATACCAAACATGCAAATATATACACAGAGACAACAGAGGAATGCCCCGGGGAGGGGAGGATGAAGTTAAACCAAAGTAGAAGAAGAAAGGGAATTATCACAAACTCAAAACCTAGCAACAGTCACAGATAAATCTACCAAGGGCCTTTTCCAACAACAACCACCAACAACCTCCAGTCATGCAGCATAAGCTACTCTGTCAATGAGTGCTAGCCAGGGCCTAGTTTATATAAGTGATTGGAGTGGCTAACAGTGCACACCTGAGAGGCTTAATGCAGGAAAGCTTTCAGGAGCTCTCAACTGAGCAGAAAAAAAATGCTAAAATAAATGTACACTGTTTAATATGAAGGTGAAGTGCTTCTAATCACTGCAGAAGTAAGAGAAATCAGATGCTGTGGTCTTCTGGTACTTCTCTGTTGTGGTAAATGCATGACAGCTCTGGATGACTTTTGGCCCACTCATCTTTGCAGAATTGTTGTAATTCAGCCACATTGGAGGGTTTCCGAGCATGAACCGCCTTTTTAAGGTCATGCCACAGCATCTTAATTGGATTAAGGACAGAAATTTGATTAAGTCACTTAAAAGTCTTAATTTTGTTTTACTTAAGCCATTCAGTGGTGAGTTTAAATGTAATTGGCTAATTCTGAGTGCAGCCACATCCCCAATTATTAAAGGGTGTTTACACTTATTCATCCTCATTATTTTAGTTTTGTTTTCTTTCCTCAAAATGATTTTGGTTTATTTATCATTTGAATTGAACAGATTATGGGTGATGTTAAAGGTAGAAAAATATATGAAATTATTATTTTCCCTTAACCTTTTACTTGACAAAAACATTGCAATATAACAAGGGTGTGCAAAATTTTTATATTCAATGTATATAATACTGTACACCAGATAATATTTTGGCTATAGGCTAATAATAATGCATTGCAACTTACTTTTTAATCCACCTACTCAAATTCAAAGGGAAATGAGCAGCTAAACACTCATGTTTCTGCTTCATGAAACTAAGAGGTGAGAGGAAGTAACAAGAGAGAAACTAAACACTGAACAGCATCGGCCTTAAAGTATCCCTGTCCAGGCTTGTGAAGTGAACTGGGACAACACAGCTGGATCTCAACATTAATTCCTCAATAATTAATGATTAATCCATTAATGTTTTATGATGAGTTGATAAGTAATGGTCTGGATGCCATGTCACTTGATTGTAAATATAGCAAGTTGTCTGGAAATGTTCTTTATACTGCTTTCCCTCTGTGCCTTTACTAAAGTGATGAAAGTGATGTACACATAAGTATATGTAATTCCCAAACTTCAGATTTTTGCATGATGAATTATATAAATAAAAGTATATACTATAAATCTGAACAGAACCTTTACTTAATTTACAGTTAATGTTTGAAATCAGTGATGGGACAAATGTATATCATTGACCAATGCAAAATAAAGTATTTATAACTGTACATAGAAAATCTCTAAGAAGATTTTTTTGGCAGTGAATTCCATCTGTATAGATCATACACACTATTTGGCCCATTGTATTTGTACCTCAGACTATCACACTTACATGAGCCTGTTGGACATTCCTTTATATTATTGTGGGAATTAATAAGTATTTGGGCCCCTTTTTATTAAATTTTGGCCACAAGAGTATTTGTAAGGTTATGCACTGATTCTTGACTTGAAAGGTTTAGCAAGCAAAAGGAAAGAGCCTTACTCAAACTGTTGCTATATAACTGGAAGAATGCAATTGTCTAACATGTCTTTGTACCCCTGTATTATTATATATCTTCTTCCAGATTTTACAGTAAGAACTAATCATTCTGGTTGATAGAATTCTATCAGAATCCTGTCAGTGCCTGCGACCTGCCATGGCTGGACAGGGTAACTCACCCACCACTACGAGGGAGCCCGTGGTCTGGTGCTGCGGGGGAGTTCAGGCAGACAGTACCTGAGAGTTGCAATGAGCCAGGACACTGAGGTTGCTGGAGGCAGAAGGACCTGCGATCATGTGACCGCACGTCACAGGAGGGGGCGGGGTTACCGCAGAGCACCGCTGGGAGACAGCAGACCCAGGGGTATGCGGTGGTGGCTCCAGAAGATAAACTCAGGTCCGGCAAAACGGAGGGTCATACACGGAGAGGGCGGCACGGTACAGAAGGGGCAGGCAGAGGGAAGTCAGGATGTAGCCAAGGGGTCATACACAGAGATGGCAGCACAGTACAGAAGGGACAGGCAGATCTCTAAACAGAGACAGAACCAGATCAGAACCAGACAAGAGTAAAGTAGCACAGGCACAAAGCACAGGCACAACAGTGTCACACACACTCGGCTAAGGGTCAAAGTATAAGCGACGAGGAATGACCCCACTATGAGGTTATAAGAAGACTCCCAGAATCCCAGAGTGAAGCCATCCAGATTAAAATCTGAACTACCTAATCCCACAAACTCCACAGACCGTGACAGTTCTCCATGTATCTCCCACATTCAATTTTGTCCTTCAAGCTAACTAATATGGAAATAAATTAATTTTTCCAATGGACATTTTCACTGCTCCAGAGTTCAATAGTGACAAGCTTTGCAGTACTGCCGCTGATTATTGGCATTGCACATGGTGAAAATGGGCTTGTGGGCAGCAGCTTGAACATGAAATTCCTTTTTCTGTGTTCAGTGAATGAGTCACTTACAGAGTTTTTGTACTTCATTAATAATAATAATAATAATAATAATAATAAATTTTATTTCTATAGCGACAACATATTCGGCAGCACTTTAGATTTCAGAGGGGATTTGTACAGACAATAGACATTACAGCATAACAATAATCACATAGATTATAACAAATACCAAGAGGAATGAGGGCCCTGCTCGCAAGCTTACAGTCTATGAGGGAAAAAGGGGAGACACGAAAGGTGGGTGGTAACAGTTGCCCTGATTTTATGGATTAGCCATAATGTTAAGTGTGTAACAGTACAGACACATAGGACTAAAGGATGCATAAAGCATGTGGGACCATGATGCGGGAAACCTGGTTATGGTCAAACTTTTGGCTGTGCCACACAGGGATAGATTAGGTTAATGTGTTGATACGATAGGCCAGTCTGAATAAATGCCTTTTCAGGGCACGCTTAAAATTGTGGGGATTGGGGACTAATCGTATTGACCTGGGATGTGCATTCCAAAGAATTGGCGCAGCATGTGTAAAGTCTTGGAGACGGGAGTGGGAGGTTCTGATTATTGAGGATGCTAACCTCAGGTCATCAGCAGAATGGAGGGCACAGGTAGGGTGGTATACTGAAACAAGGGAGGAGATGTAGTGTGGTGCTGAGCCATGGAGGGCTTTGTGGGTGAGGGTAATAAGTTTATACTGAATTCTGGAGTGGATGGGTAGCCAGTGTAATGACTGGCACAAGGTAGAGTCATCGCTGTAGCGATTGGTGAGGAATATGATCCTGACTGCAGCATTCAAGATGGATTGGAGAGGGGAGAGTGTGGTAAGAGGCAGACCGATTAGAAGAGAGTTAAAATAGTCGAGACGAGAATGAATAAGAGAAACAGTAAGAGTTTTTGCAGAGTCAAAAGTAAGAAAAGGTCGAATTCTAGAAATGTTTTTGAGGTGCATTAAAATTTCCGATACAAAATGTTCCTTTCTATATTTTGCTACATCATGCTTGATATGGCTTCCTCTAGTGTTTTTATGCTCCTTTTCAGAACACTCATGTAATGTGTGCTCAGTACTGACAACAAGTCTCTTCTGTTTCACTGATTCATATAGGGTGGCCTGAAAAAAGTCACTCCAACACTCATGTTCAAAGGGAACCAAACAGTGGAATACCAAAACATGTGGCTCCTGAACCTTATCATATTAGCTTTATATTCTGATTGGGGAATTAAAAAAAATCCTTCTAGTCATAGGGGCCGTTTTCTTTAGATTATTTTTATTGAAAAATACATCCTGATAGGGAATTTAGATTGTGAGGCCCAAATGGGAACAGAGATGATAATGTCTGTATAGTGCTGTGGAATTAATGTTACTATGTAAAATGAGGTAAATACTAGAAAAATCATGTGATGTATAATCTAGAGCACATTACATCTATTATGCATTGAGCATGATGAATTAACAGTATTTCACCATTTTTGTCTCTTGATTGCTAGATTACAAGAATATTGAGCATTAAGGAAAACATTGTGCACATGAGAACAGTCACTCTGAAAATTTAACTTAAAGCATTTTTCTGTCCTGGCTTTATGAATTTTAGTTCCCAGGAAAGTTATATAAATGACCTTGAAAAATGTGAGCACTTATGCATTGTCTTCAGCAATATATATGTTCATTCTGATAATTTTTTTGGAAACCATTACAAAATAGTTTTTCTTCTCTTTATGAGATTATGAGATTATGAGAAGTATCACCTGAAAATAGAATCCTGTTTTTTGAGGTATGAGAATTGAATATGACTTATTACAGGAAGGAAATGGTTTCTATATTTGCATTCTATCTTTTTTTTTACATCAAATGATTATATATATACTGTATAATTGAAATAAAAATTATATACTTTGCTTAAAAACTTGTAGAGTTTGATCATCATCATCAACAACATACATTTTGAATGGAGCTGAAGGGATCGTGAGCTACCAGCATTACATTCACATTCTCTTGGCTGATTTCTTTATAGCTTGGACTATTGTAAGCAGCAGGGTGGCTCAGTGATTTGCACTGTTGTTTTTCAGCACTGGAATCCTGAGTTCAAATCCCACCAGGTTCAACATCCGCAAAGAGTTTGCATGGGATTTCTGGTTTTCTCCCACACTCTAAAGACATACTGAAAGGAAATTTAGATTGAGTGCCCCAATGGTGACAGAAAAATATTCAGGATTGAGAGTCCTCAGTAGTTGATACCTTTTAATGGCTAACTGAAAAGATGGTAATACATTGCAAGCTTTCGAGACTACTCAGGTCTCTTCATCAGGCTAGACCTCCACTGGCTAACACGGTACAAAGATATACATCTTTCCAATGGGGACAGTGATTCCGATGTCTGTAAAACACTGTGGAATTATATAAGTGAATGAAATATATATAAAGCTCTGGCAAAAATTTAGGGACCACCACAAAACTTTCAGTTTGTCTGATTTTTCTCTTTATAGTTATATTTTTGAGTAAAATGTAAATTGCTCTTTTATTCTATAAACTACTGACAACATTACTTTGAATTTCCAAGCACTACATTTTGTATTTATTTTCAGAAAATGAGACATGGTCAAAATAACAAAAAAATGCAGTGCTTGCAGACCTCAAATAATGCCAAGAAAACAAGTTTGCAAAAATTTAAAAGCAACAATACTAATGTTTTAACTCAAGAAGAGTTCAGAAACCAATATTTTGTGGAATAACCATGATTTTTAATCACAGCTTTCAGACATCTTGGCATGCTTTCCACCAGTCTTTCACACTGCTTTTGGGTGACCTTTTGCCGCTCCCGGTACAAAAATTTAAGTAGTCCTTCTTTGTTTGATGGATTGTGACTAGAGTTGAGCGACTTTTGGTTTTTTAGGGTCGAGTTTCGTTTCGTGAAACCCGACTTTTCTAAAAGTCGGGTCGAGCAAGATCGGCCGATTATAGGGAAAAGTCGGGGTCGTCCCGAAACACGAAACCCAATGTAAGTCAATGGGGAATAAAAGTCGGCAGTGAGAGGAGGACAGGAAACACACCTACAGTGCCAATTTGAATGCCAAAAGCATCAATTATTCTTACTTAAGCTGGTCAACATTAATTAACTTCATAATACAAGTTGCGCACTGAAAAATGGGGGTTATTTGGCTAAAGTTGTGGGGGGTAGGGCTGGCTCCAGGTTTTCATGTGCCCTGGGCGAAAGAGCGCCCCTTTAACACATACCACAACTCATCATGCTCCGATACGGTAGAGAAATAGCGGTATAGTACAATGAAAAATACTTCACTTTTTACATCTCATGACAAGGCCCATCTATTTCTCCATACAGAATCATTGGTCCCATATAATGTTTGAAACAGTATATGATGAGCTCCACATAATGCTACAGTATATGTTGGTCCCCATGGATGACGCTCCACTGTCTTATGGGCCCAAATAATGCTCCAAACATAATGGGCCCCATTTCTAATGCTCTAGTGTATAATGGGCCCTGTAAATGCTGCTCCAGTGTCTGATGTCCACCTTTGGAATGTTCCAGTGTATGGTGGGCCCCATCTATCATTCTCCAGAGTATAGTGCTCCCCAAAAATTGCTGTCCCAACATTGAAAACAATCAAATAAGTCTCCTCGCTTGGGAATCCCTGTACTAGTCTGGACTCCTCGTCGTCCCCATCTTCCATCTCACTGCACAGTATTTCAACCTTGCAAGTGCTGTGATCCTGAGCAAGCAGGGGGGGCCCACTCGTTGGCGACAGCACTGGCACAGGGCCCCTGATAGTACGGTGGTGTGTCTGATGGCGGGTGGGCCGAACCTGCACTTTCATCTGCAGCTTCCGCTTTGTCACCGTGTAAGATGGAACTGTATATGGGAAGGGTAACCTGAGTTTCATCAGGGTCAGATTCAGGCCGTGTAGCGTGCGAGGGGAATGTAGTGGTCTGGGTCAATGTACCAGCAGATTCATCGAGCAGTGGCTGGGCATCAGTGCACTTGTGTCGCCCGAATGAGTACGGTCGCCACAGTGGCATTACCTTCCTCCTAGGGAGTGTGATGTCATGCTTGGGAGCAACGAAGGATCTCTCTAGCAGGTTAACTGATTGGGCGGCATTATTCCCACGAGTCATGACCCTCCAAACAGCGTTCATGAAGACAAAGTGTTTGTTTTACGTGGGCAGTATGGTTGCAAAGCTGAACCTTAAAGGAATGTCCAGAAGGGCACCACCAGGAGTGGAGCCTACAGTTAAATTCGACTCCACCTGGGAAACCTCAACCATGCCAGCTACAGAACAGATGCACACATTGCAAGCTTAATTCCGTTAACTAACGAGACTCCGTCATGCCCCGCGGTCCGAGTCCGGCTTACTAGAGGGACACGTGAGGCTCTGGCACATGAGATTGGCCAATAACTGGTGTGTCATGCCCTTACATGTCCGTGGCTGCATGTGCGCTACACTGAAAAGGCCAGCGTTTGTCGCTTACAGGTGCAGATAACCCGCTGAACAACGTTAGTGATGGGGATCACTGATTACAATTATTACCCGCGAACGATGATTTCCCATTAAGTGCAGGTCAACCGCAGTTCCGGAATTAGGCCTAAGGCCGGAGTCACACTGGCGAGGAATACGGGTGCGTGAGAGGCGCAAAAAGCACGCATTAGACACGGACCAATGATTCTCTATGGGGTCCCTCGCACCAGCCGTATATTTCTCCTCCGTATCCTCCTCTCCGTGCCACTCGCAGCATGCTGCGATTGTCAGCGTACTACGCCCGTAATACGCCAATGCAAGTCTATGGGTGCGCAAAAAATACGGATTACACACGGACCAGACATGTGACTTGCGAGAAATACGCACCAGGCGTCTTTTAGAAAAGCCGGCAATTTAGTGCCTATACAGTAAACTCACACTGACAGGCTTAATAAAGAAACGAAAGAATAGATATAGACACATAGAATACATATATATATATATAAATATATATATATGCATTCTATGTGTCTATATCTATTCTTTCTTTTCTTTATTAAAACTGTCATAGGGCTCCATTATATGTCCATTTTGCAAGCCTGCGAGAAAATCTCACCATACGGATGCCATACGGATTACATACGGATGCTGACATGCGCAAAATACGCGACCACACCTTGATTACGGATGACATACGGAGCACTGTTTAGGGGTCTGTCATCCGTATTATGCATGTAAAATACTGACCGTATTTTACGCAGGTTAGTGTGACCCCAGCCTAACCGTCATTCCTGAAAAAATGAAAAACTTACGTGTGCAAACCACAGGTGCTGTAGCTTGCTTAACAGCTCGCCAGCCGTTCTCACGCCCAGTATGGATTACACGTGATTGCACAAAGGTGAGAAAGGGTACCGTATCCCCGGATAACATGTATGGATAGCGTACACTTTCAAAATATATGTCTATACATCAGGAGGCAGTCTCAGACGGTGTTAGGCCCAGTATGGCTTGCACGTGATTGCACAAAGGTGAGAAAGGGTACCGTATCCCCGGATAACATGTATGGATAGCGTACACATTCAAAATATATGTCTATACATCAGGAGGCAGGCTCAGACGGTGTTAGGCCCAGTATGGCTTGCACGTGATTGCACAAAGGTGAGAAAGGGTACCGTATCCCCGGATAACATGTTTGGATAGCGTACACATTCAAAATATATGTCTATACATCAGGAGGCAGGCTCAGACGGTGTTAGGCCCAGTATGGATTGCACATGATTGCACAAAGGTGAGAAAGGGTACCGTATCCCCGGATAACATGTATGGATAGCGTACACATTCAAAATATATGTCTATACATCAGGAGGCAGGCTCAGACGGTGTCAGGCACAGTATGGATTTGACGGCCCAGACTACACAGCGGAGGAGCAGGGAGAGGTAAAGATTGCAAATGCTGGGGCCCTGCCCAAGCAAGGGGGGCCCACTCGTGGGCATCGGTACTGGCACTGGGCCCCTCATAGTACGGCGGTGTGTCTGACGGCGGGTGTGCACCACCACCGTCAGAGACACTTGATTGCACTATGAGGGACCCTGTGCCAGTGCCCGCGCCCAAGAGTCGGCCTACCCACCTGTCCAGGGCAACGGCACTCGCACGGTGTCGTGCGCTAGGTGGTGACCCCGGCCATGGGGGGGGAGGCAGCACAGTTAGGGAGTTTTAGAAAGTGGCATATGTTGATGTTGGACATTCAGCTGATGCAAAAGGCGAAATAGGTTAAGTCCCAGGAAGAGGTGGACCAAAGCAAGCCATTTTTCTGTCACCCTATGTGTCATCAGGGGAAGGTGGGACAAAATCCTTGGAAACCCATGCATGGTTCATTTTAATGAAGGTTAGATCATCCACATTTTGGGTTGACAGACGGGTCCTTTTTTCTGTCAGGATTGATCCAGCTGCACTGAAGACTCTTTCCGATAGCACACTTGCAGCTGGGCAAGCGAGCTCCTGTAAGGCATATTGTGCCAATTCAGGCCAGGTGTCCAGTTTAGCGGCCCAATAGTCAAATGGGAATGACCTGTGTGGGAGAACATCGATATGGGAGGAAAAGTAGTTTATAACCATAGTTGACAACTGCTGTCTCCTGTCACTTTCCATCGATGCAGTATTACCAGTTGTGTGAGCGATACTAGAAAAATCGGTCCAAAACATTGTCATGAAACCCCTGTCTCCAACGCCACTTTTCTGCTGTGTGCACCATGAACACCTCTGCCAAGCTGCCCCCGGCCCGTACGGCTCGTGTGAGAACCATCACCGCTGCTGTGTGCTGGGAATGCCTCAAGCAACCGATTTACCAGAGTTGCTTGTTTATTAGCCAATATTAGGTCAAGGTTCTCCTGTGGCATGATGTTTTGTAATTTGCCTTTATAGCGTGGATCCAGGATGCTGGCCAACCAGTAGTCGTCATCGTTCATCATTTTGGCAATGCGGGGGTCCCTTTTTAGGATCTGCAAGGCATAATCTGACATGTGGGCCAATGTTCCCGGTGTCAATGATGCACTGCGAGTGCTGGGTGGAGGAGCACTTTCTGGCAAATCCACATCCCTCCAGTCACGCACAAACCCTGTACCAGACCTTGCCACGCCAACATTTTCACTTGCCCCACGAGATGCATCCTCCTCCCCTAAGTAATCATCCCCATCATCCTCCTCCTCCTCCTCTTCTTCCTCCACCTCGTCCAGGAGAGGTCCCTGAGCAGACAATGGCTGAATGTCATCAAGGATTCCTTCCTCCTCTTCCTCCTCATCAACATTGGCTGCAGACGCCTGCTCCTTAAGGTGCGTCAAAGTTTGCATGAGCAGACGCATAAGTGGGATGCTCATGCTTAGGATGGCGTCGTCTGCGCTTACCAGCCGTGTGCATTCCTCAAAACACTGAAGGACTTTACAGAGGTCTTTCAGCTTCGACCACTGCACACCTGTCAACTCCATGTCTGCTCTCAAAGTGCCTGGCCGTGTATCCTCCCACAAATGCATTATGGCCTGCCTCTGCTCGCACAGCTGCTCCACCATGTGCAGGGTGGAGTTCCACCTTGTTGCAATGTCGATAATGAGGCGGTGGTTGGGAAGGTGGAGCAATCGCTGCAGAGTGTACAGGCGACCGGCGGATGTGCGCGCACAGTCTTCGCACCTTCTGGAGCAGGGCTGTTAACTCCGGATAATTTTTGAGGAAGCACTGCACCACCAGGTTCAAGGTGTGAGCCAAGCAAGGTATGTGGCTGAGTTTTGAAAGGGCTATGGCTGCCACAAAATTACGGCCGTTATCACTAACTACCTTGCCTGCCTCAAGATGTACACTGCCCAGCCATGACTCAGTTTGTCGCTTCAAGTACTCGGCCAGCACCTCGGCGGTGTGTCTGTCGCCCAAACACATCATCTGCAACACAGCCTGCTGACGCTTTCCACTAGCTGCTCGATAGGGGGACACCTCGTGTGCAACAGTGACAGCTGCAGATGGAGTGCTCGTACGACTGCGCTCTGTGGACGAGCTTTCGCTTCTGGAGGAGGAGGAGGAGGAGGGTCGAACGCCTACAGCCAACTGTTTCCTATACCGTGGGCTAGGCAGCACTGTCCCACCACCACTGTCCCCTGTGGACCCTGCACCCACCACATTAACCCAGTGCGCAGTGATGGACACATAACGGCCCTGGCCATGCCGACTGGACCATGCATCAGTTGTGAGGTGCACCTTTCCACTCACTGACTGCTTGAGTGTGGTCTTTTACATGATGGTGGAGGGCTGGGATGGCTTTGCGAGAGAAGTGGCGACTGGGTAGGTCATAGCGTGGTACTGCATAGGCCATGAGTTCGCGGAAAGCTGCGCTTTCCACCAACCGATAGGGCATCATCTCAAACGAGATTAGTTTGGCAATGTGGGCGTTCAAACCCAGTGTACGCGGATGAGAGACTGAGTACTTTCTTGACCTACTCATAGTGTCTGGGAGGGTGAGCTGGACTTGAGAGCTGCATATGGTGGAAGTAGCGGTGGACAGGGCGGACTGAGAGAGGGTTGATGATGGTGATGGAGTTGGTGTTCTTTCTGATGGCCTAGATTCAGTATTTCGTTGATATAACAGTGGGATTCCCTGACTGCTGTGGCCTTGCAACGACACCTCAACATTTGCTGCTGTGCTAACCGGTGGGCTTACAGTGGGGGAAACAATGTAGCATTGCTGACTACCTTCTTTGTGATCAGTTGCACATGTGGCACTTGAGGTTTGGTGTTGTGTCCACGCTTGCAAGTGCATGCTGGTTAAATGTCTAAGCATGCAACTGGTATTCAAATTTTTCAGATTTTTCCCTCGGCTAAAGGTCTTTGCGCACTTCTTACAGATAACCTTGGCCTGATCATGAGGATTTTGTTCAAAAATTGCCACACTGCACTCTTCCTACTTTGGCAGACATTTTGCGGCATAGCACGCTGTGATCTTTTGACCCTCTGGACAAGCTGTCAAGCAACTCTTTTGATTTTTGGAACCTGTCTTTGGAGTGCTCCGGGCCTGCCAGATAACAGCTGTTGCGATGTCGATGTCTGCTGTGGATGCTCCTCATCTGAGCTATTGGAAGCAGCACCCTCTTCCCCCAATGGATGCCAATCTGGGTCAACAACTGGGTCATCCATCACCTCCTCTTCAATGTCATGTGCACCTTCCTCTGTGTCACCGTGTATGGTGGTATAGTGTGCGGGAAGGGGCACCTGAGTCTCATCAGGGTCAGAATCTGGCTCTGTACACTGCGAGGACAATGTAGTGCTCTGAGTGAATGTACCAGCAGAATCATCTATCAGCGGCTGTGCATCAGTGCACTCCATGTCAGATTCATCTTGGCCTGGGTAATTCACCATTTCACTTGATAATCCAGGCATGGTATGTGAAAACAGCTCCATGGAGTAATCATTAGTATGGCCTGCGTCATCCTTCAATCTTGGTTGGGGTGAAGGACACAAGGAAAGGTGTGGTTCATGAACATGAGCCTCCAATGATGACTCAGTGCTTTTACTTTTTACAACTTCAGAAGAGGAGGCGATAGAGCTGGAGGCTGAGTCAGCAATGTAAGACAAAACTTTTTCCTGATGCTCTGGCTTTAAAAGCGGTTTGCCAACTACTAGAAAACTAAGCCTTCGAAGCCTTATGGAGCCAGACGATGACGCAAGCTCAACACCTCCTGCATTCGGTCCTATTTTGCTCTTGCCACTACCATCAGATCCACCACCAACACCATCATTACCAGCTGCCAACCCCCGCCCAATTCCACGGCCTCTTCCACCAGCCTTCCTCATTTTTTGCAGAAATGTAGACAAAATCCAACAAACTATATAGTAATGTAAAACAAGGTACAAGGTGTCTATAGGACAGGGGAGATTTTGAATTTCTGCAGACACTTGTGGACACTGGACACTTTTGGATTGTGTGAGGCCCACTGAATATCAGAGCGCTATGTCACAGGCTCGATGGCACAGGTGTGAAAAAAGTGACTACAGGATAAGGGAGATTTTGAATTTCTGCAGACACTAGTGGACACTGGACACTTTTGGATTGTGTGAGGCCCACTGAATATCAGAGCGCTATGTCACAGGCTCGATGGCACAGGTGTGAAAAAAGTGACTACAGGATAAGGGAGATTTTGAATTTCTGCAGACACTAGTTGACACTGGACACTTTTGGATTGTGTGAGGCCCACTGAATATCAGAGCGCTATGTCACAGGCTCGATGGCACAGGTGTGAAAAAAGTGACTACAGGATAAGGGAGATTTTGAATTTCTGCAGACACTAGTGGACACTGGACACTTTTGGATTGTGTGAGGCCCACTGAATATCAGAGCGCTATGTCACAGGCTCGATGGCACAGGTGTGAAAAAAGTGACTACAGGATAAGGGAGATTTTGAATTTCTGCAGACACTAGTGGACACTGGAAAGATGTATATCTTTGTACCGTGTTAGCCAGTGGATAGAAAAATATTCAGGATTGAGAGTCCTCAGTAGTTGATACCTTTTAATGGCTAACTGAAAAGATGGTAATACATTGCAAGCTTTCGAGACTACTCAGGTCTCTTCATCAGGCTAGACTAATACAAAATCTGAAGTCACATATTTATGCACAATACAGCCTAGAAAAAATGCAATAGATAAGACAAGTGATGTGAAGCAGAACTATCAATATGGGAGAGGGAGAAACATAAATATAAACACTGGACCAGTTCATAGATAAGGAGTCTGGATGTTTTATGGTCCTCTGATTGGGGTCTAGTTCTGTGTTGCCCCGCAAGGTTTTAAAAGGAAATTCCTTAATTGATGTAAAAAGACATAAATCCATGCGACACATTCATTCCAGCACTGAGAGTGTCAAAGTTCGTCATAAATTTGTACTCCCAAACTCGTCTCTCTCTCTGAGATGTGAAGTTACCTTTCAATACCAGTAATTTCATTTCCATGCTGCTGTGATCAGGGATACAGAAATGTTTTGCCACAGGTAGATCCATTCTTTTTTCTCTTATTGTGTGACGATGAGCATTCATCCTTGTTCTAAGCTTTTGCCCTGTCTCCCCCACATACAGACCCCCAGTTGGACATTTAGTACAAATAATTAAGTACACCACATTAGATGTAATGCAGGTGAAAGTACCTGGGATCTTGTAGTCCTGATGTGAGTTGGGGATCTTTATCTTGTCCGTGGTCATTATAAATGGACAGGTTTTACATTTTTTCTGGTTGCACGGAAAGGTTCCTGCAGCTGTTGGAGAGGACAGGGAGCTTCTGACAATGATGCTTCTTAAATTTGGGGGCTGCCTAAAACACAGCAGTGGGGGGTCTGGAAAAATGGATTTTAATCGGGCATCTTTTTGTAGTAAAGGTTGTAATTTCCGTGCAGCTCCCCTTAGCACCTCCAGATTTGGGTTGTAGGTGACTACTAGAGGCACTCGGTTATTTTCTTCTTTAGCTTTGTAATGTAGCAGGTGATTCCTTGACAATCTGGTGGCTCTTGTAATTTGGTTTTCAATTGTTCTTGGATGGTAACCCTGATTCAAAAAGGTCTTTTTGAGGCGACCAAGGTGTTTGTCTCTATCCATGGGGTTGGAACATATACGATAGTGGACACTGGACACTTTTGGATTGTGTGAGGCCCACTGAATATCAGAGCGCTATGTCACAGGCTCGATGGCACAGGTGTGAAAAAAGTGACTACAGGATAAGGGAGATTTTGAATTTCTGCAGACACTAGTGGACACTGGACACTTTTGGATTGTGTGAGGCCCACTGAATATCAGAGCGCTATGTCACAGGCTCGATGGCACAGGTGTGAAAAAAGTGACTACAGGATAAGGGAGATTTTGAATTTCTGCACACACTAGTGGACACTGGACACTTTTGGATTGTGTGAGGCCCACTGAATATCAGAGCGCTATGTCACAGGCTCGATGGCACAGGTGTGAAAAAAGTGACTACAGGATAAGGGAGATTTTGAATTTCTGCAGACACTAGTGGACACTGGACACTTTTGGATTGTGTGAGGCCCACTGAATATCAGAGCGCTATGTCACAGGCTCGATGGCACAGGTGTGAAAAAAGTGACTACAGGATAAGGGAGATTTTGAATTTCTGCAGACACTAGTGGACACTGGACACTTTTGGATTGTGTGAGGCCCACTGAATATCAGAGCGCTATGTCACAGGCTCGATGGCACAGGTGTGAAAAAAGTGACTACAGGATAAGGGAGATTTTGAATTTCTGCACACACTAGTGGACACTGGACACTTTTGGATTGTGTGAGGCCCACTGACGCTGTATGGTGTGAAAAAATGCACGCTCAGTACCTCAGCAGGACAAAAAAAAAAATTGGGATTGCTTTTAAAAAAGCAGTTTGCAGAGCAGTGAGTAAACAGCAATGCAGCTGTCAGGAAGCCTTAGAAGGCAGCCTAACAACCAACACCGCTGATCCACCACAATATAGCCTCCCCTTGCACTGCACACACAGTGACTGGTGTGTTGTACAGGCAAAATCGCTAGCAGCAGAAGCAGTTTTTTTTTCTTCTTCCCTGCCTAACGCTCTCCCTACAGAATCAGCAACCTCTCCCTATGCTAAGATCAGCAGAAGTAAGATGGCGGTCGGCGTGCACGCCCTTTTATATCCCCTGTGACGCCCACCAAAGCAAGCCAATCACTTGCATGCCCTTCTGAAAGATGGTGGTGACCCCTGCCTATGTCATCACGTTGCCCACAGTGTCCGTGGATCCTGATTGGCTGAAAAAGAGCGCAAAACAAACTTTTGAAATGCGACTTTGGCGCGTAAGTCGCCGACCTCGTGGCCGACCTTATCCTAGGGTCGGGTTTCGTTTCATGAAACCCGACTTTGCCAAAAGTCGGCGACTTTTGAAATTTTTCGACCCGTTTCGCTCAACTCTAATTGTGACTATCCAACTTCCTCTTGGCTACATTCTAGAGGTTTTCATTGGGGTTCAGGTCTGGAGATTGGGCTGGCCATGACAGGGATTTGATGTGGCCGTCCTTCATACACAAATTGATTGACCTAGCTGTGTGGCATGGCTCATTGTCCTGCTGGAAAAAATATTCCTCAGCGTTGGGGAACATTGCCTGAGCAGAAGGAATCAACTGTTTTTCCAGGATAACCTTGTATGCAGCTTGATCCTTATGTTCTTCACAAAGATTAACCTGCCCAATTCCAGCCTTGCGGAAGCATCCCCATATCATCACCTATCCTCTACCAAATGTCACAGTGGGTGAAAGACACTGTGGCTTGTATGCCTCTCCAGGTCTCCGTCTAACCATTCGATGACCAGGTGTTGAGCAAAGCAGAAATTAAGACTCATCAGAGAAGATTACCTTACTCCAGTCCTCTATGGTCCAATTCTTATGGTCTTTGGCAAACTTAAGCCCGGCTTTCCATTGCTTCTCAATGATGAAAGGCTTTTTTCTAGCTTTTCATGACTTGAGCCCTGCTGTTGTGAATTCCCTTGCTCGAAGTTCTGAGCCGAAGCTTCCTCTTCTCCCTCTTGCGATTACTGAGAGTAGTGGAGCTGGCCAGGTGGATGGATGTTCTCCACCTGATGACAATAATTGGGAACCTGGGATTACTGGCTGGGAGCATATAATTGAGCTGGTTGCTCTTGGAGGTTGCTGGTGATTTCCTCTGTGTGCATTTGGAGTTCTTTTGTCCCCTGCCTGATCTGCATGGTTCATCTAAGTGATTCTTTTGCTAATCCTTTGCATCTAATCTGGTTGTGTTTTTTTTTGCTTTCTGCTTTGCTGCTAGGGTTCAGCGTGCTCCCTGCTGGGGGCAGCACTGGGCCCTGCTTCATTTGTTGCAGCTTGGTCAGTCCCCTGTTATGTTAGTATCTTTTTGCTTTGCTGCCAGTTTATACCAGAGTGCTGATCTTGCCAGGGGTGAAGTCGTGTGAACTCAGGCTTTTAGTATATCTGAAGTGTTGGACTTTTTTAGGGTTTTGTGCATGATTGCAGAAAATATCTTTTCTGCCCTGTCCTGTCTAGACAGCTTGGGCCCCACCGTTTGCTCAGTCTGTTCTCTGCCTGTGTTTGTGTCTCATCTTGACTCACCGACAATATATGTTTGCAGGCTGTCTATTCCTTTGGGGATCTTCTCCGGGGCAGTTTAGATTTCATCTTTCTGTCTTTAGGCTTAGTTAGTCTTAGTTAGTCTGTGACAAGGCATCTAGGGCATCGTAGTAACGCACCATGGCTACTGCTAGTTGTGTGGATAGGATCAGGGGTCTGCAATCCGCTTAGTTACCAACCTCTCTGGTCTTCTGGTGGCTTAGTCTGTTCCTGCCATCCTCCTCGGTGACCCATTCATAACACCCTGCTTCTAGGAGCCTGTTATGAACTGTTCTTGGTGTGCACTTTACCCCAGCTGCCATTTGTCATTCCTTTTGTAGGTCACTTGATGTCATCCTGCGGTTGCTGAATGACATTCGAATAAGATGATGGTCATCCCGGTCAGTGGAGAGTCATTTTTTGCCCTCTGCCTTTCTGTATCTTTGTTGTCCTCAATGTCTGCTGCTTCACCTTGTTGTAATGGACTGCCATCTTAGAACTGTTAAGGATGGAGGCAACATAACGCTTACTATATCCATGTACTAGTAAAGCCAGAATTGAGTCCTTCTTTTCCTCACTCAAGACTTTTCTTTTCAACTCCTTTGGCATGGTTAAAAAAATTTTTTTCACTCCTATCACTTTTGGGATAATACTAGCACTTGTTTTTGCCATCAAGCTTGTCCTATTGCAGGAGGACCACAGCAGAGTTTTTTATACTTTCCTTTTTAAAATAACATCTGGTTCAGGTGATCACCTAATCAGAAGCACAATAAGTAGAATGAGGTGCACTCTGGTTGGAATTCAACTGACACTGGAATAGAATGGCAGTCAGACATATAAAGAAGCTGATTTTTATAAAACTGTGCAGTGGTCTCTTAATTTTTGCCAGAGCAGTATATATATTGTAGGGATTCGACTCGCTTAGGTGCAGCGGGAGACAATCATGAGACAGGTTCTTCCCAAAGTTCATGTGGTTTATTCACTTCATAAACCCACAAGGCAGCGTAACACTGAAATGTAACCTTCAGCTCAGGCAAAGGAACACAAAACGTCCGTGGTTGGAGACTCGGACCGAGAGTCTCAGCACATGCTGGGAGCAATAGTCCTCCCCATATACACTTTCTGTAGTGTCCCACCTGGACACATGGAAGTCTGTCCACACTCTGACAGACTCCCTCACACTCTCTCACATGTGCCAAACACCTCAATTACATAGCCCTGTAACCACACCCACAGGTGATCACATGGCTATGACATCACTAAAGGTTGTATTGCACATAGACACACACAGGCTTCCCTGACACAGTGTAACAGAAAGATCAGCAGTACCTCTGCTGATCAATACACCTTGGAGCCTGCATCCCAAGGCCACCCACCTTGAGACCCATAATGGTCATTTAGGACCCTGCTCCTGTTACCACACTGAATGTGCCTGTACACCCGTCCTGGGACACCCACACAGCGTCCCCTAGCTGACATAGTGGTTACTACACCACATACCTCCCCCCTCTGTTCAAACTTGTGGGGTTGAACACATGACATCACCCAGGGATCTTGAGACCTGGCACCCATGTCACCTTGCCCTACAAGTCGAGAGGACCATCTCCGTCTGTTTCGTTAGTCATACTGCATCATATTTATGTTAGGCCTCCCCAGCCCCCAGCGGTCAGTATCTCGGCCTTGGGCTTTGGCCTTCCCGTCAACGTCCGTCAGTGTGAACAGACACTCTTTAGTCTCCACCTGTCTGCAGTGCGCTCCGTCACCCGACCTTTCTCTCACTGGCCGGCTCTCTCAGTTCGCACGGTCATGAGTCCCACGTCCAGCTGAGCCAACTGGCTGGTCTGAGTCTGACCCTCTGTCGCTATGTCCACCACCGAGTCTCGTGCCTATGTGACTAAGATTAGAACGGCCACTTGCGGACTCTCGACGTTCTTGCCTTCGACTACCTGTCCTTTCATTCCTTGGAGGATCCCTTCGGGTCCTTACACCTTGGGTTGGAGGTGGACGCCACCTGACGTTCTCTATCTGCTCATTCATCTGCAGTCGATCCTGTCTTAGCTGCTCAATCTCCTTCAGGTACGCTACCCGATATTCCAGGAGCATGCGAAGCTTCCCAATGCTTTCCACCGAACCAACCACAATGACAGGAACCATGTCATCTTCAACAACGACTTGGATTTCACCAGCAGGTGGGATCCTCACTCTCTTCACACTGGATCGATTCACCATCTCCTGCATCACCTTTCCAAGTCTGCCAACGACTTTCCCCACCAGATTTCTGGGTACCGGAATTATGTCTTCCACAAAGCCCAGCCGACTTTGAGCTTCCCTTGCAAGCTCCAGATGTCGAGCGGCTTTCCTATTACGCTCCACGAGCATCTGTTTCATGCGGAGACATTGTAGGTGCATCTCCTTCTCTCTGTGTCTTCCGTTTCTGGCACTATCACCAACTGGTCTGTTTCTGGTGCCCAGCTCACACTATAGGCCTTTACTGCCTTTTTAAAGGTCTCATGTACACCTTCGCTGGCACACGCTTCTCGCACGTCTTCGGGTACCTCCATCACGCACTTGAAGGTCATGGACTTGCTCTCATCCTGGACAGATGGCTCTGGGTTCCCCACGGACACTTCCCTCAAGGTATCTGCCAAGACCGGGTGACTGTCTTGTGCAGCTCTTGGCTCACCATCTTCCTGAGATTTACAGTCCTCAGGACCCTTTTCCAAGATGGGTTTTGGCAGTTCTGCCTTGCTATCAGTCTGGCACGGCCGCTGTACATCTTCACCCATCCACTTCTTCTCCCGTAGAAGACCTTTTACGACTCCACTGAGTTCTTGCAGAACTTTATCTCGCTCCTCTGCCAGGTAGCGACACTCATCCTCTCTCCGGAGAATCTCCTGTTGATGCTTCTCTTGGGTCTCTTTGAGCACCTCCATATCCTTCACTATAGCTTTGTTCCTAGTTTGACACGCTGACAGGTGACATCTGAGCTCAGAGACTTCCTTCTCCAGCTCATCCACTCTGTGCTCAGCTGCTTGCCTTAGGACTCTTTCCCGTTCGACATGTTCTGTTACAGTCTCCTTTATCGTCTGTATCTCACGATCTTGTTCTCTTTTGGCCAGCACGTGTGTCACCACTACCTCTTTAATTATATCGTTAAAGGGTACCACTGGGTCAGTCACACCAGTTAAGTGATCCCTCCAGTTACCGTCCAGCACCAATGTGCCTAGTCCCGTCGTCTCATCTCCCAGCCCACCATCTGTCTTATCACGAGACGTCAGGTCCGTCAGTTGGGCAGATGTACTTCTTCCTCTGGTCAGTTCTATCTCTGACCTGTCCATGTCAGGAGCCGTCACTGTCTCAGTGTCTGCTTGCCCCACAGTCGAAGCATCTCCATTGTCCGACCAAACGTCATCAAACAAAGGAAAGTCCCGGCCCCTCTCCCAGGCATAGACTAAGTCCCGTGGTATCCCTCTACCTTGGCACTCACCACCTTTGGTCCCCTCAAACACTACTGTGTCTACTGCGTAGTTCACCGTGACCCCGTGTTTACAGCAAACCCTGACGTTTTTCTCGGTCAGAGAGAAAACGAGAGGAGTTCCTGTCAGAGTCACCTGACTCTGAGTCCAGCCGACCAAAGGCTCCTTCCCGGTGCAGCATCACTGTACACATCTGTGGCCCATCATTGCTCCCTGGAAAGGATATTCCACATTCTGAAAAAGACCTGCACATACACTGCGGTACTCCAGACATACCTACTGAGTCACCCAGTGCTGTCACTTCTTCACACTTGGCAACTTTCTGGACCACCACCCCGCTTTGGGTTGCCGCCTCCTCCAGGGACTCCACCCCTTTTTGGGTTACCACCCCAATTTGTGCCACCGCCCCCTTTTTGGACTCCATCCCTTTTTGGGCTACCACCCCAATTTGGGCCACCGCCCCCTTTAGGGACTCCACCCCTTTTTGGGCTACCACCCCAATTTGGGTCACCTACCCCTTTTGGCACTCCACCCCTTTTTGGGTTACCACTCCCTTTTGGGTCACCGGCCCCTTTTGGGTTATCACTCCCTTTTGGGATTTCCCCATGTCCGTTCTGCAGAACTTCTTATGCCACAGTTCACACCACAGTTTGTCTCTCACGATACCAGACAAGTTCTTGCTGGCACCACCACAGCTTCTGCTGTCACAAACCAGCGGCACCTCCGGCTGCCGTTCACACACACACAGTGGCTGGTGTCACTGCAGTTCCTGCTGCGCCGTCTTCGTGGACCCGCCGATCCACCGGAAGCCGCTTGTCCCCTTCGTAACCCCGCCGGGTTACTGGAAGCCGCTTGTCACCCTCAAAGATAAAAAAAACCACAAAAGTGCGGACATAGGGCCTTACCAGTGCAGGTATAATGGGTTATGAAGCAATAATACAGGGTACTCACCCTTAATAGTTGTGTAAAGCCACAACTACTGTATCCGCTTAGTTACACTCCATAAAGCTGCAGCAGGATGGTGTAGCCATACAGCATCTGCTACCAATGCTCAAAGAGGAAAAACACCAGGTCCCTGTGCTGCGAGACCTTCGTGACCACTCTGAGCCACAGCAATCTGCCTTGCAAAAAAAACCTTTGTGACTGCTCTGAGCCACAGCAATCTGCCTTCAGGTTTTGCAGAGGAAAAGAGAAAAAAAGACAAAAAACACATGCACAGTCTCTCACATGTCCTGTCCGTGTGCTGTTCAGGACGTACCGTCTCCACCTGAGAACGTCCAACACACAGGGCACACCGGGTGCTATTCAGGGAGCTGACCCTCCTCCCAGGGTCTCCCAACACACCGGCCTCACCAGGTCCAGGGGCTCAGCGGGTGCTCTTCAGGACATCCGTCTCCGCCTGAGACTGCCCAACAAACGCCTCACCAGGTCCAAGGTCATATCACGTGTTCCAGGGATCCGATTCCTCTCCCAGAACCTCCCAACACTGACCCTCCAGGACCTTGCTCACTGACCCCTCCAGGGACACAGTCTCTCACTGACCCTGGTCAATGCAAAACAGACTCCTGTCTGTTACCTGTGTCGGCCACACAGGTTCTCGGATGCCTCTTCTCCTCAGAGGTATCCCACAAATATTAACACAGTCACCTTCTCTGACCTCGGTCAGTACTACTCACGGTTGTCAGAGCGTCTGCTCTCCTGGCTCAGAATCGCCAGCACTGCCACACGTGCTTTTGGGAATCACTGCCCGCAGTCTGTCCCCAATTGTAGGGATTCGACTCGCTTAGGTGCAGCGGGAGACAATCATGAGACAGGTTCTTCCCAAAGTTCATGTGGTTTATTCACTTCATAAACCCACAAGGCAGCGTAACACTGAAATGTAACCTTCAGCTCAGGCAAAGGAACACAAAATGTCCGTGGTTGGAGACTTGGACCGAGAGTCTCAGCACATGCTGGGAGCAGTAGTCCTCCCCATATACACTTTCTGTAGTGTCCCATCTGGACACATGGAAGTCTGTCCACACTCTGACAGACTCTCTCACACTCTCTCACATGTGCCAAACACCTCAATTACATAGCCCTGTAACCACACCCACAGGTGATCACATGGCTATGACATCACTAAAAGTTGTATTGCACATAGACACACACAGGCTTCCCTGACACAGTGTAACAGAAAGATCAGCAGTACCTCTGCTGATCAATACACCTTGGAGCCTGCATCCCAAGGCCACCCACCTTGAGACCCATAATGGTCATTTAGGACCCTGCTCCTGTTACCACACTGAATGTGCCTGTATACCCGTCCTGGGACACCCACACAGCGCCCCCTAGCTGACATAGTGGTTACTACACCACAATATATATATATATATATAGTAGGGATGTGAGTCGCTTAGGTGCAGCGGGAGACAAATATGAGACAGGTTCTTCCAAAGTTCATGTGGTTTATTCACATCATAAACGCTCAAGGCAGCATAGCACCAAAAAGGAATCTTTAGCTCAGGCAAAAGAACACAAATGTCTGTGGCTGTAGACTCAGAACAGGAGTCTCAGCACATATGGGAGGCTTAGTCCTCCCCACACACAGCTCCGTGGTTCAGGAGCAGGCCACATTATAAGGCTGTAGCCACACCCACGAACCCAGCAGCTGACTGGTCACCTGACTGTGACCTCACCACAGGTCCTTCAAACAACAACAATAATAATATCTGGTACGCTTTACTTATGCCTTACATTATAGAGACAAGCCATTTATGAGGCACATATCTCCCATCGATTACACGACCCTTAGCCCTGCCACAATATATATATATAGTGAGGTAGCGCTGTCATTTAGTTAGGGGATTCTCGCTAGGCAGCGAACAAATCACATCCGGCACAGGTTTTCCATCAAAACATAGCAGTCCATGCGGTTTATTAGGCAGCATAAACCGTGACCGACAACATACAGTTCATTTCACCAGCAAAGCGTCCATTACAGAGCTTCCCTCAGTTAAGCCTCTGATCATACAGGTTATGCATAGGAGGCTTCCTAGGCTCATTTATCTCACCCACTTCAGGGTCTCCACATGGTTCCTTAAATCATGCTGCAGACGTCCGTATCCCTCCAGGGAGCTCTCAGGCTCTCGCAGTCTTTATACACAGCCACTTCACATGTGCTGTCAGGCAGGAAGCTCCATCTCAGCAGGACCTTCCACACTGGACCAACCAGGTCCCAGCATTTACCACATGTGACCTACCCTGGCCCCATTATATGGTCTATAGGCATGCCCACCGGGTCACATGACTATGACCTCATCACAGGTCCTTCACACACTCACATGGCCTTTTAATACAGGTGTTTTCAGACCCACTCCTGGGTGGGTTTATAGGTAACCAGACCCGCCCATCTCTCTAGTTACCTGGAGACTTCTCCCTCACATATTAATGCAGCACCTCAGCAATGTCCTTGCTGATCACACATCCACAAGTCTCCATCTCAAAGCCACCCACTTTGAGATACACAACAGCCACTCAATACTCTGCCATTCATCCTTTCCCCTGGGACCTCCACACAGTGCCCCCTAGTGGACACAGTGGTTGCTACACCACTATATATATATATATATATATATATATACAGTCATGGCCAAAAGTATTGACACCCCTGCAATTCTGTCAGATAATATTCAGTTTCTTCCTGAAAATGATTGCAAACACAAATTCTTTGGTATTATTATCTTCATTTAATTTGTCTTAAATGAAAAAACACAAAATAGAATGAAGCAAAAAGCAAAACATTGATCATTTCACACAAAACTCCAAAAATGGGCCGGACAAAAGTATTGGCACCCTCAGCCTAATACTTGATTGCACAACCTTTAGACAAAATAACTGCGACCAACCGCTTCCGGTAACCATCATTGAGTTTCTTACAATGCTCTGCTGGAATTTTAGACCATTCTTCTTTGGCAAACTATTCCAGGTCCCTGATATTTGAAGGGTGCCTTCTCCAAACTGCCATTTTTAGATCTCTCCACAAGTGTTCTATGGGATTCAGGTCTGGACTCATTGCTGGCCACCTTAGAAGTCTCCAGTGCTTCCTCTCAAACCATTTTCTAGTGCTTTTTGAAGTGTGTTTTGGGTTATTGTCCTGCTGGAAGACCCATGACCTCTGAGGTAGACCCAGCTTTCTCACACTGGGCTCTAAATTATGCTGCAAAATTTGTTGGTAGTCTTCTGACTTCATAATGCCATGCACAATGTCAAGCAGTCCAGTGCCAGAGGCAGCAAAGCAACCCCAAAACATCAGGGAACCTCCGCCATGTTTGACTGTAGGGACCGTGTACTTTTCTTTGAATGCCTCTTTTTTCTCCTGTAAACTCTATGTTGATGCTTTTGCCCTAAAAGCTCTACTTTTGTCTCATCTGACCAGAGAACATTCTTCCAAAATGTTTTAGGCTTTTTCAGGTAAGTTTTGGCAAACTCCAGCCTGGCTTTTTTATGTCTCGGGGTAAGAAGTGGAGTCTTCCTGGGTCTCCTACCATACAGCCCCTTTTCATTCAGATGCCGACGGATAGTACGGGTTGACACCGTTGTACCCTCGGACTGCAGGGCAGCTTGAACTTGTTTGGATGTTAGTGGAGGTTCTTTATCCAACATCCGCACAATCTTGCGTTGAAATCTCTTTTCAATTTTTCTTTTCCGGCCACATCTAGTGAGGTTAGCCACAGTGCCATGGGCTTTAAACTTCTTGATGACACTGCGCACGGTAGACACAGGAACATTCAGGTCTTTGGAGATGGACTTGTAGCCTTGAGATTGCTCATGCTTCCTCACAATTTGGTTTCTTAAGTCCTCAGACAGTTCTTTGGTCTTCTTTCTTTTCTCCATGCTCAATGTGGTACACACAAGGACACAGGACAGAGGTTGAGTCAACTTTAATCCATGTTAACTGGCTGCAAGTGTGATTTAGTTATTGCCAACACCTGTTAGGTGCCACAGGTAAGTTACAGGTGCTGTTAATTACACAAATTAGAGAAGCATCACATGATTTTGCGAACAGTGCCAATACTTTTGTCCACCCTCTTTTTTAAGTTTGGTGTGGAATTATATCCAATTTGGCTTTAGGACAATTCTTTTTTTGTGTTTTTTCATTTAAGACAAATTAAATGAAGAGAATAATACCAAAGAATTTGTGTTTGCAATCATTTTCAGGAAGAAACTGAGTATTATCTGACAGAATTGCAGGGGTGTCAATACTTTTGGCCATGACTGTATATGTGTGTGTGTATATATTGGAAATTCGGAAACAAGCTTGTCGACTAAAAATTTGTGTGTGTATACTGTATATACAAAATATTATGAGCAATCAGTTCTCATATAACAAATTTGTGCTTATAGCTATGTCATTTTATTTATCAAAAAAGTAATATTTAATCCACTCTTATATTTATGGTTCCTGAAATCTGACTCAGGCTTGCAAATATTCATCTTAACTCTCATTTATTTCATAATTACAGCTCTAGCTCTTTAAATTTATTTGCAGAATAAGATGAATAGATCAATTGAGCAACACAATCTTCATCAAAATATATATTTAGGGAGTACATAACAAGCTGCAGAAAAAGATATATGGATAAAAAGGTTTGCTAAGATATACAATAATATTGTATTGAATGTACTGATCTTACTACTAATACACAAAATATATCTACATAAATATTTTATATCCTGATAGAAAACTGTCTTTTGCTATGCTACACATACCAAGCAAAAATTACTTCTCACCTTTGTGAACATTTTAATGATTTGCATAATGGAATAATTCATTTGTCTGTGCATGCTCCTCTTTTTATAGGATACACATATGCAAGTTCTAATGGTTAGAATCTTGTCAGAAGAGATTATTGCTATAAAACAAGAGGTAACGCCTCAGGGAAGCATCACTGACCCGGCTTAATTTCCATTAGCTCTCTATATTATATTTATATTTAAATCTAGAAATAACTTAATTGTAATCACAGTCAGTTTTGTGTTTGAATAATTCACATCAAAGTCAGAACATAATCTGTATAGCGCAAATTAAACTCAAGTAGGTAATGTCCTTAAGCTCTTCCAAAGTAAATCTAATTTATGAAATAAATAAAGTAAATATAGTAAATATTACATGGATAATAAAACATATATGTGCACATTTCTCTTAGCCAGTCACTAAATTGCATAATTTTCTAACATTCAGCACTTTCAATAAAAAGGGTAAGATCAGAAAATGTGCTTTGGGGTACTGCCTGTAGTAATCTCTGAGTCCTTGCTGATTGTCTAAGATGGAAAATGGAAAACTAAATTGTTTCCCAGCATGCTTAGACAGAGTTGCTAGACAAAACATTTCTAGCTTTTGGAAATGCAGATTTTATTTCTAATATTCAACATTAAACTGTAAAAGCTATGTAAGAAGTAGTGATGAGGATAGTGAAATTATTTTATAAGGTCTTCAAAAAGGTTTGATGTTATTCTCATTTCTTAGGCTGGTTTCACATTTGCGTTTTTTAGCGCTGGAAAAAAACGCACACCTGCGCATGCGTTTTTTCCCCTATATTTAACATGGGTGCGCATACCTGCGCACTGGTCAGCGCATGTATGCGATTTTCATGCGCTGCGTTTTTTTGGGGTGTGCGTTGTGATTTTCCAGACGCAGCATGTTGCATTTTTTGGCCCTGCAAAAAAGCGCATGCGCACATATGCGCACGTTTTGCGCTAAAAATGGCCATTATAGCCTATGGATGCGCATATGTGCGCACTGGCATGCTCATGTATGCGTTTTTTTGCATATGCGTTTTTTTTTTTAAACCATGGAATTTAGGGGTTTGGGTTAGAGTTAGGGTTAGTTAAGGGGGTTTAGGGTTAGGGTTATGGTCAGGGTCAGGGTTAGGGTTGGGGTTTGGGTCAGGGTTAGGGTTAAGTATGGTTTTGTTAAGGATTAGGGTCATGGTTAGGGTCAGGATTAGGGTTAAGTATGGTTTTGTTAAGGGTTAGGGTCAGGGTTAGGGTTAGGGTTAGGGTCAGGGTTAGGGTTAGGGTTAGGGTTAGGGTCAGGGTTAGGGTCAGGATTAGGGTTAAGTATGGTTTTGTTAAGGATTAGGGTCAGGGTTAGGGTCATGATTAGGGTTAAGTATGGTTTTGTTAAGGGTTAGGGTCAGGGTTAGGGTTAGGGTTAGGGTTAGGGTCAGGGTTAGGGTTAGGGTTAGGGTCAGGGTTAGGGTTAGGGTTAGGGTTAGTTAGGGTTTAGGGTTTGGGTTAGGGTTAAGTATGATTTGGTTAAGGGTTAGGGTCAGGGTTAGGGTTAGGGTTAGGGTCAGGGTTAGGGTTAGGGTTAGGGTCAGGGTTAGGGTCAGGATTAGGGTTAAGTATGGTTTGGTTAAGGGTTAGGGTCAGGGTTAGGGTTAGGGTTAGGGTTAGGGTCAGGGTTAGGGTTAAGTATGGTTTTGTTAAGGGTTAGGGTCAGGGTTAGGGTTAGGGTTAGGGTCAGGGTTAGGGTTAGGGTTAGGGTTAGGGTTAGGGTCAGGGTTAGGGTTAGGGTCAGGGTTAGGGTTAGGGTTAGTTAGGGTTTAGGGTTTGGGTTAGGGTTAAGTATGATTTGGTTAAGGGTTAGGGTCAGGGTTAGGGTTAGGGTTAGGGTCAGGGTTAGGGTTAGTAAAGTCATGGTTTGGGTAGTGTGAGGGGCCACCTAAAAATGTTGGAAAAAAACGCAAACGCGGTAAAAACGCGCTAAAAACGCATACAAACGCATAAAAACGCTGCGTTTTTTTCATGCATGCTCATAAAAATGCTTGAAAAAAACGCAGCAGTTGTATGCTTATGTATGCGTTTTTTCAATGCGTTTTTTTGCGGGAAAAACGCGCTGCAAAAAAAAGCAAGTGTGAAACTAGCCTTATACAGTAGTGAGTAAATGATTACTCTAGATATATGGTGAATGAAACGTTCCAGCTCCTTAAAAAGACTTTATCCTTAGGAAATTTTATTCATACATATACAAAAATTTATAAAAATGTGCATAACTCCACAAATATTGTGCTAGAGGGGGTACAAAGGGAGTGCAAGCAACGCGTTGTATCTTTAAAATATAGCTCGCAACTTGGCCACATTAAAAATATTATTCATAAATTTTTACCCACTCGGTATGAAGACCAAACTTTGGCTACAATATTAAAAGATGGAGTAAATATAGCGGCAAGGCGTGCTAAAACTATAGGTAATGTCCTCCTAGTGCATTTAATTCCAGAAAAAAAATCGGGAACATGGTTAGAAACTAAAGGTTTTTACAAATGTGGCAGCAATAAATGCAGAATCTGTGCACATGCGTTAGTGACGAAAATCTTTAATAATCAAGATAATACACAACAATTTAAAATTAAAAAATATATAAATTGCAAGTCTATGAATTTGGTATATAAAATAAATTGTGTCACTTGTAATATGTCATATGAAGGTTGCACTACACGGAAATTAAAAAATAGATTCACAGAACATTTAAGAGATATAACTAATAATAAAGTTAATCGCAATATTTCAGCAGCAGCTAAACATTTCATTGAAAAACATGCAGAGAGTACCGCATCTTTACAAATCAGTGGCATTGAACTAGTCAGCAGGTCTGAACGCGGAGGTGATGTCAGAAGATGTGTCCTCACGTGCGACGCAATCTGGATCTACTATCTGAACGCTAGAACACCGTATGGCTTGAAAAAGCGCAATGAAATAATGTTTCATTATTGAACCTTTAAATTTGTTTTTAAATTGTTATTTTAATATTTTGTTTGCACTGTTAAATTATGCAGAAATCATTATATTTATATGTACTATTATCCATTAAGCAGCAAATGAAAATGAATCAGCTGACATTTGGATTTCATGTGATTGGTTCCGACATTACATAAAAAATGGACGTTTTAAACATGGTGCATAGCTTTGATAAAGATCTTTCAGATTGAAACGCGTCACTTGCACTTCCTTTGTACCCCTCTAGCACAATATTTGTGGAGTTATCTGCATTTTTATCAATTTTTGTATATGTACGAATAAAATTTCCCAAGGTTAAAGTCTTTTTAAGGGGCTGGAACTTTTCATTCACCATATATCAGGATTTACCTCATCCCTTCAAGACGGAGTTCCGTGCTTCAGCGGATTTAGTTGGTGAGCTGGCTGTGGATTTTTAATCAATTTCTTTTCTATTAAAATGATTAATCTGTATAAGTAGATTAAGAGTAGAGATTGGCGAACCCAAACTGTAAATTTTGGGGTCTGTACCGAACACTTAAGGTACTGTCACACTTAGCGATGTACCAGCGATCCCGACCAGTGATATGACGCGGTCAGGATCGCTGGTACATCGCTAAGTGGTCGCTAGTGAGCTGCCACACAGGCAGATCTCACTAGCGACATCGCTGGGGACGGGGGTCGCTACTTACCTGTCAGATGAGGCGATCCTGACGTCCTCCCGCCTGGCTCCACGCGTCGCTCGTCATCACAGAAGGAAACGCCGCAGGAAGCTGACGACGAGAAACAGTCCAGGGTGTTCTCGTGCGATCAGCGATGAGCAGCGGGGGAGCGGGTTGTAGGTAAGTATCACACATAGCGATATCGCTAGCAATATCGCTATAACGTCACAAGTTATAGCGATATTGCTAGCGATATCTCTTAGTGTGACATGCCCTTTAGTGTCTGTGCATAGACCTCGAACACAGACTTCTCCCCATAGTACTTGTTGCTGTTCAGGTCTGGCAGCCCGAACATCGGGTGTTTCCCACATGTCATCTATGTGACAACGCGAGAAACATCGGCTCTGATCAGCGGTAAGTTTGTTACCGCCAGTCAGAGCGCTGCGGTTGCCATGCTAAAAAAGTTACCGCTGGTCACAGACGTCAGATAATGATGAGAGTACTGCTCTCATCATCATACGCCCAGTCTTGCTGATAGCAGTGAAAGCAGGCATACAATAATGAGAGTATTCATCAGCTGACACTTATGCTATAAATTAAAAGCAAATCGCGTTGGGTCTCCTGTATTTTTGCTAACTAGTGCAAGCAAAATAGACAGCTGTAGGCTGCAGCCCTCAGTTCTCCGAAATATTTTGGCTGGTTATCAAAAATAGAGGGTTCCAAATGCCATTTTTTAAATTCATTGAATTATTAATTTAAAAAAACAGCATTGGGTGATCCCCATTTTTGACTGCCAGCCAAGCTAAAGCAGATAGCTGTAGGCTAGCGTTCTCAGATTGGGAAGGGGCCATGGATATTGACTCTCCCCAGCCTAAATATCACAGCATGCAGCTGCCCCAGAAAAGGTGCATCTATTAGATACCCCAATTCTGGTGCTTTTCCCAGCTCTTTCTTCTTGCCCTGGTGTGGTGGCAAGTGGGGTAATATTTGTGGGGTTGATGTTAGCTTTTTAATGTCAGTTGAAATAAAGCCCACAGGTTAGTAATGCAGAGATGTCTAAAAGATGTCCCCATTGCTAGCCCCATAGTCATATTGTTATAAATAAGTCAGTCAGAATAAAGACCTTTATTTGAAATAAAACTCACCCACCCTCGTTTACCCATTTATTTTCAAAAACAAAAAATAAAAAGCACCATATTTCTCACCAGTCCAACAATAATATAATCCATATGTCCCACGATGCTCTCCAACTCTGCTACATCTGGATTTAATGGCAGAGTAGTGGCATGAAGCCACTGCTCAGCTGTGAATCCATGAGACACTGACCTGAGCCTGAAAACTTAGTTGCAGCACAGAGCAGTGATGTCTATAAGGTGAATGGAGTTCATATTCGATGAACTCTGGTGACCGCCATGATGTTAGCGCTGGCAGCGTGAGAAGTTTCTCACAAGCACTGACGTCAGTGAGATCACCAAAGCTCATCAACTATGAACTATGCTCATCTTATTGATGTTACCACTCTGCACTGCAGCTGAGTTCTCATGCTCAGCTTAGTGTGTCATGAATTCATGGCTGTGTAGTGGAATCAGGCCACTACTCAGCCAATATGAGCCAACAGCTTCTGTTCAGCATTTGCTGGTTATTGAATATAAGGGGATCCCACCTCATTTTTGGGAGTGTCTCCCCTGTAATAACCAGTAAAGGCTAAGCAAACAGTTGTGAGCTGATATTAATAGCCTATGAACCTATAGGGCTATTGGCGCATTTCCCAGAATATTAACATCAGCCCCCAGCCATCATCTTTCTCTCTGCTGGTTATGAAAATTACAGGGAACCCCAAGCCTTTTTTTTATTTATTTAGTTATTAGTAATAAATGAATGAACAAAATTTGTTGTGCGTAACCCACTATTTGTAATAACCAGCTAAGGGAAAGCAAAGAGTTTATGGCTGTAGCCCTCAGCTTTCTGCTTTCCCTTGGTTGGTTATCAAAAATAGGTCCATCCATCCCTCCCTCCCTCATTCATCCATCCCTTCCTCATCCATCCTTCTATCCATCCATCCATCTCTCCCTTATCCATTCATGCTTCCATTCCACATGTACCCTGCCATCCATCATCCATTTCATTTTTTAGGCAAAAGACTTAAAATAACAATGACAAATAATGAAGAAGGAGAGGGGATCTAAACTTTTTTTTATTTTAATAAATAACTTAAAATAACTTAGCAAAAAAATTGACAAAAATAAAACAAATAGAACTATGATGCAGAGGTCCAAGTTGAGGTGAACTTGGTGGTGTATGTGGAAGAAGGGAAGAAGGCTAACCCTTTTTTAATCCCTTAGTGATGGGGCCAATTTTTAAAATTCTGACCAATGTTACTTTATGTGCTGATAACTCTGGAAAGCTTCAACAAATCCCATTGATTTTGAGAATGTTTTTTCGTGGCACATTATAGTTTATGATATTTGTAAATTTAGGTTGATATGTTTTGTGTTTATTTATAAAAAAATTCAGAAATTTGACAAAAATGTAAAAAAATTGCAATTTTCAAACTTTGATTGATTATCCCTTTAATCCAGATAGTCATACCACAGGAAAACATTAATAAATAACATTTCCCTCATGTCTGCCTTACATCAGCAACATTTTTAAAATGCTAATTTATTTTGTTAGCTTTTTAGGAGGTTTAAAAATGTAGCAGTGATTTTTTATTTTTTCAAGGAAATGTACAAAATTTATGTTTTTGAGGTACCTATCCAGGTTTTAAGTGACTTTGGGGGTGCAATATATTGGAAAACCTCAATCGTGATACCATTTTAAAAACAACACCCCCCTGGGTCGGAGCTAGCTGGCTATGTGAGAGGCAGCAGAACTCTGGAGCTCTGATTAATTTATCCTGTTGCAATACCCCATCCTAAGCCCTGAGGTGTCCAGACGGCTTTTTCTGTACCTCTGGAGCCCGCGGTGCTAGTTGACAGTGACCGGGATGTGTACGGCCAAAAACTATGAAAAAATCACAGCCTGGAAGAGGAGTGGAGGGGGAAGCTCAAAATGGTGCTGCACTGCTGTGTGGGCCGACAGCCAGGAGGTGTGCAGAGGAGAGACGGCGAGAGACAGCTGCAAAGTTGCAGAGGTATGCACGGACCCCGGCCAAGGGCTCTCCCAAATAGCCCCAGCAGGCGGAGATCAGAGTAGAGGGAGATACAGCCCGGATGGAGGTGGATGGCCCCCAGGAAGTTAAAGGGGCAGGGGGAACCATAGTGACACAGGCTGAGGAGCAGATGCAGGATCCTACTCACATAGTCACTTTATCACAGACTGCTAATCCTCCCACTCTCACTGATGTCCTGAATGCTGTATCACAGGGCAATGCAGCACTGGCCCTAAAAATGAGGGACATTAAGGATGAGCTGAGGAATGTCAGGCAAGATATTATATCATTAGCTGACAGAAATACTAAGCTGGAAGAAAGACAAAACAATGTGGAAGATGCATTGTGGCCCATGAGAACACGAGTGAAACAGTACGGCAGAATGATAGAGGCAATTAGAGCCAAACAGGATGATTTGGAAAAACGGATGCGCCGCAATAATATACGAAGGAAATAAAGCCTTGGAATATTTTGAGTCTTGGATTCGGCAGTCATTTGGGAATAATATTTTGTCCCCATTGTTTGCAATAGAAAGAGCCCATAGGGTCCCCACCAAACCCCAGGTCCCAGGAGCGCAACCCCACACTGTCTTGATTTGAAGCTTTCACTATAGGGACAGAGATGCTATCCTGAGAGAGGCCAGGGACAAGGCAGATCTAATAATAGATGGGCAACAGATTTCTTTGTACCTGGACTTTTCCATTGAGGTCCAAAATAAGATACGGCAATTCCAAGATGTTAAATGCCGACTGCGCTCCTTAAAAGTGCCTTAGCCGATGTTATACCCAGCTATGCTACGAGTGGTAGCCATGAACTCTACCCATTTCTTTGAATCCTCAAAATACGCGTGGGATTGGCTGGACAAAAATGAGAAAAGAATACGTCAGTCGGCAACTTGAGTTTATTTATCTTCTGCTCGTGGACTACTGTGTGTTAGTTGAACTCTGCGGAATGTCTTTTTTACATTTTTCATTATGTCCCCCTCTGTATTGATTGTTGGTGGAGAGAAGATGGAGCTCCCCTTTTCCCCAGCTGGATATTGTTGGCCTGCTCTGGTGGCGCGCGCGGGCTCTGGAATTTATTTTGATGGTTCCCTATTTTTTTTTTTCCATTCCGCCCATCAATATGCGAAAATACCCAGATGATCTGTAACAAAGATTCCTGTAATATGTGGAGCAAAAAAGGAAGGCGTTATAGAGAGGGTTAGCTTATCATTGCTTCTGGTTGGTGGCGGTGGTGAGCTGCTAACAACCCCCCCTTTTTTTTTACTGGAGAGCTGATGGATAATGGTCTGGACTCTTGCGGTGAGCAACGAAAGGGACTCCCGGCCTCCAGTATTATGTATGAACTGAGACTTGGGTTTGTTGGGTAGGGAGGGGGTGGGTGAGTTGGGTATTATTACTATTTTATCTCAGTTTTCTCTTGGTGTATGGGGCTATTGCGGCTAGATGTTTGCATGAAATGTTTCCTCTTGACTAGTGTTGAGCATTCCGATACTGCAAATATCAGGCATCAGCCGATATTCGCTGTATCGGAATTCCGATACCGAGTACCGATATTTTTACAGTATCGGACACCGGAATCGGAAGTTCCCATAATGCAATGAGCCACTGTTTTGGCTGTGATTGGCTGCTGAAATGATGTCATCATGATGTGCGGTCTGTGTGCATCATGATGCGCGGTCTGTGCGCGCCTGCCGGGGGTCTGTACGGGCCTGCCGGGGGTCTGTGCCGGCTGCTAGGGGTCTGTGTGGACTGCCGGGGGTCTGTACGGGCCTGCCGGGGGTCTGTGCCGGCTGTGGGGCATCTGTGCGGACTGCTGGGGGTCTGTGCCAGCTGTGGGGAGTCTGTGCGGACTGCCGGGGGTCTGTACGGGCCTGCCGGGGGTCTGTGTCAGCTGGCGGGGGTCTGTGCGGACTGCCGGGGGTCTGTACGGGCCTGCCGGGGTTCTGTGCGGGCTGCCGGGGGTCTTTGTGTCTGTGTGCAGGCATCGTCCGATGGGACTACAAGTCCCATTGGGCTATGCCTGCTACAATGACAGTGATTGACACATTAGCCAATGATGGGACAGTAGTAGTCCCATCATCCGGCTAATGTGTTGAATGTAAAAAATAAATAAATATATACATACTACATATACACAACATTCATACAACATATATACATACTACATACATACTACATATATACAACATTCATACATACATACTACATACATACTACATATATACTACATTCATACAGCATACATACATACTACATATATACTACATTCATACAACATACATACATACATACTACATACATACTACATATATATTACATTCATACACCATACATACATACTACATACATACTACATATATACTACATTCATACAACATACATACATACTACATATATACAACATTCATACAACATACATACATACTACATGTATACTACATATATACTACATTCATACAACATATATACATACTACATACATACTACATTCATACAACATACATACATACTACATACATACTACATATATACAACATTCATACAACATACATACATACATACATATATACTACATATATATTACATTCATACAGCATACATACATACTACATACATACTACATATATACTACATTCATGCAACATATATACATACTACATACATACTACATACAGCATATACTACATTCATACAACATACATACATACATACTACATATATACAACATTCATACAACATACATACTACATATGTATTACATTCATACAGCATACATACATGCATACTACATACATACTACATATATACTACATTCATACAACATACATACATACATAGTACATACTACATACATACAACATACATACAACATGCTACAGACATACAAAATACATAGTACATACTTACTACACACATACAACATACATACAACATGCTACAGACATACAAAATACATGCTACATACATACTATATGCATACTACATACAATGCATTCATACATTCATACAATACATACATATAGACATACAGTACATATAACATAGAGTACATACTCACTATTACTTGTCACTTTGTTCCCCGAAGCCAGTGTCATCTGTGAGAAAAATTAGAAAAAAACAAGCAAGCAATATACTCCCTGATCCGCAGAAATCCACGAGTGTCCCACGACGATCTGCTGCACTGCATCACTGAGAGGTTACTATCGTTCACTGGTCTCACTTTATGGCAAAAGCTGCGTGGGAACTTTCTCACACAGCAATGCCAAAAGTGAGACAAGGGACTATTTTTTTACAGTGGCAGAGGAATACAGTGCAGAAGGATACCTACCTCCCGTCATTGTATTCCTGGAGCCCCATAGAGAGTGGTCGCATCAGCTGATGCTGCTGTTCTCCACGGGAGATCATCGTGGGACACTCGTGGGACACTTCCGATCAGGGAGTATATCGGTTGTTTGTTATTTTCTAATTTTTCTCACAGATGACACTGGCTTCTGGGATCAAAGTGACAAGTGATGGTGAGTATGTACTCTATGTTATATGTACTGTATGTCTATATGTATGTATTGTATGAATGTATTGTATGTAGTATGTATGTAGTATGTCTGTAGTATGTACTGCATTTTGTATGTCTGTAGCATGTTGTATGTATGTTGTATGTATGTAGTATGTACTATGTATGTATGTATGTTGTATGAATGTAGCATATATGTAGTATGTATGTAGTATGTATGTATGTTGTATGAATGTAGTATATATGTAGTATGTATGTAGTATGTATGTGTGTTGTATGAATGTATTATATATGTAATATGTATGTAGTATGTATGTATGTATGTTGCATGAATGTAGTATATATGTAGTATGTATGTAGTATGTATGTATGTATGTTGTATGAATGTAGTATATATGCAGTATGTATGTAGTATGTATGTATGTTGAATGAATGTAGTATATATGAAGTATGTATGTAGTATGTATGTATGTTGTATGAGTGCAGTATATATGAAGTATGTATGTAGTATGCAGTATGCATGTATGTTGTATGAATGTTGTATATATGTAGTATGTATGTATGTATGCTGCATGAATGTAGTATATATGTAGTATGTATGTAGTATATATGTATGTATGTTGTATGAATGTAGTATATATGTAGTATATAAGTAGTATGTATGTATGTTGTATGAATGTAGTATATATGAAGCATGTATGTAGTATGTATGTATGTTGTATGAATATTGTATATATGTAGTATGTATGTAGTATGTATATATATATATTTTTTTTACATTCAACACATTAGCCGGATTATGGGACTACTACTGTCCCATCATTGGCTAATGTGTCAATCACTGTCATTGTAGCAGGCATAGCCCAATGGGACTTGTAGTCCCATCGGACGATGCCTGCACACAGACATAAAGACCCCCGGCAGCCCACACAGACCCCCGGCAGGCCCGCACAGACCCCCGGCAGCCAGCACAGACCGCCGGCAGGCCCGCACAGACCCCCGGCAGCCGGCACAGACCCCCGGCAGCCAGCACAACCCCCGGCAGGCCCGTACAGACCCCCGGCAGTCCACACAGACCCCGGCAGCCGGCACAGACCCCGGCAGGCCCGCACAGACCCCCGGCAGTCTGCACAGACCCCCAGCAGGCCCGTACAGACCCCGCCCGCAAACACAGACACGTACAGTGTCCACCCACGCACCGCCCACACTCTTCCCCCCTACCGAACAGGATGTGCAAGTACAGAAAGGGTTTTTTTTAATTCCGATATTTCTGTCCCATTGACTTGAATGGGACTTTCGGTATCGGAATCAGCGATACCCGATACTTTTTGGGTATCGGCCGATCCAATCCGATCCAATATTTCTCAATATCGGACGGTATCGCTCAACACTACTCATGACGCTCTGCTGCTTATGTCTTTCTTGAATAGCTATCATGGCCCGAATGCTTTAATTACTGACGTGGAATGTCCGTGGCCTGAATGAACCAACTAAATGTAAAGCAATACTTGATTATGTAAATTCTTCCCAGGCTGAAGTGATATGTCTGCAGGAAACACATACAACCAAAGATAGACTCACTCTATACATCCCCAATGGGTTGGGCAATACTTTCATTCAACTTTCTCCACTTATTCTAGAGGTGTGAGTGTGCTGTTCCGGAAGAATACCACGTTCCTGGAATCCGATTCTAAAATTGATGTGGATGGTCGGTTTATATGCTTGAGAGGCAGACTGAATGAGACTGAATGCTTGATTATGGCTCTCTACGTCCCTCCTCCGTATTCTGGAATAGTGCTGCAGGAGAGTCTCCACTTTTTATAGAGACATCTGGCGGTCCCGACG
This sequence comes from Dendrobates tinctorius, assembly GCF_039654945.1. Lineage (NCBI taxonomy): Eukaryota > Metazoa > Chordata > Amphibia > Anura > Dendrobatidae > Dendrobates > Dendrobates tinctorius. The sequence goes on along the minus strand of NW_027361770.1, from coordinate 23,453,864 downwards.
GTGATACTGGGAGACTTTAATAACATAATAGATAATTCATTAGATAAACCAAAGGGGTTGGGGGGAACACTGGGGGGTCGGACACCCTTTGGGAGACTGCTAGCTGAAGTTGAGCTGACTGATATATGGTGACGATACAATCCACAAAAGAGATTAAACTCCTAACTGTCCCTTTCCCATGGCTCGCTGTCTAGGATTGATATGGTACTGGGTAACCCACAGGCAGTCCGGCTGGCCAGGGGAGTAGAATACTTGCCCAGAGCTCTGTCAGACCACTCCCCTGTTATGGCAACCTTTGACTAGGGGGGTGGGAGAGTAGAACGTGCATCATGGTCGTTTAATGCATTCTGGATACCTATTATTCAGGCGGATGCCAGGATTCCTGAACTACTAAGAGAGTTTTTTAGCTCAATAGGGGCTTTCAAAGGCTGCAAATAAACGTTATTTTCAGCACCGGGCTTACTTTGGGGAAGGAGAGGGAACTGGACATTTGCTGGCTACCTTGCTCAGGACCCAATATGGCTCCACGATGGTGACCGATATGAAAAATAAAAATGGGTAACTGGTGAGGTCTTCTGCGGGAATTTTAATAGCTTTTAGAGAGTTCTTTGGGACACTGTATGATTCTCGGGTGGGTTTTTCTGATGATATCCTTAACAATTTTCTGGGGAGTGCTAGATTGCCTACCTTGTCGGAATTGGACGCTGCCACTTTGGAGGCTCCAATTAGTATGGAGGAGCTGGAGGAGGCTCTAGACTCTATAGTAGGAAACAAGGCACCAGGACCTGATGGGCTACCGATCGAGGTATATAAACAATACTCAGATATAATGCTTCCACAGCTGCCTGGGGAGGATGGTCACCTGCCCTGGTCCTTGAATGAAGCAATCATAGTAAGTGATACCCAAGGGTGATAAAGATCCTTGTCTTCCAGAGTCGTACCGACCTATCTCTCTTTTAAATGTCGACGTTAAGATTCTAGCAAAAATCCTGGCAATATGGCTATCTAAAGTAATAACCAGGGGGAGTGGCCTAGCGCGGATGTGAGTGGACGCTAGGTAGAAGAGCTCCGCCATCAGATCTATGAATTATCCTTAAACAGGCCGTTCTAACACTGACCTGGACACATCTATTGGCACAGTGAGTGCCCAAGAGTCGGGAGGAGACGCTGTGAGTGCAGAGGAGCGCCGAGATGGGGAGGAGGAGGCAGAAAGACATCGGGGAGGACGGCAGCGTGACTGCACAAGATGGCGCCGGGAAAGTGGAGGAGGCGCGGAAACAATCTGAGAGCTTTGATAAAAGGTCACGGATCCTCCAGAAGCTGCAGCGCTTTGCAAGAGAGGAGGAGGGGGACACTGAAGAAGGTATAGTGCTGGAAGGAGAGGGGGTGAGCGGTGAAACCGTGGGAGAGGCTGATAGCAGGAGAAGAGAGGGAGGGGAAATCGCTGGCCCTGAGGGTGTGTATGAGGAGGAAGACAGTGGAGCTGATGATGAGACTCCTGAGAGAGAGCCAACCTTGAAAGATGTCTTCATGGTGGTGTCGTTCTGCAAGAGGACACTGACTAAGTTGAATAGCCGGGTTGATAAGATTAAAGAAGAAATCACTGGCATTAAAGAGGCACTGAACAAGGCAGATACCAGGATGGGTGCTGTGGAAGAGAGAGTGAGCAGCACTGAGGACTCTGTAAACAAAATGCAGAGGACTCAGTCCCAGCATGCTCAAAAGATATCAGCAGTGCATTTGAAGCAGGATGATTTGGAAAATAGATCAAGGAGGAACAATCTCAGATTTGTGGGTTTTCCGGAAAAAGTAGAGGGCAGCGACCCCACCGACTTTATTGAGCAATGGATCTTATCCAAAATCGGCAGAGACACGCTTTCCAGAGTGTTCGCGGTGGAGAGAGCACACCGTGTCCCCCTACGGCCCCTCCCACCGGGTAGTGCTCCTCGTACTATGCTGGCCAGGATACTGAATTGTAGAGACAGAGAGACTATCCTCCGGGAAGCCAGGAAGTTGCAGGATCTTATGTTTAATGGAAGCCGTATTGAAATATATCCGGACTATTCAGCAGAGGTCCAGAAAATGCGGATGAAATTTGGCGAGGTCAAGAGAGAAATGAGAGCGCTGGGAGTGAAGTACTCTATGATGTATCCTGCTAAACTGAGAGTAGCAGCGCTGGGGTCTGTTCAGTTTTTTCCGTCCCCAGAAGAAGCAGTCAAATGGATGGAGAACAATCGTTCTAAGCTGGGAGCAGAGAGAGACGGTGAAGGATGAAGAAGAGACTCTCGGACATATTTCCTTTCCTTTCTTTTTTGGATGTTGTGCTCCGAGGCACCTGGTTTTTCAAAAACTTTTTTGGGGGCGTTGATCCCCGGGTGGTTTTTTGATGACTATTGCAATATCCTTGTTAGAAAATGTTATGCGGCCTGATTAGTATTGATAATTGTTTTTGTTTTCTGATGGTGGGAGTGTAGGACGCCAAACAAGGGAGACTCAGTGGCTTTATATGGGTGTGAAGCAATTGGGTGCTGGCTGTATTCTCTCTCGTTGGAAGGAGAGAATCAGCTACAGTAGATTGGGTTGGAGGGGATGGGGGGGAGGGGAGGGGGACAGGGGTGGGTTGGTTACGGGGGAGTTCGCATACTGCAATATAATATAGTGACCACAGAAGTCCGGTTATCTTTTATTTTTTTAGGACATAATGAGTGGTGATGTAAAAATTCTAAGTTGGAACGTACGGGGAATGTCAGATCCAAATAAAAGAGCGGCAGTTATGGCAGAAATTAGAAAGCATAACCCAGATATCGCATGTATATTAGAAACTCATTTGATTAAAGGAAAGGAAAATTGGTTAGAGAAAAAGTGGGTCACTCGGGCCTATCACTCTATGTATTCGGCTTACGCAAGGGGTGTATCTGTATTAATACACTCTCACACTCATTATGAAGAAATTGACTCTTATATAGATAAGGACGGTCAGTTTGTTTCTCTGCATTGTCGAATTTCTGGAATATGCATAATTGTGGTGGCCCTCTATATCCCACCCCCATATTCGAAAAAGAAACTACAGGAGATTTTTGAGTGGATTGGGGGGAGAGGGGATTGCCCAGTGCTAATATTAGGGGACGTCAATAATGTTATGAATGAGTATTGGGACCGGGCGGGCAGTGAGGGAAATTGCCCTAGGAAAGATAGGATGACTCCATTTGGGACATATGTTAGTGAAATGGATATGATAGACCTATGGAGAGTACGCAATGAGGGGAAGAAATGCTTTTCGTGTTATTCGACTTCGTATCATACTCTATCACGCATAGATTTGGCACTGGGTAATAGGGGCATGGACAGATTGGTTGGAACAGTGGAATACTTACAGAGACTTATCTCCGATCACAGGGCAGTTGAGGTTAGTCTGAGATTGGGAGTGGGGAAAAGGAGGAGAGTAGGGGGGACGATTCATCCGGAATGGCTCAAATGCTTAAACATGGGAACTATTAGGAATGATATTGCTGAGTTCTTTCAGTTAAACGAAGGCACTGCAGATCCACTCATAGTATGGGATGCCATGAAAGCTTATCTGCGGGGTTTATTCATACGAGATATCTCGAGGCAGAAGACACGAACGAGGCAGGTAAACCAAGAGGCTGCTGAGAGACTCAGCAGGGCAGAGGAAGAGATGATAGTTAGTCCCAATGCCGACACCCAGAAAGCATTAAAAGAAGCACAAGAAGAAGTAAATAAGTTATATCTACAAGGGATAGATAAGAAAAGGGCATTCCAAAAAGCATTGTTCTATGAAGAGGGGGAAAAGGTGGGACGCTTATTATCAGTGATTACTGCTGCGCAGAAAAAACCATCACAAATATACAAAATTGTCACTAAAGATGGGGCAGTTCATAGGGATACCATCGGGATATTGGAATGTTTTAAGGAATATTATGTAGAATTGTATACCTCGGAATTGAGGGCCTCGGACTTGGAGTTGGATAAATACGTACAAGGGATAGAGTTACCTAGGTTAGATGATACTGATAAACAAAATTTGGAAGCATTATTCACTGTAGAAGAGTTAGAGATGGCTATCCTATCATTATCAAATTACAGGTCACCTGGATCTGACGGGATACCGGGAGAAGTGTACAAAGATTTAATAGAAATTGTAGCGCCTAAGTTTAAGCATGTACTTGAGGTGGCAGCGGAGAAGGGGGTATTGCCAAGCTCTATGAGGGAGGCTGTAATCGTGGTGATTCCTAATGAAGGGAAAGATGCCTCATCCGTAGAATCCTATAGGCCAATCTCGTTATTGACATCAGATGTTAAAATACTAGCCAAAATGTTGGCGATAAGAATGTCTAGAGTTGTTCCAAAATTAATACATCCAGACCAATCAGGGTTTCTGCAAAACAGATCTACCGCCATTAACCTGCGAAGACTGTTTTTAAATATTCAAATCCCAGCAGATAATAGGGGGGAAAGGGTGGTGGCCTCACTGGACGCACGGAAAGCCTTTGACAGGGTAGAGTGGAAGTATTTGTGGGCAGTATTGGAATGTATGGGGTTTGGGCACAGATTTATTTCTTGGGTTAAGTTATTGTATGTAGACCCGAAAGGATATATTAGGATTAATGGGGAGACTTCGGGGGCATTTGGGTTGTTCAGAGGAACTCGTCAGGGTTGTCCATTGTCACCGTTATTCTTTGCTGTGGCGATGGAACCGTTGGCGATTAAAATTCGCAATTCCAAAGAAATACAAGGCTTTAGATATGGGGAGCTGGAGGAAAAGATCGCCCTTTACGCGGACGATATACTCCTGTTCTTAAAAGACAGTGGAGAGACACTGACTGCGGTCATGGACCTTATAGGGGAATTTGGTTTCTTTTCCGGATTGAGAATTAATTGGGACAAGTCATGTATCATGGGGATTGATGGAGAGTTGGGATGTCGAGCTGTAGGGGAGGCGGTTGGTCATTTGAAAGTAGTTAAGGAGTTTAAATACCTCGGAATATGGGTATCTATGCCTGTATCTAGATTTCTCAAACTAAACTTCGACCCATTACTAGTTAAATTCAAAGTTAAAATGACAGCATGGTGTAAGTTAGTACTATCAATAGTGGGGAGGATGAATCTAATTAAAATGATAATGATGCCTCAGTTGATGTATGTCCTCCATAATGCCCCGGTTTGGATTCCAAAGAAAAAATTTTATAAAGTTAATACCATTTTTAGAGAACTGATCTGGGGGAAAAAACAAGCAAAAATTAAATTGGAAATACTGCAAATGGGGAAGGATGAGGGAGGGTTGGCGGCGCCAAATCCATGGATATACTTTGTAGCAACGCAGGGGCAGCACTTTAGGGGCTGGCGAGAGGAGGGGAACTTGAGCGTTATGGGGGAAATTTTGGTCCAACTGACCAACAAGAGAACATTGGTACAAAGTTTGGAAGCAGGAAGTTTTGGGAGACTTGGGAAGGACGTACCCACATTTGGACTAATGCACAAGATATGGCAGCATATCAAACTTCTTAGACGAGTTGAGGAACTGACGATATACACACCTATTTGGGATAATGTGAATCTATCGGAACTATATAAACTGAAGGACTTTATCGATTGGGAGAGGAGAGGTTTGCAATATGTGTGGCAATTATTGGAGGGGTCTGAGATCAAGCCTTTCTCTGTTCTTAAAGAAGAGTTTGGACTCTCATGTAGTGGGGAATTTCGATATTATGGTCTTAGGCATGCATTTCAAGCACAGAAACAGACAACGAATATGACGGTACAGAGGGATGTGGTGCTGGATTATGTGTGTGCACCCAGGGGTACTAGAGGTGCTATCTCTACCATTTATAGAGATCTATTATACTCTTACTTGGCTGGGTTTCCTCTAACAGTAAAATCTAAATGGGAGAGAGAAGTGGGGGACATGGTAGATGAGACATGGGAGACCATCTTAGAGTATATACCTAAACTTTCTTTGAGTGAGCCGGGTAGGATATCTCAACTATATATCATTCATAGAACTTATAAGACCCCAGAACTTATGAGGAAAATGGGCTTGAGGGACAACGCGGAGTGTCCAAGATGCGGGTACGAACCTGCGGGACTGCTTCATATGCTCTGGTCCTGTCCAAGACTTTTGTCATACTGGGAAGAGGTTATAGGGCTTGTTGAGAAGATATACCGATGTGATATAGGAAGGGATCCAATTACGTGTGTGTTGGGATATGTGGAGGAGGTGTCGGTGGGAAATGCCTATAAGTCCATCATAGCAAAACTCTTATATACTGCCCGCAAGCTGATTGCACAAAAATGGATTGATGTTGTACCCCCAACGATTGGGGAGTTTGTCACTCGTGTGAATAATGTAATCCGATTGGAAGAGAGAATTTATAGAAAACGACATAAAGAGGCACACTTTGAAAAACTCTGGGCCATATGGTTACAGTCGAGACAATCACATTGAGAAAGTCTGTATTGCAGTTGGGAAGGGGGGGGGGAGGAGGGAGGAGGTTGGTTCTGTTTTTTATTTTCTTCTTGTTGACGGGGAAGAAATTGAATGTCGTGTTCCTTTTTTTTCTGTATGCAATGGAGATGATTTGAAGCTTTGCTTACATGTAATTATAACGACATTTGAATATAATAAAAAATTCTTTGGTTTAAAAAAAAAAAAAAGTAATAACCAGCCTTATTCATCCAGACCAAACTGACTTTATGCCAGAAAAATCGACTGCGATTAATATTCGTTGATTATATTTAAATCTACAGATGCTATCAAACGGAAAGGAACCTGGAGCTGTTGCATCCTTGGATGCTGCCAAGGCATTTGACAGTGTCCAATGGTTATATCTGTGGGCTATATTACCTAAGATGGGTTTCCGTAGAAATTTTATTGCCTGGGTACAGCTGCTATACTCGAGACCGGAGGCCAGGATCAGAGTTAGTGGGGAGATCTCGGATAAATTTAACTTATATAGAGGTACTAGACAGGGATGCCCCCTGTCTCTCTTATTATTTGCTCTAGCTATCGAGCCCTTGGTGCCGGTAAGTTGTGCGACACCTGAAATTAAGGGATTTGAATATGCATCTCTGCATGAAAAGATAGCGTTATACGCTGATGACATGCTCCTATTCCTTGGAAACTGGCCGTCATCCCTGAAAGTAGCAATGGAGGTCTTCGACTCCTTTGCAAGGATTTCTGGCCTATTTATTAAATGGGAGAAATCTTCGATCATGCCGGTGGGATGGGCTCCCAAGAATCCTTCGGGACTAGCTGGACGCTTAAATGTAGTCACAGAATTTAAATACTTGGGAATTCATGTTGGGTATCATGTACAAGATTTTGCATGCCTAAATCTTACCCTATAGTTTGCTAAATTTCATCAAAAAGTAAAGGACTGGTGCAAGTTACCATTGAGTATGGTGGGCAGAGCAAACCTAACGAAAATGGTCCTCATGCCACAAGCTTTGTATATTCTTCATAATGCGCCCATCTGGATTCCTATCTGAATATTTTACCAATTAAATAGAGTATTCAGAGAACTTATTTGGAAGGAGTGTTCCTAGAATTCGGTTGGAAGTACTATGTAGATCTAAAGAGAAGGGGGGTTTAGCAGTTCCTAATCCATTTCCTTACTATTTCTCTGCACAATTGCAGCATTTCAGAGTATGGGGGGTGGAAGATTCCACTTTGCAAAGTTCCTCGGGGCATATGCTAACATGTGTAGTAGGAAATGACTTGCTGATACAATCGTTGGATTCAGGGCGGTTTCGTCAGGGTCTGGCTCTCAATATTCCGACAATGAAATGTATGGATAGGATGTGGAATACGGCCAAGAAACTACTTAGTATACATGGGGTAATGAGACATGCCCTGATATGGAGAAACACGACTTGTGCAGAGCTCAATAAATTAGAGGGCTTTGAGATGTGGGAGAGGAGAGGCCTTAAATTAATATCGCAACTTTATTTGGACAGGGAACTTCGATCTTTTGAAAATCTCAAACAGACATTTTCCATTCCTAATGCAAGATTTTTTCAATATTTGCAGCTATGGCATTCTTGTGAAATACAACATCGACTCACCTCGCTTAATAGAGGCGATAGAACCCCTTTGTTGAATAGAATAGTGATGGGAGGGGGATCAAAAGGCATTATGTTCATGATATATGCAGACATGTCAGAAAATAGAGTGGCAAATCTGGAAGTTTTGGAGACTAAATCGCAGGCTGATGTGAGAGACTTCACAGACGATGAGTGGGAATATATATTGCAAGAAATCACGAAAGTGTCGATTAGTGAGGCGCAGAGAGTGTCACATCTTTTTTGCTTTACCGGGTATATTGAACCCCTGTACGCTTGTTGAGAATGGGTTATGCTAGAGAGGCTGATTTCTGTAAATGTGGTATGCCTAATGCAGACTTGATTCACCTAACATGGAACTGTCCCCGGCTACGTAGATTTTGGGGAGATGTGGTTGATTTACTTATTAGTGTTTATCAATGTCATATGGTACTGGACCCTAAAATGGTCCTTTGGGTCACGTAGCGAACTTGCCACTTTCGGAGGGGCACCAGCTGGCAATCTCACGTATACTATATCACGCTTGTAAGAGGGTGGCGGCTCATTGGAGAGGATCCTCTGTACCTACAATTACGAAGGTCACTTATGCAGTCAATAATACTATTGATATGGAAAAGTATGTATATCAAAAGCGGTGGACAATTAAGAAGTGGGAAGATATGTGGGCGCCCTGGTTGGATACTCCTGGGTTGGCACCTTCTGCTTTAACATGGATAAGAGCTCTGAGGAGGATGTAATGAGATCCTTAGATCAGCATTACACTATGGTGAATGTTATTGTAGAGGTGGCTCTTGAGGTTACGCTAACAGCCCGGGATTTGGAACGGACATTACAGGCATTAAGGACCCGTTTAGAAATTTGATCATCTGCAATGGAGAATTGTGGCCGTGAGGAAACTAAATACACCAGGAGAGAGAGAGAGAGAGGCTTTTGTTGGGTAGGGGATGGGACTATGGGGAACTTTATGGGTTTCTAGCCTGTTTATGTAATATGCTGTTCAGGAATTATCCTGTGTTTGATTACATGTCTTCTGGATTTTGAAAATGTTCAATAAAAATTTACCTGATCAAAAAAAGCACCCCCTGACATATTGAAAACTTCTGTCAAATAGTTTATTAATCCTTCAGGTGATTTTCAGAAGTTAGTGCAAAGTGGTATAGCAGGAATGAAAAAGTGTTTTTTTTTAATCACCTAAGTGTTGCTAACTTCTGAACTGACCGCTATAGCCAGGAGACTCTAAGGCTGCTTTTGGTGATGAACTGCTATGGCAAATATCAGGACTAGTGTTGAGCATTACAATACTGCAAATATCGGGTATCGGCCGATATTCGCTGTATCGGAATTCCGATACCGAGTTCCGATATTTTTTCAATATCGGATACCGGAATCGGAAGTCCCCATAATGCAATGAGCCACTGTTGTGGCTGTGATTGGCTGCTGAAATGATGTCATCATAATGCGCAGTCTGTGCGCATCATGATGCGCGGTCTGTGCGGACCGCGGGGGGTCTGTGCCGACTGTCGGGGGTCTGTTCCGGCTGCCGGTGGTCTGTACGGGCCTGTCGGGGGTCTGTACAGGCCTGCCGGGGGCCTGTGCCGGCTGCCGGTGGTCTGTCCGGGCCTCTCAGGGGCCTGTGCCGGTTGTCAGTGGTCTGCACGGGCCTCTCGGGGGCCTGTGCCGGCTGCCGGTGGTCTGTACGGGCCTCTCGGGGGTCTGTGCAGGCCTGTCGGGGGCCTGTACGGGCTGCCGGTGGTCTGTACGGGCCTCTGGGGGGCCTGTGCCGGCTGTTGGTGGTCTGTGCCGGCTGCCGGGGGCCTGTGCCGACTGCCGGTGGTCTGCACGGGCCTCTCGGGGGCCTGTGCCGGCTGTCGGTGGTCTGTGCTGGCTGCCGGTGGTCTGTGCGGGCCTGCCGGGGGTCATATGTGTGCAGGCATCGTCCGATGGGACTACAAGTCCCTTCGGGCGATGCCTGCTACAATGACAGTGATTGACACATTAGCCAATGATGGGACAGTAGTAGTCCCATCATCCGGCTAATGTGTTGAATGTAAAAAAAAAAAAAAAAGACATACTACATACATACTACATATATACTACATTCATACAACATACATATATACTACACACTACATACATGCTACATATATACTACATTCATACAACATACATACATACTACATACATGCTACATATATACTACATTCATACAACATACATATATACTACATACTACATACATGCTACATAAATACTACATTCATACAACATACATACATACTACATACATGCTACATATATACTACATTCATACAACATACATACATACTACATACTACATACATACTACATATATACTACATTCATACAGCATACATACATACTACATACTACATACATGCTATATATATACTACATTCATACAACATACATACATACTAGATACATGCTACATATATACTACATTCATAAAACATTCATACATACTACATACTACATATATACTACATTCATACAACATACATACATACTACATACTACATACATACTACATATATGCTACATTCATACAACATATATACATACATACTACATACATACTACATATATACTACATTCATACAACATACATACTACATACATGCTACATATATACTACATTCATACAACATACATACATACTACATACTACATACATGAAACATATATACTACATTCATACAACATACATACATACTACATACTACATACATGCTACATATATGCTACATTCATACAACATACATACTACATACATACTACATATATGCTACATTCATACAACATACATACATACTACATATAGACTACATTCATGCAACATACATACATACTACATACATGCTACATATGTAGCATGTATGTAGTATGTAGTATGTATGTTGCATGAATGTAGTCTATATGTAGTATGTATGTATGTATGTGTATATATATACTACATTCATACAACATACATACTACATGTTTACTACATTCATACAACATACACACATACTACATACATGCTACATATATACTACATTCATACAACATACATACATACTACATACATACTTTATATATACTACATTCATACAACATACATACATAGTACATACGACATACATACTACATACATAAAACATGCTACAGACATACAACATACATACATACTACATACTGCATACATACTACATACATACTGCATACAATACATTCATACAATACTTACATAGACATACAGTACATATAACATAGAGAACATACTCACCATCACTTGTCACTTTGATCCCCGAAGCCAGTGTCATCTATAAAAAAATATGAAAATAACAAACAAGCCATATACTCCCTGATCCACAGAAATCCATGAGGGTCCCACGCCGATCTCCCGTGGAGAACAGCAGCATCAGCTGATGCGACCGCTCTCTAGGGGCTTCAATAAAACAATGATGGGAGGTAGGTATCCTTCCGCACTATATTCCTCCGCCACTGTAAAAAAATAGTCCCTAGTCTCACTTTTGGCATTGCTGTGTGAAAAAGTTTCCACGCAGCTTTTGCCATAAAGTGAGACCAGTGAACTATAGTAACCTCTCAGTGATGCACTGCTGGAGCCATTGTCTCCTGTCAGTGTGTCACTGAAGGTCCTATAGATGTCACTGTTCTATAGGGGAGATAGTCGTGGGACACTCGTGGATTTCTGCGGATCAGGGAGTATATTGGTTGCTTGTTATTTTAATATTTTTTACAGATGACACTGGCTTCAGGGATCAAAGTGACAAGTGATGGTGAGTATGTACTCTATGTTATATGTACTGTATGTCTATATGTATGTATTGTATGAATGTATTGAATGTAGTATGTATGTAGTATGTATGTAGTAGGTATGTAGTATGTCTGTAGTATGTATGTATGTAGTAAGTATGTAGTATGTATGTATGTAGTATGTATGTATGCAGTATGTATGTAGTATGTATGTAGTATGTTGTATGTATGTATGTATGTAGTATGTATGTTTGTTTGTGTTTTTTTTTTACATTAAAAACATTAGCCAGATGATGGGACTACTACTGTCCCATCATTGGCTAATGTGTCAATCACTGTCATTGTAGCAGGCATAGCCCGATGGGACTTGTAGTCCCATCGGAAGATGCCTGCACACAGACACAAAGACCCCCGGCAGGCCCGCACAGACCGCTGGCAGCCTGCACAGATCCCCGGCAGTCCCGCACAGACCCCCGGCAGTCCCGCACAGACCCCCGGCAGGCCCACACAGACCCCCGGCAGGCCCGCACAGACCCCAGGCAACCCGCACCGACCCCCGGCAGCCCACACAGATCCCCGACAAGCCCGCACAGACCCCTGGCAACCCGCACAGACCCCCGGCAGGCCTGCACAGACCCCCGGCAGGCCCGCACAGACCCCCGGCAGCCCGCACAGATCCCCGGCAGCCCGCACAGACCCCCGGAAGGCCCGCACAAACCCTAGGCAGCCCGCACAGACCCCCGGCAGCCCGCACAGACCCTCGGCAGCCCACACAGACCCCCGGCAGGCCCGCACAGACCCCAGGCAGCACGCACAGACTCCCCGCAGGCCCGCACAGACCCCCAGCAGCCCGCACAGACCCCAGGCAGTCCGCACAGTCCCCCGGCAGCCCACACAGACACCCGGCAGGCCCGCACAGACCCCCCACGGTCACGCACAGACCCCCGGCAGGCCCGCACAGACACGCAGTCTCCGCCCACACTCCATTACAACGCATCATGATGACATCATAGATCCTCAACTGGCTCATTACATTATGGGAACTTCCGATTCCGGTATTCGATATTGTAAAAATATCGGAACTCAGTATCGGAATTCCGATACAGCGAATATCGGCCGATATCTGATATTTGCGGTATCGGAATGCTCAACATTAGTGTGTGTAAAAGCTGAGTGAGTTTCTGGGTTCCAGACAGACTCTTGCATCTTTCATCCAGCCACTGACATTTCTGGATTGTGAGTCATGGGGAACGTAAAAGAATCATCAACGGATCTATTGGAAATGGGGAAGTTAAACTGTATAAAACAGGAAAGGAATACAAAAAGATATCGAAAGAATTGATAATGCCGGTCAGCAGTGTTCAAATTGTGAAAAACAAATGGAAAATCAGAGGTAAAAACAAAACCATGGTCAGGTAGACCAACAAAAATTTCATCCACAACTGCCAGAAAAATTGTTTGGGATGCAAAGAAAAACATCAGCTGAAATATTGGACTCACAACCATAAACATTACAATTGGAGAGAGGTGAACAAGTCCTATGATGAATGGAATACCATTCCTACTGTAAAGCATGGAAGTGAATCGCTGATGTTTTGGAGATATGTGAGCTACAAAGGCACAGGAAACTTGGAAACAGTTGAAGGAAAGATAAATGCAGCACATTATCACCAAATTTTGGAGGCAAATTTGCAGTCATCAGCCCGGAAGCTGCACATGGGATGTACTTGAATGTTCCAACATGACAATGATCCAAAACACAAGGTCAAGTCGACCTGTCATTGGGTACAGCAGAAGAAAATGAAGGCTCTGGAGTGGCCATCTCAGTCTCCTGACCTCAATATCATTGAGCCACTCTGGGGAGATCTCAAGCGTGCAGTTCATAGTAGACAGCCCAGGAATTTACATTAACTTGAGGCTTTAGCCAAGAAGAGTGCACAGCTTTGCCATCTGAAAAAAATAAAGAACCTCATCCACAACTACCACAAAAGACTTCAAGCTGTCATTGATGTTAGAGGGGGCAACACACAGTTTTAAGAAATGGGGTATGTAAACTTTTGATTAGGGTCATTTTGATGTTTTGGGTTGTCGTTATGATTTAAAAAGAGAAAACACAGTAGATTAACAATAAATGGCTTTACTCAACCACTAACTATGACTGGAGAGAAAGTTTTGGTGTTATCATTGATATTCTCTGAAAAAAGGCCAAGAAAGCAAAAATTCTGCCGAGGTATTTAAACTTCTGAGCACAACTGTATGAGTATCTTTGGCATCCAATTTCTCACTGCCATCTTTTTTGCCTAGCTTGAGATGTGCATCTGTTTTACCTATCTTCTGACGAGAATCAAACGCTCTCTGGTAAGTGGTGTTGGGTAAATGAGTAATCGTTGTAGGCTGGATCCTGAATCTTGTACCTCCCATAGCCACCCTGTTATTGATGTTTTTGTCCGATCCCATTCCCGACATTGTCATGGCCCTTTTCCTGATCACTTAGTGTAACGACACGTCGGTCATATTTCTGTGGCAAGCCTGCACCTTACCAGTAGCAAAGGTAGGAAAGAGGACGTTCCAATGCCACTGACATTAAATTTGGTTTATATAGGCCTCATCCACAGGAAAAATATATTTTTTTATGTTACTAACATGATTCAGAAGGTGAGATTTCAGTTTGATATTGTTTTGAGCATTAAGTCTATGTTATACAGGCCTCATCGACAGGTCCAAAAAATTATTCTGTTACTAACATAATACAGTAGGGGACATCTCAGGTACAAGTAGTATGGAACATGTAGTCAATGTTATACAGGCCTCATCCTCACCAAAAAAAACAAAACAAATGTTACTAATGTCAAACAGTGGGGTATATCTCACTTTCAAGTTTTTTGGAGCAGATCTTCTTTGTCATACATGCCTCATCTACACTGAAACAATTCTTTCTGCTGTGAGTAATGTGATTCATGATGCCATATTTCACCTGTGTACTGCTGAAATTCAGCTGTGTGCAGAGGTTGTGTAAAAAATCTATTTTTTAGTTGATAATAGTGTGCTCCTAGCACACTATCTGAGCAACATGACTAGGAAAAAGAGAGGTCATGATTAGTGTTGAGCATTCCAATACTGTTGTGAGTTCATTTTCCCCTTCGTCACTGGGGTCTGGTGAACTCCCTATTCTGGTAAAGGAAGGTAATCAGCCTGATTATCAGGCACCTGAGTCTAATGAGGATGACTGGCTGAGTGGAGTCACGGACTGGATATAAGGCTGCCGACGCCCTTCTGCCCTGCGGGTGATTTCTCTGTGGACTTCTAGGACACCAGTCTGATTCCTGCTCCTCTAAAGCTAAGTTTCTGTTTTGCATGTTAGCTTTTTGTTTTTTTTTTTGTTTTCCTTGCTTTTCAGTATTCTGCCATTCCCTGCTGGGGTGAGCTGAATCTCCTTTTGCCTGTAGCTCTGTCTTCAGTATATTCCTGAGTACTGACATAGCTTTTTTGAAGCCTAGCGTCTTCAGGGCCTTTTTCACTGTCAGTCTGTTGGCTCTTATTTTCATAGGGTTTTTCACGGATTGCAGACAGCAGCCTTCCTGTCCTTTTCTATTTAGTTAGCTTGGGCCCCTCTTTGCTCAGTCTATCTTTCTGTCTGTGTTAGTATTTTCATCTTGCTTCACCGTCATTATATGTTGGGGGCTGCCTCTTGCTTTGGGGTCTGCTCTGGGGCAGTTTAGATTTCCCCTTTCTTTCTTTAGGCCTATTTAATTCTCCGGCTGTGATCGAGGGGTCTAGGGCATCGTAGGAACCCCCCACGGCTACTGCTAGTTGTGTTGATAGGTTCAGGGGTCTGCAATCCGATAGCTGCCAACTTCTCTGGTTTTCTGGACTTAGCTAGCATTTCTGTTTTTGCCTCCTACGGTGACTCAATCATAACAGAATCACCCGCCATACCGCAGATCCTAGGGTACTCAATAGCAGGAAAGAATTGTGTTTAAAAAAAAAAGAAAAAAAAAAGGTGTGTGTATATTCTTTCCTCTATATCTCTGAGGCCGTAGGGGGAATTTTTTTTCTCTCTCAATGGAGATAAAGCAATTGTCTGATCGTGTGGAGCAGCTCGCTGCAGAAGTGCGGGGAATTTCCGCCTACCTTGCTCGTTCGCATGCTGTTGAACCAAAGATCCCTACACCTGATGTATTTTTTGGGGATCGATCTAAATTTTTGAGTTTCAAAAATAATTGTAAATTATTTTTTGCCTTGAAGCCTAACTCGTCAGGGAGCTCCGCGCAGCAGGTTAAAATTGTCATGTCTTTGCTGCGTGGCGATCCCCAGGATTGGACGTTTTCTTTGAAACCAGATGATCCTATTCTGACTAATGTGAACGCATTCTTTCAAGCTTTGGGGTTGTTGTATGACGAACCTAATGCTATTGATCAGGCTGAAAAGACCCTGTTGGCATTGAACCAGGGTCGAGATTCTGCAGAGTTGTACTGTCAAAAGTTCCGAAAGTGGGCGGTCCTTACTAACTGGAATGATAATGCCTTGGCTGCTCTCTTTCGGAAGGGTTTGTCAGAAGCCGTAAAAGATACTATGGTGGGATTTCCTGTTCCCTCTGGTCTGGACGATTCTATGTCATTAGCCATTCAGGTTGATCGGCGTTTACGTGAACGCAGGATTGCACGAGAGGTGTTGCCACCGGTTGAACAGACGTCTGAACCTATGCAATGTGATAGAGTTTTGTCTAAGGCGCAACGTCAGGAGTTCAGAAGGCGTAATAAGCTGTGTTTTTTCTGTGGAGATGCCTCGCATATTATTTCTGTTTGTCCTAAACAAGAGAAACGCTTTGCACACACGTTTTCTGTTGGTGGTGTTCAACCTAAGTTTCTTCTGGCAATTACTCTGATCTGCTCCCTGTCCACATTTTCCGCCAAGGCTTTTGTGGATTCGGGAGCAGCGCTAAACCTAATGGACTTGGATTTTGCTAAACGTTGTGGATTTCCGATGACACCTCTGCAGACGCCTATCCCTTTGAGGGGGATTGATGCTACTCCTTTGGCTAAAAATAAACCTCAGTTTTGGACCCAGGTGGTCATGCGGGTCGCCCCAGACCATCAAGAAAATTGCAGATTTTTGGTATTACATGGTCTGCATGATGCCGTTGTTCTGGGGTTTCCCTGGTTGCAAATTCATAATCCAGTTTTGGATTGGAAATCTGTGTCTGTGGTGAGTTGGGGTTGTCGGTGTGCCTTTAGTGAGGCTCCGGTTTTTTCCACCTCTCCTCAGTTGCATGATGTTCCTGACTATTTGGCGGACTTTTATGATGTATTTAGTGAGAATGAGTCTGCGTCCTTGCCTCCTCATAGGAGTTATGACTGTGCAATTGAACTAAGCTCGGGGTGTAAATTTCCCAAGGGTCGGCTCTTCAATTTATCTGTACCCGAGCACGAGGCTATGCGGTCCTATATTAAGGAGGCGTTGGAGAAGGGTCATATTAGACCATCCTCTTCACCCTTAGGTGCTGGGTTTTTTTGTGGCCAAAAAGGATGGTTCTTTAAGGCCTTGTATTGATTATCGTGCCCTCAATAAAATTACTATTAAATATCAGTATCCGTTACCCCTGATTTCGGATCTATTCTCTAGAGTTAGATGTGCTTGCTGGTTTACCAAGCTTAACCTCAGGGGGGCGTATAATCTTATCCGCATTAAGCAGGGGGATGAATGGAAGACGGCGTTTAATACTCCGGATGGACATTTTGAGTACCTGGTGATGCCTTTTGGGCTCACTAATGCCCCTTCTGTCTTCCAGTGCTTTCTGAATGATATTTTCCGAGACTTTGTCGATAAATTTTTGATTATCTATCTAGATGATATTTTGATCTTCTCCAAGGATTGGGATTCTCATGTGGAACATATTCGGACTGTGTTCCGGATCTTGAGGGAGAATTCCCTGTATGTCAAAGGATCGAAATGCCTTTTTGGAGTACAGAGGATTTCATTTTTGGATTTATTTTGTCTCCGTCAACTATTGAAATGGACCAGGCCAAGGTACAGGCCATTTATGATTGGGTTCAGCCCACTTCTTTGAAGGCCCTCCAGAAGTTTTTGGGTTTTGCTAATTTTTATCGGAAATTTATAGCAAAATTTTCTAGTATTGCCAAGCCATTGACTTATCTGACTAAGAAGGGTGCTGATGTGTTGAATTGGTCTCCTGAGGCTGTTGCTTCCTTTCAGGAGCTGAAGCGAAGATTTACATCCGCCCCGATTTTGCGGCAACCTGATGTCTAACTCCCGTTCCAGGTAGAGGTGGATGCTTCTGAGATTGGTGCAGGAGCTGTTTTGTCCCAAAAGGATCCTGTAACATCTAAAATGAATCCCTGTGCTTTCTTTTCCCGAAAGTTCTCTCCATCTGAACGTAACTATGATGTGGGGAATCGGGAACTGTTGGCCATGAAATGGGCATTTGAGGAGTGGAGACATTGGTTGGAGGGAACTAAACATCAAGTTGTGGTCCTCACTGACCACAAGAATTTGATTTACCTAGAGTCGGCTAAACGCTTGAACCCTAGACAGGCTAGATGGGCCTTGTTTTTTACATGTTTTGATTTTGTGGTCTCTTTTCTTCCTGGAACTAAGAATGTCAAGGCAGACGCCCTCCCTAGGAGTTTCTTTCCTGATTCTCCTGTGGTGACCAAGCCTGCTACCATCTTAGGTGAAGGGGTAGTTCTTTCTGCCATCTCGCCCGATTTGAGATTTGCTCTGCAAGAGTTCCAGGAGGACAAACCTGAGCGTTGTCCCAGTGGAAAGTTGTATGTTCCTGACCAGTGGAAGAAGAGAGTGATGTCTGAAGTTCATTGCTCTTCATTGGCTGGTCATCCAGGTATTTTTGGTACTAGAGATCTGGTGAGTCACTCTTTTTGGTGGCCCACCTTGTCTCATGATGTCAGGAATTTTGTGCAGTCCTGTGGGACTTGCTCCCGGTCTAAATCTTGTTCTCGCTCTAGTGGGTTGTTGATGCCTTTGCCGGTCCCCAGGAGGCCATGGACCCATATTTCAATGGATTTCATCTCTGATATGCCGGTCTCTCAAAGAATGACTGTTATTTGGGTGATTTGTGATAGGTTCTCTAAGATGGTTCATCTTGTACCACTCCCTAAGTTGCCATCTTCCTCTGAGTTGGTGCCCCTGTTTTTGCAACAGGTGGTTCGCTTACACGGGATTCCTGAGAACATTGTGTCTGACAGAGGAGTTCAGTTTGTGTCTAGATTTTGAAGGACTTTCTGTTCCAAGCTGGGAATTCAGTTGTCCTTCTCTGCTTTCCACCCTCAGACCAATGGGCAGACAGAGAGAACAAACCAGACCTTGGAGTCGTATTTGAGATGTTTTATTTCTGCTGATCAGGATGATTGGGTTTCGTTTTTGCCCTTGGCCGAATTTGCTTTAAATAATAGAGCTAGTTCTGCCACTTTGATGTCACCTTTTTTTTGTAACTTTGGGTTTCATCCTCGATTTTCTTCAGGGCAGGTGGTGCCTTCTGCCTGCCCAGGTGTTGACACTGTGGTGGAGAGAATGCACCAGATCTGGGACCAAGTGGTGGATAAGTTATCTCTCTCCCAGGAAAAGGCCCAGCGGTTTTCCAATCGACATAGGACCATTGGTCCCCAGTTTAAGATTGGTGATATGGTGTGGTTATCATCAAAAAATATTGCTATGAAGGTGGCTTCTCCTAAGTTTAAGCCTAGATTTATTGGACCTTACAAGATTTTGGAGATTATTAATCTGGTCTCTTTTCGTTTGGCTCTTCCTGTCACATTTAAAATCCATAATGTGTTCCATAAGTCCTTGTTGAAGAGGTTTGTTGAACCAGTTGTTCCTGGGGTGGCACCTCCAGACCCTGTATTGGTTGAAGGTAACATGGAATATGAGGTAGAGAAAATACTGGATTCCCGTCTGGCTAGACGGAGACTCCAGTATTTGGTTAAGTGGAAGGGTTATGGTCAGGAGGATAATTCCTGGGTCTCTGCCTCTGATATTCATGCCAAAAGATTGGTGCGTGCATTGCATCGGGCTCACCCTGATCTCCCTGGTGGCGTGGTTGAGGGTTCGGTGACCCCTCCTCAAGGGGGAGGTACTGTTGTGAGTTCATTTTCCCCTTCGTCACTGGGGTCTGGTGAACTCCCTATTCTGGTAAAGGAAGGTAATGAGCCTGATTATCAGGCACCTGAGTCTAATGAGGATGACTGGCTGAGTGGAGTCACGGACTGGATATAAGGCTGCCGACGCCCTTCTGCCCTGCGGCTGATTTCTTTGTGGACTTCTAGGACACCAGTCTGATTCCTGCTCCTCTAAAGCTAAGTTTCTGTTTTGCCTGTTAGCTTTTTGTTTTGTTTTTTGTTTTCCTTGCTTTTCAGTATTCTGCCATTCCCTGCTGGGGTGAGCTGAATCTCCTTTTGCCTGTAGCTCTGTCTTCAGTATATTCCTGAGTACTGACATAGCTTTTTTGAAGCCTAGCGTCTTCAGGGCCTTTTTCACTGTCAGTCTGTTGGCTCTTATTTTCATAGGGTTTTTCACGGATTGCAGACAGCAGCCTTCCTGTCCTTTTCTATTTAGTTAGCTTGGGCCCCTCTTTGCTCAGTCTATCTTTCTGTCTGTGTTAGTATTTTCATCTTGCTTCACCGTCATTATATGTTGGGGGCTGCCTCTTGCTTTGGGGTCTGCTCTGGGGCAGTTTAGATTTCCCCTTTCTTTCTTTAGGCCTATTTAATTCTCCGGCTGTGATCGAGGGGTCTAGGGCATCGTAGGAACCCCCCACGGCTACTGCTAGTTGTGTTGATAGGTTCAGGGGTCCGCAATCCAATAGCTGCCAACTTCTCTGGATTTCTGGACTTAGCTAGCATTTCTGTTTTTGCCTCCTACGGTGACTCAATCATAACACAATACTGCAAATATCGGGTATCGGCCGATATTCGCTGTATCGGAATTCCGATACCGAGTACCGATATTTTGTCAATATCGGATATCAGAATCGTAAGTTCCCATAATGCAAAGAGCCACTGCTGTGGCTCTGATTGGCTGCCGAAATGACATCATCATGATGCGCGGTCTGTGCGCATCATGATGCGCCGTCAGTTCGGGCCTTCCGGGGGGGTCTATGCCGACTGCCCGGGGTTCTTTACCGGCCTGCCGGGGGTCTGTGCCGACTGCCCGGGTGTCTGTGCGGACTGCCGGGGGTCCGTACCGGCCTCCCGGTGGTCTGTGCTGACTGCCCGGGGGGCTGTGCCGGCCTACCGGTGGTCTGTGCCGACTGCCCAGGGGTCTGTGCCGACTGCCCGGGGGTCTGTGCGGACTGCTGTGGGTCTGTACCGGCCTGCCGGGGGGCTTTGCCGGCCTGCCGGTGGTCTGTACCGACTCTCCGGGGGTCTGAGCGGCCTGCCGGGGGTCTGTACCGGCCTGCCGGTGGTCTGTACCGGCCTGCCGGGGGGCTGTGCCGACTGTCCGGGGGTCTGTGCAGGTTGCTGGGGTCTGTGCAGGCATCGTCCGATGGGACTACAAGTCTACATACTGCATATATACCACATGCATGCAACATGCATACTACATATATACCACATATATACTACATGCATGCAACATGCATACTACATATATATCATATATACCGGGGGGCTGTGCTGACTGTCTGGGGGTCTGTGCCGGCCTGCCGGTGGTCTGTACCGACTATCCGGGGGTCTGTGCAGGCTGCGGAGGTCTGTACCGGCCTGCCGGGGGGCTGTGCCGGCCTGCCGGTGGTCTGTACCAACTGTCCGGGGGTCTGAGCGGACTGCCGGGGGTCTGTACCGGCCTGCCGGGGGGGCTGTGCCGGCCTGCCGATGGTCTGTACCGACTGTCCGGGGGTCTGTGCAGGCTGCAGGGGTCGGTACCGGCCTGCCGGGGGGCTGTGCCGGCCTGCCGGGGGGCTGTGCCGACTGTCCGGGGGTCTGTGCCGACTGCCTGGGGGTCTGTGCTGACTGTCGGGGGTCTGTACCGGCCTGCCGGGGGGCTGTGCTGGCCTGCCGGGGGGCTGTGCCGACTGTCCGGGGGTCTGTGCAGGCTGCGGGGGTCTGTGCAGGCATCGTCCGATGGGACTACAAGTCCCATCGGGCGATGCCTGCTACCATGACGGTGATTGACACATTAGCCAATGATGGGACAGTAGTCGTCCCATCATCCGGCCTATGTGTTGAATGTAAGAAAAAAAAAATACATACTACAAACATACTACATGCTACATACATACTACATACATGCTACATACATGCAACATATATACTACACGCATGCAACATACATACATACTGCATATATACCACATGCATGCAACATGCATACTACATATATACCACATATACCGGGGGGCTGTGCCGACTGTTCGGGGGGCTGTGCCGACTGTCCGGGGGTCTGTGCAGGCTGCGGGGGTCTGTGCACGCATCATCCGTTGGGACTACAAGTCCCATCGGGCGATGCCTGCTATCATGACGGTGATTGACACATTAGCCAATGATGGGACAGTAGTCGTCCCATCATCCGGCCTATGTGTTGAATGTTAAAAAAAAAAAAATACATACTACAAACATACTACATGCTACATACATACTACATACATGCTACATACATGCAACATATATACTACACACATGCAACATACATACATACTGCATATATACCACATGCATGCAACATGCATACTACATATATACCACATATACCGGGGGGCTGTGCTGACTGTCCGGGGGTCTGTGCCGACTGCCCGGGGGTCTGTACCGGCCTGCTGGGGGCTGTGCTGGCCTGCCGGTGGTGTGTACCGACTGTCCGGGGGGTCTATACCGGCCTCCCGGGAGGCTGTGCCGGCCTGCCGGTGGTCTGTACCGACTGTCCGGGGGTCTGAGCGGACTGCCGGGGGTCTGTACCGGCCTGCCGGGGGGCTGTGCCAGCCTGTCGGTGGTCTGTACCGACTGTACCGGCCTGCCGGGGGGCTGTGCCGACTGTCTGGGGGTCTGTGCCGACTGCCCGGGGGGTCTGTGCAGACTGCCGGGGGGCTGTGCCGGCCTGCCGGTGGTCTGTACCGACTGTCCGGGGGTCTGTGCAGGCTGCGAGGGTCTGTATCGACCTGCTGGGGGGCTGTGCCGGCCTGCCGGTGGTCTGTACCGACTGTCCGGGGGTCTGTGCAGGCTGCGGGGGTCTGTACCGGCCTGCCGGGGGGCTGTGCCGGCCTGCCGGTGGTCTATACCGACTGTCCGGGGGTCTGAGCAGGCTACGGGGGTCTGTGCAGGATCGTCCGATGGGACTACAAGTCCCATCGGGCGATGCCAGCTACCATGACGGTGATTGACACATTAGCCAATGATGGGACAGTAGTAGTCCCATCATCCGGCCTATGTGTTGAATGTAAAAAAAAAATACATACTACATACATACTACATGCTACATACATACTACATACATGCTACATACATACTACATGCATGCAACATACATACTACATATATACCACATGCATGCAACATGCATACTACATATATACCACATATATACTACATGCATGCAACATAAATATATACTACATGCAACATACATACTACATATATACTACATGCATGCAACATACATATATACTACATGCAACATGCATACTACATGCATGCAACATACATACTACATGCATGCAACATACATACTACATATATACCACATGCATGCAACATGCAAACTACATATATACCACATATATACTACATGCATACTACATATGTACCACATGCATGCAACATACATACAGTATATACAACATATATACTACATGCAACATACATACTACATATATACTACATGCATGCAACATACATACTACATATATACTACATGCATACTACATATTACCACATGCATGCAACATACATATATACAACATATATACTACATGCATGCAACATGCATACTACATATATACCACATATATACTACATGCATGCAACATACATATATACTACATGCAACATGCATACTACATATATACTACATGCATGCAACATACATATATACTACATATATACTATATGCATGCAACATGCATACTACATATATACCACATATATACTACATCATGCAACATACATATATACTACATGCAACATGCATACTACATATATGCTACATGCATGCAACATACATATATACTACATGCATGCAACATGCATACTACATATATACCACATATATACTACATGCATGCAACATGTATATATACTACATGCAACATGCATACTATATATACTACATGCATGCAACATACATACTACATATATACCACATGCATGCAACATGCATACTATATATACCACATATATACTATATGCATGCAACATACATATATACTACATATATACTACATGCATGCAACATATATATAATACATATATACTACATGCAACATACATACTACATACATACTACATATATACCACATGCATGCAACATGCATACTACATATATACTACATATATACTACATGCATGCAACATACATACTACATATATACCACATGCATGCAACATGCATACTACATATATACTACATACATATATACTACATACAATACATTCATACAATACATACATATAGACATACAGTACATATAACATAGAGTACATACTTACCATCACTTGTCACTTTGATCCCCGAAGCCATTGTCATCTATGGAATAAATATTAAAATAACAAAGCACCAATATACTCACCCCTGATCCGCAGAAGTCCACGGGTGTCCCACGACGATCTTGCGTGGAGAACAGCAGCATCAGCTGATGCTACCATTCTCTACGGGCTCCAGGAAACCAGTGTCGGGAGGTAGGTATCCTTCCGCCCTGTATTCCTCCACCACTGTAAAGGAAAAAAAAAAACAAAAAAAAATCCCTAGTCTCACTTTATGGCAAAAGCTGCGTGGGAAATTTCTCACACAGCAATGCCATAAAATGAGACAAGGACTTTTTTTGTTTTTTACAGTGGCGGAGGAATACAGGGCGGAAGGATACCTACCTCCCGACACCGGTTTCCTGGAGCCTGTAGAGAACGGTAGCATCAGCTGATGCTGCTGTTCTCCACGCAAGATCGTCATGGGACACCCGTGGACTATGGATATATGCATGTAATATATATATGTTGTATATATGCATGTTGCATGCATGTGGTATATATGTAGTATGCATGTAGTATATATGTAGCATGTATGTTGCATGCATGTAGTATATATGTAGCATGTATGTTGCATGCAGTATATATGTTGTATATATGTATGTTGCATGCATGTGGTCTATATGTAGTATGCATGTAGTATATATGTGGTATATATGTAGTTTGCATGTTGCATGCATGTGGTATATATGTAGTATGTATGTATGTTGCATGCATGTAGTATGCATGTTGCATGTAGTATATATGTATGTTGCATGCATGTAGTATATATGTAGTATGTATGTTGCATGTAGTATATATATATAGTATATATGTATGTTGCATGCATGTAGTATATATGTGGTATATATGTAGTATGCATGTTGCATGCATGAGGTATATATGTAGTATGTATGTAGTATGTATGTAGCATGTATGTTGCATGCATGTAGTATATATGTAGTATGTATGTTGCATGTAGTATATATGTTGTATATATGTATGTTGCATGCATGTGGTATATATGTAGTATGCATGTAGTATATATGTGGTATATATGTAGTTTGCATGCTGCATGCATGTGGTATATATGTAGTATGTATGTAGTATGTATGTAGCATGTATGTTGCATGCATGTAGTATATATGTAGTATGTATGTTGCATGTAGTATATATGTAGTATATATGTATGTTGCATGCATGTTGTATATATGTGGTATGTATGTTGCATGTAGTATATATGTAGTATATATGTATGTTGCATGCATGTTGTATATATGTGGTATATATGTAGTATGCATGTTGCATGCATGTGGTATATATGTAGTATGTATGTAGTATGTATGTAGCATGTATGTTGCATGCATGTAGTATATATGTAGTATGTATGTTGCATGTAGTATATATGTTGTATATATGTATGTTGCATGCATGTGGTATATATGTAGTATGCATGTAGTATATATGTGGTATATATGTAGTTTGCATGTTGCATGCATGTGGTATATATGTAGTATGTATGTAGTATGTATGTAGCATGTATGTTGCATGCATGTAGTATATATGTAGTATGTATGTTGCATGTAGTATATATGTAGTATATATGTATGTTGCATGCATGTTGTATATATGTAGTATATATGTAGTATGCATGTTGCATGCATGTGGTATATATGTATGTTGCATGCATGTAGTATGTATGTAGCATGTATGTAGTATGTATGTAGTATGTATGTAGTATGTATTTTTTTTTTTTTAACATTCAACACATAGGCCGGTTGATGGGACTACTACTGTCCCATCATTGGCTAATGTGTCAATCACCGTCATGGTAGCTGGCATCGCCCGATGGGACTTGTAGTCCCATCGGACGATCCTGCACAGACCCCCGCAGCCTGCACATACCCCCGGACAGTCGGTATAGACCACCGGCAGGCCGGCACAGCCCCCCGGCAGGCCGGCACAGACCCCCGCAGCCTGCACAGACCCCCGCACAGTCGGTACAGACCACCGGCAGGCCAGCACAGCCCCCCAGCAGGCCGGTACAGACCCCCGTCAGGTCGGTACAGACCCCTGGCAGTCCGCTCAGACCCCCGGACAGTCGGTACAGACCACCGGCAGGCCGGCATAGCCCCCCGGCAGGCCGGTACAGACCCCCGGCAGTCCACTCAGACCCCCGGACAGTCGGTACAGACCACCGGCTGGCCGGCACAGCCCCCCGGCAGGCCGGTACAGACCCCCGCAGTCTGCACAGACCCCCGGACAGTCGGTACAGACCACCGGCAGGCCGGCACAGCCCCCCGGCAGGCCGGTACAGACCCCCGCAGCCTGCACAGACCCCTGGACAGTCGGTACAGACCCCCAGGCAGTCGGCACAGACCCCCGGACAGTCGGCACAGCCCCCTGGTATATGTGGTATATATGTAGTATGCATGTTGCATGCATGTAGTATATATGTGGTATATATGTAGTATGCATGTTGCATGCATGTACTATATATGTGGTATATATGTAGTATGCATGTTGCATGCATGTGGTATATATGTTGCATGTATGTAGCATGTATGTAGTATGTATGTAGTATGTATGTAGTATGTTTTTTTTTTCTTTTTTTTTTGTACTTTCAACACATTAGCCGGATGATGGGACTACTACTGTCCCGTCATTGGCTAATGTGTCCATCACCGTCATGGTAGCAGGCATCGCCCGATGGGACTTGTAGTCCCATCGGACGATCCTGCACAGACCCCCGCAGTCTGCTCAGACCCCCGGACAGTTGGCACAGCCACCGGCAGTCCGCACAGACCCCCGGGCAGTCGGTACAGACCACCGGCAGGCCGGCACAGCCCCCCGCAACCTGCACAGACACCCAGACAGTCGGTACAGACCACCGGCAGGCCGGCACAGCCCCCGGCAGTCCGCACAGACCCCCGGCAGTCGGTACAGACCACCGGCAGGCCGGCACAGCCCCCCGAAGCCTGCACAGACACCCAGACAGTCGGTACAGACCACCGGCAGGCCGGCACAGCCCCCGGCAGTCCGCACAGACCCCCGGCAGTCGGCACAGACCCCCGGAAGGTCCGTACACCCCCCCGAGAGGCTGTACAAGGACAGAAAAGGGTTTTTCTTATTCTGATACCGGAAGTCCCATAGACTTTTTTCGTATCGGGCCGATGCCATCCGATCCGATATTTTAGGGTATCGGATGGTATCGCTCAACACTAGTCGTGATGGAAGGGGGATTAGGCTTGGTGTTCGAGGTATATGTGGAGTAGGTGTTAGTTTCCGAAAGCACTAGTGAACCACTAACATTATGCCCAATCCAAAGACAACTGACAACTTCTGTTACTGGATGCTGTAGATTTAGTGTGCTGTATTGTTCTCGTGTAATTGCAGCCTCTGATATCTTTAGTGGGGCTTATGTTCCTGCTGTTGCTGCTGCTGCTGCTGGAGATGTTAACACTAATTTGTGGAAATGTGAACAGTCCTGCTGGTATGTCCATCTGCTGAATTGGTGTAGTGGAAGACCTGTATGTCCCTATTATAATATTTCTACTGTGTTAAAATTGATGTCACTTTGTCAGTATCTGCCACAATTTTTTTTAAATGTGAACACTCCTGGTTTGGTGTCCATCTGCTGGGCTGGATGTAGTGGAAGACCTGTGAGTACCTATTAGACTATTTCTACTGTGGTGAAATTGATGTAACTTTTTGGTGTGTGCAAATGAATTTTGTATATGTGTAGATTCCGCTTTGGGTCTACTTCATGTGTATTTTGCCTGTAGCAGTAGGCCTCTGATACCAGCATTCCTCCAATGTCTTTGAGTCAACAACCCGTGTTCGTATCATTACATTTTTCTGACAATAGTAATCTACGAAACTGATATGTGTGCCACCTAACTGTGGCTGAGCATCGCTTTCATTTTTTGGGGGGTTTTATCACTTATATAACGCCAATAATTCAACATTCGCTTTACAGACATTTATAGACATTACTGCTACTGTCAACATTGGGATTCACAATCTAAATTTAAAATCTGTATGTCTTTGTAGCGTGGGTAGAAAAATAATTACTGGGAGTAGGGATGGGCGAATCCTGAAATACTCGGAATCGCTAGACTCTAATGAGTCCGACTCGGAAACTCGCTACTCGTTGCGAGTCTAGCGAGTCCAATGTTAATGAATGGGGATGCGAGTATTGCAGCGATTCCTGTGCTGCCATTTTTTTTGTTCCGCTTACTTCCCGCATGTGGCTGTGCCCACCATGCGGAAAGTAAGCATAACAATTGCGGATGGTACCCACGGTCCGGAGGAGAGGAGACTGTCCTCCGGGCTTTGGGCACCATATCCCTGTAAAAAATAGAATTTAAAAATAAAAAATATTGTTATTCTTACCCTCCGACGTCCCGCGCAGCCTTCCCGCCTCTCCACGCATCCGTTCCCAGTAGTCCTTTGCGAAAATGCCCGCGATGGCGTCCGTTCTCGCGGGATCGCAAAGTCTCGCGGTCATCGCGAATTACCGCGAGACATCGCGATCCCGCGAGAACGGACGTCATCGCGGGCATTTTCGCAAAGGATTACTGGGAACGGATGCGTGGAGAGGCGGGAAGGCTGCGCGGGACGTCGGAGGGTAAGAATAACAATATTTTTTATTTTTTTTACATTTTATCTTTTACTACTGATGCTACATAGGCGGCCTCAGTAGTAAAAAGTTGGTCACACTTGTCAAACACTATGTTTGACGAGTGTGACCAACCTGTCAATCAGTTCTCCAAGCGATGCTACAGATCGCTTGGAAAATGCTAGCATTTTGCAAGCTAATTACGCTTGCAAAATGCTAGTTTTTCCGCAGGAAAATCGCGGGAATTTAAAATGCGATTTTCCCGCGGAATGGAATTCCGGAATTCTCGCGGTAATTTCCGCGAGAGTTCCGGTACTTGTGCACTTAGCCTTATTTGCATTGGACTCGTTACTGTGCGAGTAATCGCTTGGAAACTCGCAGAGTACCGACTCCTGCGAGTCTCCTACTACTCGCAGAGTAACGAGTCCTAACGAGTAGATTCGCCCATCCCTAACTGGGAGCAAACCCTCGCAAACACGGGTAGAACATGCAAACTCTGCAAGGCTGCTAATATTTTTGTGTTGGCAACTGAACGTTTCTGTGGTTGGAAGGCTATCACTGCGATGAAACTGTGTGCCTCCCTGCTGTGCTTGGAAAAACCACTGACAAGATTGTCTTCTGGCTTGTTTTGATACTACATCATAGGCGTGTCCCTTTCCAGGGGGCAAGCAACTGGCAAAATTTACTGTTGTATTGTGGATAGAACACACTGGCAACCCAGTAATCAGCACTATCTGGAATCATAGCTGTATGTGTAACAACATATTGCAGATAGTGCTGCAAGAAGGCACTCATGGGTCGGTCTCTTTCATGATGTCCAACTCCACAGTGTATTAGTGGTGGTATAACACTCAAGCTTTCTTCCTCCATCCCCTCCTGACAACCATGGACAACACAGAGGGAATAATTATCGTCTTGAACTCCAAACTGTTTTGCATCCATCACCTTTTCCTTCTAGCCCTTTTCATTGTCCTTCTCCATTTGTCATCCCATGGCAAACATCTGTGAGATGACAAACCTGAACTTATAGATATTCTTAACACTAAAGGTATCCTTCTCTGCTTTCTCCTCTTCCCCCTGGACCACCACCACCACCTATTCACCCACACTATTTAAAGTGTGCTCCAGCATATACATGACAGTAATAGGGATGCTGATGACTGCATCATCACCTCTAACCATCTCAGTAGCCATTAATAAAACGTGCAGAAGGGTGCAGAGGTCCTTCATCTGTATCCACTATATAAGTGTGAATTGCACCACGTCCGTACTGCGTTGTGCCAGGCTATGAAAAATGTCATACTGCACCAGGTCTAAGCTCTGCTGCCAGAGTCGCTGCAACATGTTTAAAGTTTAATTCCACGGTGTGGTCATATCGCATATCAATCGTTTAACCGATAGTCCAAAAGATCTCGATACCAACTGAATTGGAATGGTGGAAGTCAGCACACAGTGACATTGGTTTCTGCAGCAATGCATCCAGGCTGGGACAGTGGTGGAGGAATTGCTGTACCATCAGGTTGAGGATGCGAGCCATGCAAGGCACGTGTGTAATGTTTGCCAAGTGTAGGGCTGCTACCAGGTTTTCACTGTTATCACACACGGCCTTCCCCAGGTTTCGTTTAGATAGTTATTGGTCAAACTTGGCATGGATAGCTGTCCACATCTGTTCATTTGTATGACTGCGATCTCCAAGACATATTAATGTAAACACTGCCTGATTACAGTGAGCCCTGGCTGCTCAGTATGGAAGTGGGGGAGGAACTCTCTCTGCAGTGTTGGAACGTGTGTTTAATTAAGGCAGTTTGAGGGTGCAGGTGAAGCCCTAGAGGAGGTGGAGGAGGCAGAAGCACTGCAGGAACTGTTACATACAGAGGTTTGTCCACAAGCCCTGAGGATTCCAAGACTTGGCATCTAGTGATACCTTGGTGTTTACTGCTTAAGTTCTCCATCCCGTGGTGTGTACTAGTTTAGTTCTCTTACCCAAGCTGTTTAGTAGTTTAGTTCTCCAATCTCTGTTGTCTATTACTTTAGTTCTCCATGCTCTGGTGTTAATTTATTTAGTTCTGCAATCAAAGCTGTTTAGTAGTTTAGTTCTCCAACCCCTGTTTCGTTCTCCAACCCCTGTTGTCTATTAGTTTATTTATCCATTGTATGGTGTGTAGTGGTTTAGTTCTACAACCCAAGCTGTTTAGTAATTTAGTTCTCAACCCCTGAGGATTAGTAGTTTAGTAATCCATCTTTTGGTGTGTAGTGGTTTATTTCTCTATTCCCAAGTGCCCTGCAAGCCTTGGGAACTGCAAGACTTGTCTCCAGCACCTTCCCAGACTGCCCCTACAACCACCAGAGTCACCCAGTGCCCAGTCATCTAAATGTAACTCCTCTGTCCATGCTTGCTCATCCAGGTGTCATTGTTGAAATTCACCCCGGCAGACATAGAATTTTTCAGGGAATGGGTGATGTTGTCTGCGACTTGTTGCTGTAGTGCAGCCAAATCTTTCTTAGAAAAGTAATGGTGACTGGGCATCTGGTACTGGGGGGGGACAGCGATGGCCATAAGCTTTCAGAAACCATCTGTATCCATAAGGTGGAAAGGCTGCATTTCCGTGGTGAACAGATTGGAGTGGCCATGCAATAATCACAGAGAGCACAGGCCATGTGTCATGCAGAATCAAGTGCTGTGATCTTTGTAGCGAATAGCATTCGGTTAGCACCTATCATCCAGACAATGAAACGATTGAGTGACGAATCATTCATGGAGGCCACATGCTGTTCACAAAAGTTAGTTTTCAGAAAAGTAATAGTGAGCATACATCTTATCCACGCCCAGATTAGTGCACATGGAATATGTGTATATCCTGCCATATGATCACGGCTAACTCTACGATAACCCTACACTCCTCACTGCCAACAACAATCCTGTTTTTAACACAATAAAAATAAATATAGGACGATTGGATGCCATTCTTCTTTTGAGGTTCACACCTACAGGTAGTTCCATCCCTAAGAGCAGCAGTCATAGAACGGCTCCCAGGCTCACCCACCCACTTCCTTGACCACTTTTATATGTTGCTGCCATACTTCATGTCCGCTCTGTCATGTCTGTGCAGTTCTGTCCATCAGCCAGTCCAGATCGAGCCTGCCAGTGCACATCTGTCTAACACTTGGTATAGCCCGCAACTGTCAGTGCTTTTCTGTTCCTCAGAATGTCCCATCTGCACCCATGGTTCCAGAGTCCCTACAGTGCCTGCCTGTGTTTTTCATCCCTCCTTCAGGCAGTAGCAGCTTACCCGCTGTAGGGGGTTAGCTGCCACCTTCCGTAGGTCAGTCATAGAGTAGCACCTGGTGCCACCTCTTTTTCCCTCCTTGGGTCCCAGTTTTCGCCTGCTGCCACTTATCTGAGTAGGGATTTGGTAGGCCACCTAGTTACACCCCTTCCAGGCTTTCAGAGAGATATGGAACAGTGATTCCACCACCATGCTCATTACAGTCTCCATCTCCTGAGTTGGCTGTAGTGGAAGAGAAGTCGGTCCTCGCTATACTAGTTCTACTCTATTTTAATTGATACCACTTTGTTGGTCTCTGCCACTAATTTTTATAAATGTGTAGACTCCTGATTGGGCATCCTTCATGCATGTTGCCTGTAGCTGTAAGCTTCCAAGACCATCAGGCCTCCACTTTCTTGGAGTCAACTACCCATGTTACTATCCTTAGATTTTTCTGACAATAGCAGTCTACGAAATTTATATTATATTTGTGACCCCTGAGTGTGGTTGAGTATGAAAGCAGGTTGAGCTGTTAGGCCGGGGTCACACTAGCGAGTAATACGGACGAGTGAGAGGCGCTAAAAGCACGCATTACACACGGACAAATGATTCTCTATGGGTTTGCTCCCAACAACTGTATATTTCTCGGGCGTATTCTACGGTCCATGACAATCGCTGCATAGTACGCCAATGCAAGTCTGTGGGTGCGCAAAAAATACGGATTACACACGGACCACACACGTGACTTGCGGCAATTCAGTGCGCTTTTCAGTAAACTCACACTGACAGGTTTAATAAAGAAAGAAAAAATAGATATAGACACATAGAATACATATATATATATATATATATACATACATACATGTCATTGTGACAAATATATATATATATACAGTGGGGAAAAAAAGTATTTAGTCAGTCAGCAATAGTGCAAGTTCCACCACTTAAAAAGATGAGAGGCGTCTGTAATTTACATCATAGGTAGACCTCAACTATGGGAGACAAACTGAGAAAAAAAAATCCAGAAAATCACATTGTCTGTTTTTTTTTTCATTTTATTTGCATATTATGGTGGAAAATAAGTATTTGGTCAGAAACAAAATTTCATCTCAATACTTTGTGATATATCCTTTGTTGGCAATGACAGAGGTCAAACGTTTTCTGTAAGTATTCACAAGGTTGCCACACACTGTTGTTGGTATGTTGGCCCATTCCTCCATGCAGATCTCCTCTAGAGCAGTGATGTTTTTGGCTTTTCGCTTGGCAACACGGACTTTCAACTCCCTCCAAAGGTTTTCTATAGGGTTGAGATCTGGAGACTGGCTAGGCCACTCCAGGACCTTGAAATGCTTCTTACGAAGCCACTCCTTCGTTGCCCTGGCGGTGTGCTTTGGATCATTGTCATGTTGAAAGACCCAGCCACTTTTCATCTTCAATGCCCTTGCTGATGGAAGGAGGTTTGCACTCAAAATCTCACGATACATGGCCCCATTCATTCTTTCATGTACCCGGATCAGTCGTCCTGGCCCCTTTGCAGAGAAACAGCCCCAAAGCATGATGTATCCACCACCATGCTTTACAGTAGGTATGGTGTTTGATGGATGCAACTCAGTATTCTTTTTCCTCCAAACACGACAAGTTGTGTTTCTACCAAACAGTTCCAGTTTGGTTTCATCAGACCATAGGACATTCTCCCAAAACTCCTCTGGATCATCCAAATGCTCTCTAGCAAACTTCAGACGGGCCCGGACATGTACAGGCTTAAGCAGTGGGACACGTCTGGCACTGCAGGATCTGAGTCCATGGTGGCATAGTGTGTTACTTATGGTAGGCCTTGTTACATTGGTCCCAGCTCTCTGCAGTTCATTCACTAGGTCCCCCGCGTGGTTCTGGGATTTTTGCTCACCGTTCTTGTGATCATTCTGACCCCACGGAGTGGGATTTTGCGTGGAGCACCAGATCGAGGGAGATTATCAGTGGTCTTGTATGTCTTCCATTTTCTAATTATTGCTCCCACAGTTGATTTCTTCACTCCAAGCTGGTTGGCTATTGCAGATTCAGTCTTCCCAGCCTGGTGCAGGGCTACAATTTTGTTTCTGGTGTCCTTTGACAGCTCTTTGGTGTTCACCATAGTGGAGTTTGGAGTCAGACTGTTTGAGGGTGTGCACAGGTGTCTTTTTATACTGATAACAAGTTTAAACAGGTGCTATTACTACAGGTAATGAGTGGAGGAAAGAGGAGACTCTTAAAGAAGAAGTTACAGGTCTGTGAGAGCCAGAAATCTTGATTGCTTGTTTCTGACCAAATACTTATTTTCCACCATAATATGCAAATAAAATGCAAAAAAAACAGACAATGTGATTTTCAGGATTTTTTTTTCTCAGTTTGTCTCCCATAGTTGAGGTCTACCTATGATGTAAATTACAGACGCCTCTCATCTTTTTAAGTGGTGGAACTTGCACTATTGCTAACTGACTAAATACTTTTTTTCCCCACTGTATATATATATATATATATATATATATATATTTATATTTCACAGAGTTCTTCACAGCAGAATAGCCGCTAATTAAATTGCCGGCTTCTATCAAATCCTTCCCCAACCCGACATGAAATGACACATGGTTTACATTCAGTAAACCATTTCATTTCATGTTTTTTATATGTCCTTGACTAATAATTAGATCCTGGTTTGTGTGCAAAATTTGGGAGTTGTAGTTGTTATTTTAAGGGGTTAATTCGTTGTTAAAAAATGCGTGGGCTTCCCTTTGTCCTATATTGGTGGCGAGTGGGTTAATCTAACAAAGGGTTAATGTCACCATTCGATTGTAAGGTGGCATTAACCCTTTGTTAGATTAACCAATTCGCCACCGCTACAGGGCAATGGGAAGCCCATGCATTTTTTATAAATGAATTAACCCCTTTAAATAACAACTACAACTCCCCGCCATACATGTTGTATCAGGGCTCCCAGCAGAGGAGGTCTACACCGATCCCTCACCCACCTCGTCTTATTGTAATGTTCAATTGAAAGCTGTAAATGCTGTTCCAGGTCCTGATACCTCATGACTGGCTGATTGCTGCAGTGCCATGCTACAATTAGTACTGAGGGTGAATTAAGGCCACTTTCCTGGTGTCAGCCTCTAATTTGATGTGTTTTGGCAGTATTTGGGGCGATTATAAGGTACTGTGCATGCATTTGTTTTTCCGTGCCATTGACATGAATGGCATTCGGCTATATTCAGCAAATATTTGACAAATTAATTTGCGAATATTGCAAATTTGACGATCATAATCCAAACTGAACATTGAAATATTCGCTTATCTCTAATTATGTGGTGGTGTAAAAACCAGCAACTGGCCAAAGGAATGTCCAGCAATCCTTGGTGGCTGTATGACATCCGCTAGAACACCTTCAGCCTCTGACTCAGCCTCCACTACATTTATCCAATGGGCAGTTACGGAGATGTAATGTCTCGGTCCATTCTTACTGCTCCACATATCAGTCATTATGTGGACCTTGCCACTGATGGCATTGCACAGTGCACACCTGATTTTGTTTACCACATGTGTGTACAGGGCAGAGATGGCCCACCTGGAGAAAAAGCGGCTGGGAAAGTCATACTGAGGGACAGCCACTGCAATCAGATTTTTTAAACTGTCCATCTCCACTAGCCCGAACGGAATTATTTTGAAGTGCTGTAATTAAGGAGCATGGCTCATGGGTTATTAGGGGCAAATTTAGTCATTCTCTCCAGGGTTTGGCTGATGAACAATTCCAGGGGATGGTGTGGAGATGCTCAGGGACACTGTTGATGGTGGTAGTGTTACATCCTCTCTTTGCAGAAAGGTAGGTGGCTCTGTTGATCATGAGAGGGTAATGGGGCTGAGACAGCAGCAGAAGAGCAAGCAGGAGAAGGCTCTGATATGTCATGCATTTTAACATGCATGTTCATGCAGGTGGTGATCAGGTTTAGAGATCTGGGTCTGGGTCAGGACCAGCATTTAGAGCTTTCAATTGAAGTTTATATTAAGACCTGGTGGTTAATGGAACCATGTAAGCCTTCTTTGCTGGGAGCCCTGAAACCTCATGCAACCAATCAATTTTTTCATTTTTTTTCCCAGCCACACTCAGGAGGCAAAAAACTTTGTTTCATAGAAAATGGAAGGCAAGTAAAACAGGTAGTTGACTGAACAATTGACCCACAGTAGAAAATGTTGTAATGGTATTGCAGCAGTTAGCCATTGCCCATGCATGAGGTATCAGGATCTCAGCCAGCATTTAGGGTAGTTTCACATTTGCGTTTAAGGCCGCAGCAATGGCCTGCACACGGCCGCTAAGCCCCGCCCCCTGCTGCACCTCCTCTGGTAGCTCCGCCAACGGGCGCATGACACTGCATGCGTCCTGCGTCCCCAATCTTTAGCACTGGGGATGCAGGCCATGAGCAGGTATGCGGCTGGCGGCGCATGCATCCTTTTGACGCTGCACTGACCAGCGCCAAACGCAACCTGTTGCAATTTGGTGCGGTCGGCGCAGCGTCAAAAGGACGCATGCACCGCCAAACGCATACCTGCACACGGCCTGCATCCCCAGTGCTAAAGATAGGGGACGCAGAACGCATGCAGCGTCATGCGCCTGCAGGC
This sequence comes from Dendrobates tinctorius, assembly GCF_039654945.1. Classification (NCBI taxonomy): domain Eukaryota; kingdom Metazoa; phylum Chordata; class Amphibia; order Anura; family Dendrobatidae; genus Dendrobates; species Dendrobates tinctorius. The sequence continues at coordinate 23,416,794 of NW_027361770.1, read as the reverse complement.
GGAGCTACCGGAGGAGGAGCGGCAGGGGGCGGGGCTTAGCGGCGGCCGTGCGCAGGCCGTCGCTGCGGCCTTAAACGCAAATGTGAAACTACCCTTAGAACTTTAAATTGAAGTTTCAATTAATACCTCAGTTTTTTTTTGAGCCACACTCAGGTGGTACAAACTGCTAAAATTTCATAAATTTACCAAGAGTAGAAATAGTATAGAGGGGCACTGACACACCTTCCACTACAGGCAACCCACCAGATAGAGACCCAACTTGGATTCTCCACATTTCAAAAAATTATTGTCACACACCACTAAAGTGGCATCAAATTCCACAGAGAAGAAACAATGTAATAGGCCTTTAACACAACTTCTACTACAGGCAATCCATCAGATGGAGACCCAAGTTGGAGTCTCCACATTACAAAAAAGTAATGTCACACACTACTAAAGTGGCAGCAATTTCCACAGAGTACATACAGTATTATAAGCGTCTAACACACCTTCCACTGCAGGCAACCCACAAAACGGAGACCCAACTTGGAGTTTCCAGATTTCCAAAAATAGTTTGGAACATCAGCAGTAGTAGCAACATCAGGCACAGAAGTCATGACAAAGGTGTCACAGACTGCAATAACTCAAGATCAATGCATGACAATAATAATAACACCATTAACTAGTCTACCCAGTCTGAGACTGGCATGCAAAAGCCATTGGAGATCCATGACTTGTTCATTTTGATGAAAGTTAGGCGGTCTTCACTTTCAAGGGACAACTGACTGTGCTTATGCATAAGGACACCACCAGCACAACCAGCAGTTGAGCGTTTGGAAATTTGTGACACTAGTGGACACAAGGGTGATTGTGGTGTCAATTCTCAGGATTGTACTATGTGTGTTGTTAAGGCGGAGGAAGAGCAGGAAAGGACATAGCTTATCGCTCCATCAGCAGCCGCTGCCTCAGCCAGAGCCGCTGCCTCAGCCGCTGCCTCAGCCAGATTGCGCCAGAGCAATCACCAGAAGTAAGTGCATAGAAGTCTTATTAGGACTGACTGATTATTGGAACGCTAGCATAATTAGGGTGTCTAGTGGATCCTTCCTTACACTGCATCGCTTATCACTCTATCAGCAGCCGCTGCCTCAGCCAGACTGTGACAGAGCAATTACCAGAAGTAAGTGCATAGAAGTCCTACCAGGACTAACTGGCTACTGGAACGCTAGCACTATTTGTGGGTTTAGTGGATCCCTCCTTACCCAGCACTTTGTCATTTTTTTCAACAGTGGATATCGTCCCTGCACTGGCTCTAAATAAAGCCAACAAAGACCATTATAGAGAGTCAATCAGGATTTACACCTGGGTAGCATAACAAATCTAGCACAAGTAAGTGCATATGTACCGCAGGAACTGGGACTGAATATTAAGGTTGTGGTCACTGTTAGTAATTGAAATTCTCTTCATATTTAGTATTGTATCAATTGATCCAGCATAAAGGGAACACCCCGAAGAGAATATAAACGTTAAGATACAACGAGTGAGTATGGTGGACATGCAAGGAGTGGTGTGACCTTTTGTATGTTTTATTGGTACCTTAATATATCATTGTTCCAATAGCATCAGCAGCTATCAAAAACAAGATCTCTACCATCAGATAACCTGCAAACTACTTACCACGTAGACATCTCAACTTACACAGAATATTCTACATCAACTTCATTTTTAAGTAAGTACGTATAACTGCTGTTAAGTATTTATTTCCCCTTTTTTTTTGTATACATCTGCTCAGCATAGCGCGGTGAATCACACAAATATACGGTTCGCTCAGACTTTATAACAGGAGCCGACACAGTCCTGTCTCTTCACCAGCTGCATCTGAGTTTTTTGGATAGGTAGCGCCCGTGTTACTTTACCGTAATTATTTTTTTAAATCCCCCCAAAAATAAAAAAAGTGTTTTTCCAGTAAATAGATTAATTTATGTAAATAAAAAAATAAACAATAAAAGTACACATATTTGGTCTTCCAAAATAGGAATAGAAAGTGATCGAAAAATGTAATGTGCCTGAAAATGGTACCAATAAAAACATCAGCTTTATCCCATAAAAAACAAGCCATAACATGACTCTCTCGGCCAAAATATATGAAATTGATAGCTCTCAAAATGTGATGATGCAAAAACTATTTTTTGCAATAAAAAGCATCTTTTAGTGTGTGGCAGCAGCTAAACATAAAAACCTGATATAAATATGGTATTGCTGTAATCACACCGACCCGAAGAATAAAGTCACCTAATCACTTATACCGCATGAGAAACGGCATAAAAAATGAATAAAACCAATTCTTCACATGCTGTTGATTTTTTTTCATTCTGCCTCCAAAAATTCGCAGTAAGGCACGGCGCACATTTATCCTGTGCTCTACGCTGAGCACTTACATCGGGGATTCCATGTAAATCTCTGAAATACGTGATTCAGACAGAACCTCTGGTTGAAGATTCTCTATAATGAGGCAGATGGAGGCACTGTGGATGCCACAGAACCTGTGATCCAGTGGTGTCGGTTTTTTTTAGGATTGCATAAATGTGCCATCGGCCACAGTTTTGTACACTTCTGAAAAGGACACTGCTGAATAGAGGCCAGACAAAGGCCAGAGTAACTCTGCTGTCTCATTATAGTGAAGGGATCCATCGAGGGTTTCATCTTTCATGTCACTTGGAGATTTAGATGGAAACCCCGATGAAAGTGCTCAGTGTAGAAAGCCAGATTAATGTGATTTTTAATGTTAAGTATACTGCTCTCAATAAAAGCTTCAACTCAATCCACAAAAAAGCAAGCCTCAAGTCTGTCATCTGTTAATGGAAATATAGGGGTTTTCCAAGTTAGGCTGGCGTCACACTTGCCGCATGAAAAATCGTTCCGATTTTCTCGACCGAGAATTGCAGGAGTGTTCTCCGTATGGTGATGCGTATGAAATCTGTTTGCAATGTGATGATTCAGTTTCCTCACATCTAGTATCCTTATGACATCTGTATGCAATCTGTGTGCAATGCGATATTAACATGAGCTATTACATACAGCAGTTCTCTGTCATTGACTCATCATTTTAAAACAAAATATTCATCAGAACATGTATATATATATATATATATATATATATATATATATGATAGATAGATAGAGTGACTCCGGCCTTACTGGTAGCAGAATGGCTGTAATGGCTCCTCGCCCCCCAAAAGAAATTCAGCAAATTCTACTTTCCCAAATCCAAATGCCCCCACCTCCCTTCTGAGCCACAGTGTGCCTAAAGCACATTTAGCACCCACATGTTTGTCATTTCTATAAAGATGAAAGCCCACCTAATTTATAGGTGCGTGTCTCCAGAAGCATGAGTTGGGCATAATGTACTGTTCACTGCAACGGCAGATTGCAATTTTCACTCAGCAATATCCACTGCTGCTTGTTTCTGGGAAACACCCATGGACTTAAAATCATCACTACACCTGTAGAAAAATTCCCAAAAGGGTATCATTTGCAAAATTATGTCACTTAGTAACATAGTAACATAGTTAGTAAGGCCAAAAAAAGACATTAGTCCATCCAGTTCAGCCTATAAAATTCTGTCAGAATAAATCCCCAGATCTATGTCCTTCTAAAGAACCTAACAATAACTGTAAGATACAATATTGTTACGCTCCAGGAAGACATCCAGGCCTCTCTTGAACCCTTCGACTGAGTTCGCCATCACCACCTCCTCAGGCAGGGAATTCCAGATTCTCACTGCCCTAACAGTAAAGAATCCTCTTCTATGTTGGTGGAAAAACCTTTTCGCCTCCAGACGCAGAGAATGCCCCCTTGTGACCATCACCTTCCTTGGTATAAACAGATCCTCGGAGAGATATTTGTATTGTCCCGTTATATACTTATACATGGTTATTAGATCGCCCCTCAGTCATCTTTTTTCTAGACTAAATAATCCTAATTTTGCTAATCTCTCTGGGTATTGTAGTTCCCCCATCCCCTTTATTAATTTTGTTGCCCTCCTTTGTACCCGCTCTAGTTCCATTATATCCTTCCTGAGCACCGGTGCCCAAAACTGTACACAGTACTCCATGTGCGGTCTAACCAGGAATTTGTACAGAGGCAGTATAAATCTCTCATCATGTGTATCCCAGACCTCTTTTAATGCACCCCATGAACCAGTTTTCCTTGGCAGCCGCTGCCTGGTACTTGCTGCTCCAGGTAAGTTTATCATTAACTAGGATCCCCACTTGAGGTGGTATTCTGCTTTTCTAGAACTTAGGGGCTCTTGTATATGGAGTCCGCAAACTCTTCTAGGAAAATCTGCGCTTCAGGAGACAAATAGCCCTCCATTCCTCCCGATTCTCTCCGTATGGCTAAGTTGTACTGTACATCCATCCCCATATGGGGTATTTCTACATTCAGCAGAAATTGTGGGACAAATTTTGGTGCCATATTTCCCAGAATGAAAAGGTACAACTTGGGGCTAGCACACAATTTTGGTAGTAAAAATGTAAATTATTTTTTCTTCACCGCCCAATGGTATAAAGTTCTGTGACACACCTGTGGTGTCAATATAATCACTGCACCATTAGATGAATTCATTGAGAGGTTAAATTTGTAAAATGGGGTCACTTATGGAGGGTTCTGCTGTGTTGGCACCTCAGAGGCTTTTCCAATGTGACATGGCAGCCTCAAACCAGAGCAGCAAAATCTGTACTGTAATATGGCCCACAATTTTTGTTGTCCATTTTCTCCTGTTACCCTTGTGGAAATACAAAATTTGGAGCTAAAAAAGATTTTTGCAAGAAAAAATGTGATTTTCTTTTACTTTCAAGACTTAACGTTATAAGCTTCTGCGAAGCACTTGGTGGTTTAAGGTGTTCAATACACACCTAGATTAGTTTCTAAATGGATCAAGTGTCAAAAATAGTGTCACTTTTGGGGGTTTCCACTGTTTAGGCATATTAGGGGCGCTCTAAACGTGACATGGCATGCACTAATTATTCCAGTAAATTTTACATTCAAAAAGTCAAATAGCGCTCCTTCCCTCCCAAGTTCTGCTGTGTACCCAAAAAATTGTTTTCCTCTACATATTGGTTATTTGTACATTCAGGAGAAATTGCACAACAAATTTTATGGAGCAATTTCTCCTTTATTCTTAAAGAAAATGCAACATTTGGAGCTAAAAAGACTTATCTGGGATTTGGATTAGCTAATGGGGCCTCCTGAGACTGCAGCACAGTTTTTGCACAATCTAGTAATATGCTGGAAGATTGATTTGACAGGATCCTATCTAGCTGACAAGTTCAGTTGCAGCACTATCAGGAGCAGCTTCTCTGCATTGTGACCCTGAGAAATTGGCACCAGCAAAACAAGATGTCCGCTTTTTATATATGGCCAGGGATATGTGATTTCTGCAGCCAATCACATCAGACCTTATGTCATAACATTGTGGATGGTTTCTTCACCCTGATTGGCTGCCGGAATGTAAGTTATTAAAGGGAAAAAAAGAAAAAAAAAAATTACACTCCTCCGTTCCTCTGACCTAGACACACTCCGTCCCCTCATCAAACACATCCCTCCATCCTCCCCACTCATCATACTGCACTACTATCCTAGCCAAAATAATAACAAAAGCAGTAGTGGAAATGCAATGATTTATCGAACTGTGAACGAATCTTGCCGACTTTGAGTAAAAATGCTGGTGAAACTGAACCAAATTGAGATTGGCAAATGTTTTCCGAAGAGGTTCACTCACCAATACTGTACACATCATCCTAAAGCCAGCTACAGAGGTGTAGGTAGAGGCTCAGCTCATTTGGGCAAAACATCTGAGTGGGCTCCTAAGCAGGTAATCCTGATTACAACTATGGTGATGCACGCTATTTGTGGGAATAGGGGAACTTCAGCAGATGATTGTACTGTTACTGGAAATATATCTCTATACAAAGACAAACATTGATATGCCACTGTATGGTATCTATATATTGGTGGATATCAGTCCTGGCAACCATTACAGCGAGATTACAGTATAGTTATAGATGAAGTTATTTGCTGTGGAGTCGTTTATTTTTACCATCTTTCCCACCTGGCCCAGACTGACATGACAATTCCTCCGACCATAATGCCTTTCACAATGCCTTTTAGATAGAGATGAGCAAATAAATTCCTGTGGAATTAAATTCTTCTTAAACTTTCCAAAAACTCGCATTTGTCAAAATGCAGTTTTTGTAATTCGCTTCTGTGTGGATTCAGTAAAATCACGACTGCTGGCTGTCATTTTCTGGAACCGTAATATGCCCTTGAATGGTTAAAAAAAATAAAATTTCCATATACTCACCTTAAAGCTCAACTCTCCGACCCTTCTGCTACTCACTGCTACCCATTTAGTCCTCCCCGCATCTTCCATTCCCACACCACTTGCATTGGAATTTGTGATCCTCTCACGCTGCTCTTGAGTATTGGTTATAGTGGTGACCAGGAGGGTTTTGCATAGGCACATGAGAGGTTGATCATGAAATCACAAAATGTGCTGTTGATCTCCCAAGTCCCTGCACAGAATCCTCTCAGGTGCCATGACACATGAAAGTCTGTTGCAGCATGAGAGGATCAAAGAATCCAAAGCAATCTGCGTGAGATCAGAAGATGAAATGAGAAGTGGATGGGTGACAGTGAGTAGTGGAGGGGCGGGAGAGTTTATCAATGAGGTGAGTATTAAGATTTTTTTTCACTTTATAATGATTATTGCTCTCAAACCTAGAGAGACCTCAAATCATAATAAGAAATATTAAATTCACAGAGAATAAGTTCTCCACGAATCGAATTTCCTGGAGAAAACCATGCATATACTGTAGACAAATATAAATTTGTCTTTTTTGGCATCTTTTTTTTGCGGTGGCTTTGTGGACAGGGTATTTTATAGTTGTATGAATAAGGCCTCTTTCACACATCCGTGTCTCCGGTACATGTGGTGACAGTTTTCACACGTACCTGAGACACGTAGTGCACACGTGCACAAGGAGAACACACACTGATGTCCTCTGTGTGACACACATCTGCACTGGGGAAAAAACGCTACAGTAAGCGATGTTCCCAGGCGGCAGGTGCTGAAGACGACTCTCATCATTCTCCCTCGCTCTGCTGGCGATCAACGAACATCACCTGCGGTGACCTCAGGACTGTGGGAAAATGCCAGTGATGATGCTGCGCTCTCAGAAGCTCATTCACCAGTGGTTTTCAGCCGGGATTGTCGCATCTTGGCACCGTCCAGGTTGAAAACTATTTAGCCTCCAGACATGGATTACGGCGTGGGACACAATGATGGACAGCTATGGTATATTGTTGCTTTTTTATTTTATTTTTATTACAGGAGATCATGGGATTCGCTTGTATTAGGCAATGCAGTAAGTATGGTTTAATTGAGATCAATATGGGAGTCTGTTTCATTTTTTCAAATAAAGGACTTTATTCTGGCTGTGTCTTTATTTAACATATAACTATAGAATTAGTAATGGAGAGGTGTCTTATAGACCCCCTGTAGGATTCGGGAGCAGCTCTGAACCTGATCGACTTGGATTTTGCTAAACGTTGTGGATTTCCTATGACACCTCTGCGGACGCCTATCCCTTTGAAAGGTATTGATGCTACTCCTTTGGCGAAGAATAAACCTCAGTTTTGGACCCAGGTGGTAATGCGGGTCGCCCCAGATCATCAAGAAAATTGCAGATTCTTGGTGTTGCATAATCTGCATGATACCATTGTTCTGGGGTTTCCCTGGTTACAAATCCATAATCCAGTTTTGGATTGGAAATCTGTGTCTGTGGTGAGTTGGGGTTGTCAGTGTGCCCTTAGTGAGGCTCCAGTTTTTTCCACCTCTCCTTAGTCGCATGATGTTCCTGACTATTTGGCTGATTTTTATGATGTATTTAGTGAGAATGAGTCTGCGTCTTTGCCTCCTCATAGGAGTTATGACTGTGCAATTGAGCTGAGCCCTGGGTGTAAATTTCCCAAGGGTCGGCTCTTCAATTTATCTGTACCTGAGCACGAGGCTATGCGATCCTATATTAAGGAGTCGTTGGAGAAGGGTCATATTAGACCATCCTCTTCACCTTTAGGTGCTGGGGTTTTTTTTGTGGCCAAGAAGGATGGTTCATTAAGGCCTTGTATTGACTATCGCTCCCTCAACAAAATTACTATTAAATATCAGTATCCGTTACCCCTGATTTCGGATCTATTCTCCAGAGTTAAAGGTGCTTGCTGGTTTACCAAGCTTGACCTCAGGGGGGCGTATAATCTTATTCGCATTAAGCATGGGGATGAATGGAAGAGGGCGTTTAATACTCCGGAGGGACATTTTGAGTACCTGGTGATGCCTTTTGGGCTCACTAATGCCCCTTCTGTCTTCCAGTGCTTCATGAATGATATTTTCCGAGACTTTGTGGATACATTTTTGATCATCTATCTGGATGATATTTTGATCTTTTCCAAAGATTGGGACTCTCATGTGGAACATGTTCGGACTGTGTTCCGGATTTTGAGGGAGAATTCCCTGTATGTCAAGGGATCGAAATGCCTTTTTGGGGTACAGAGGATTTCATTTTTGGGATTTATTTTGTCTCCGTCAACTATTGAAATGGACCCAGCCAAGGTACAGGCCATTTATGATTGGGTTCAGCCCACTTCTTTGAAGGCCCTCCATAAGTTTTTGGGTTTTGCTAATTTTTATCGTAAATTTATAGCTAATTTTTCTGGTATTGCCAAACCATTGACTGATTTGACTAAGAAGGGTGCTGATGTGCTGAATTGGTCTCCGGAGGCTGTTTCTTCCTTTCAGGAGCTGAAGCGAAGGTTCACATCTGCTCCGGTTTTGCGGCAACCTGATGTCTCACTCCCGTTTCAGGTAGAGGTGGATGCTTCTGAGATTGGTGCAGGAGCTGTTTTGTCCCCAAAAGATCCGGTAACATCTAAGATGAATCCCTGTGCTTTCTTTTCCTGAAAGTTCTCCCCATCTGAACGTAACTATGATGTGGGGAATCGGGAACTGTTAGCCATGAAGTGGGCATTTGAGGAGTGGAGACATTGGTTGGAGGGAGCTAAACATCAAGTCGTGGTCCTTACTGACCACAAGAATTTGATTTACCTGGAGTCGGCCAAACGCTTGAATCCTAGACAGGCTAGGTGGGCCTTGTTTTTCACACGTTTTGATTTTGTGGTCTCTTTTCTTCCGGGCACTAAGAATGTCAAGGCAGACGCCCTCTCTAGGAGTTTCTTTGCTGATTCTCCTGTTGTGACCAAGCCTGCTACCATCTTAGGTGAGGGGGTAGTTCTTTCTGCCATCTCGCCCGATTTGAGACGTGCTCTGGAGGAGTTTCAGGAGGACAAACCTGAGCGTTGTCCCATTGGAAAATTGTATGTTCCTGACCAGTGGAGGAGAGAGTGATGTCTGAAGTTCATTGCTCTGCATTGGCTGGTCATCCAGGTATTTTTGGTACTAGAGATTTGGTGAGTTGGTCTTTTTGGTGGCCCGCCTTGTCTTTTGATGTCAGGAATTTTGTGCAGTCCTGTGGGACTTGCTCCCGGTCTAAACCTTGTTCTCGCTCTAGTGGGTTGTTGATGCCTTTGCCGGTGCCCAGGAGGCCATGGACCCTTATTTCAATGGATTTTATCTCTGATATGCCTGTCTCTCAGAGAATGACTGTTATTTGTGTGATTTGTGATAGATTCTCTAAGATGGTCCATCTTGTACCACTCCCTAACTTGCCATCTTCCTCAGAGTTGGTGCCCTTGTTTTTGCAACAGGTGGTTCGCTTGCACGGGATTTCTGAGAACATTGTATCTGACAAAGGAGTTCAGTTTGTGTCTAGATTTTGGAGGACTTTCTGTTCCAAGCTGGGAATTCAGTTGTCCTTCTCCTCTGCGTTTCACCCTCAGACCAATGGGCAGACGGAGAGAACAAACCAGTCTTTGGAGTCGTATTTGAGATGTTTTATTTCTGCTGATCAGGATGATTGGGTTTCATTTTTGCCCTTGGCCGAATTTGCTTTAAATGATAGAGCTAGTTCTGCCACTTTGATGTCACTTTTTTTTTGTAACTGGGTTTCATCCTCGATTCTCTTCAGGGCAGGTGGAGTCTTTTGCCTGCCCAAGTGTTGACACTGTGGTGGAGAGAATGCACCAGATCTGGGACCAAGTGGTGGATAGGTTGTCTCTCTCCCAGGAAAAGGCCCAGCGGTTTTCCCACCGTCATAGGACAATTGGTCCCCAGTTTAAGGTGGGCGACATGGTTTGGTTATCATCAAAGAATATCTCTATGAAGGTGGCTTCTCCAAAGTTTAAACCTAGATTTATTGGACCTTACAAGATTTTGGAGATTCTTAATCCTGTCTCTTTTCGATTGGCTCTTCCTGTTACATTTAAGATCCATAACGTGTTTCTTAAGTCTCTGTTAAAGAGGTTTGTTGAGCCAGTAGTTCCTGTGGTGGCACCTCCTGACCCTGTATTGGTGGAAGGTAATGTGGAATATGAGGTTGAGAAGATTCTGGATTCTTGCCTGGCTAGACGGAGACTCCAGTATTTGGTTAAATGGAAGGGTTATGGCCAGGAGGATAATTCTTGGGTCCCTGCATCCGATATTCATGCCGAAAGATTGGTTCGTGCTTTTCATCGGGCCCATCCTGATCGTCCTGGAGGTGTGGATGAGGGTTAGGTGACCCCTCCTCAAGGGGGAGGTACTGTTGTGAGTTCATTTTCCCCTTCACCGTTGATGTCTGATGAACTCCCTCTGCTGGTGAAGAGAGGTAGTGAAATTGATTGGGTTGAGAAGAACCTGTCATCTGAACAGGTGGAGCCTGATTGGACACCCGGAATCACTGAGTGGATATAAGGCAGCCGACGCCCTACAGGGGTGCTGGTGATCCTTTCTGCTCTGAGCTCTTGCAAACCAGTTCAGTACCTGTCTTCTGAAAGCTAAGTATTTGCTCTCTTATTTTTCCATAAGATATTGTCTGTTTACTTAGTGTTTGTGTTCTGCCTGCCCTTGTTGGTACAGGCTGAGCTCCATTTTTGTCTCTGGTCTAGTTGATCTTTTGCTCAGTCTTCAGAATATACCTGAGTGCTGATATAGTGTTTTTGAAGTCTATTGACTTCAGGGCCTTTTTTCTATCAGACGTGTTGGACATTATTTTGGCAGAATTATTGTGGATTGCAGCCAGCATCTTTTCTGTCCTTTCCTATTTAGTTAGTTTGGCCCCATCGTTTGCTCAACCTGTCTTTCTGTCTGTGTTTGTGTTTTCATCTACTTTTCACCGACAATACATGTTGGGGGCTATCTATTGCTTTGGGGTCTGCTCTGGGGCAGTTTAGATTTCCCCTTTCTTTCTTTAGGCTTATTTAGTTCTCCAACTGTGAACGAAGGGTCTAGGGCACCGTAGGAACCCCCCACGGCTACTGTTAGTTGTGTGAATAGGATCAGGGGTCTGCAATCCGATAGCTACCAACCTCTCCGGTTTTCTGGACTTAGCTTGTATTTTTGTTTTTTGCTCCTTCGGTGACTCATTCATAACAGGCTTCTTTAGATGTCCATTTTGCAAGTCTGCAGGAAAATCTCACCAGATGGATGTCAAACGGATGCTTACATGCGAATCAAATCGGTTCTACGCTGGAAAATCGGATCACAAATGGTGCCATGGTGAAGAAACCTTCGTGCGATTTCAGACCGTTAAAATCGGACCGATTTTTTAATTGTTGTGTGTGACTCCAACCTAATTGTCCCAAAAGCCCCACCTGCTGTCATCTATCGGACTTTCATATAACTCTCATCATTCTCCCGTGCTCATGCTGATCGCTGGCAGAGAAGGGGAGAATGATGAGAGCCGTCTTCAGCACCTGTCACCAGGGAACAGCGCTTACTGTAGCGCTTCTTACCCGGCAGCCGTCTGTGTTATACTGATGCGGCACACTAGTGGCAAACGGTTGCCACATGTGTGCAGCACATATTACACACACACAGACACATGGTCACACGAACACGGATATCCCCAGTACCAGCTTTTCTGGTACTGGAAATATCAGGACATGTGAAGAGGCCTAAAATAGTGAGAAGCATTTAAGCAGAAGCTGATAAACAGTGGTCAGGTCACTTCTTTAAACCACTTGGCATCTTTACAAATATAAAGTAGTAAATAAAGCTGAAAAGATAATTTAAAAAAGCACAGCAAGCTGATTTTACATTGCAGTACATGTGTTTATTGCTTTTTGAGTTTATTTAGTACTTTTTCATTGTGCAAGCTGGCCTGAAAGATACATTGTATGCACATACCCTCAGGATGCAAATGAAAATAAGTTTTGGCTAGTTTAGAAATACACAAAATTTGAATAAATTGGAAATGAAAAAAATTATTATACAAGAGGCAAGACATTTACATCAAAAAGCTCCTATTAAGTGAATTTATGAGGGAACTGTGGAACGTTATAACAATTGTACATCCCCTTCAATGCATTCCACACAGTGAATATGTAAGTGGCCTTGAATCATTTATGCCTACATGCAGGAAACTGATAAATTTTGAACAAATTTAATTGAAATCACCCCTGGAGTGAGTTTGAAGGAAGGATTAAATTTAATGGTCTCACAGAGTGCCATAGCACAAGACTGCCTGCTTCTGAGGTCTATTTTTTCCTTCAAAGAAAAGCTAAACCTTAACCAAAGCGTAAATTTGAGTTTAATCACATCTCAGAAATGGAAATCACTTACTTTACTATGTAATGAGACTTAAAGAAGATGTTCAACTACGCAAATCACAAAGTTTAGTTTCACTTAAACAGTGTGATTCATAGATATTTTATCCACATTACGTATTAGTACATTATTAGGTACCTAAGTCTGATAATTGAGATTCCTTCAGCATAAAACAAGTTTGCCATTAACGAAAAAGAAAAGTTAGGATTTAACCAACCCTATTGTTGCTGTGTTAATTTAAAATACAATTGGAAATAAGTGTTCTATTGTGTGATAAAAATATAACTGTCTATAGAAATGAGAGAGTCAAATAGTAAAGATTTAAATTGTATCCCAACACTATTGACAAAGGGCAATTCATTCTTACTAGCCTCCAAGTTTATTTTCCACTACATTAGACACAAAATGCTGACATTTCCTGTGTTCCATAGGTCACTTGTCAGCTTGGCCGTGTAGCTTTGGACAGGATCCGCAAATAGTGAGATAATGATAGATATATTAGACTGAATAAGGCACAATAAAGTTGAAGTCCCAACATTACTCTGTACACATAAACAAGACAGCTAAAGTTTTGAGGCCTCTGCCCTTCCATATTAGAGATGTACAGTACATGCTGCTCACATATTAACCCCTTAACAACCAGGGTATTTTTGGTTTGGCATTTTCATTTATTGCTCCCCTTCTTCCCAGAGCCATAACTTTTTTATATTTGGTCAAAATGGCCACATGAGGGCTTGTTTTTTGTGGGACAAGTTGTACTTTTTAACGACACCATTGATTTTACCATGTTGTGTAACAGAAAAGGGAAAAAAAATTCCAAGTGCGGTGAAATTGCAAAAAAAAAGTGCAATCCCACACTTGTTTTTTGGGTTTTTTACTAGGTTCACTAAATGGTAAAACTGACCTGCTATTATGATTCTGCAGGTCATTACGAGTTCATAGACACCAAACATGCCTAGGTTCTTTTTTATCTAAGTGGTGAAAAGTTTGTTAAATAAAAAGTTGACATTTTCTGACACCCGTAACGTTTCCATTTTGGTGGCTCTGGGGCTGGGTGAGGGCTTATTTTTTTGCGTGCCGAGAAGACTTTTATTGATACCATATTGGTGCAGATACGTTATTTTGATCACCCATTATTGCATTTTATTGCACTGTTGCAGCGACCAAAAAACGTAATTCTGGCGTTTCGTTTTTTTAATCACTACACCGTTTACCAATTTGATTATTTCTTTTTATATTGATAGACTGGGCGATTTTGAATGCAACTATACCAAATGTGTACATTTGATTTTTTTTATTGGTTTTACTTTGAATGGGGCGAAAAGGGGGCAATTTGATCTTTTATATTTTTTGTTTTTTTTAATATTTTTAAAAACATTTATTTTACTTTTTGCATGTTTCAATAGTCTCCATGGGAGACTAGAAGTTGCACTTGTCCAATCGCCTCTGATACATATTGCAGGGCTGCAGCATTGTTCTATGTATCAGAAATGCTTACTTGTTATGAGCGCCAACCACCAGGCGGCGCTCATAGCGATCCAGCAATGACAACCACAGGGGCCTTCTCCTGACCCAGGATTGTCATGCCAACCCATCGGTGACGCATGGTCATGTGACACGGGCGCCGATGGGAGGAGGAAAGGACGCGCTTCCTGTGCGTGCATGTTAAATGCCGCTGTCAGAGTTTGACAGCGGCATTTAACACGTTAACAGCTGCAGGTGAATCGCAATTTTACCAGCTGCTGTTCCGGGCACATGTCAGCTGATTAGATCAGCTGTCATGTCCCTGAAAAGTTGTGGGTTCATCGCCAGAGCCCGCAACAAACACAGGGAGTCATCCAAAAATGGACTGTGTCTGCCAGTGGACATTATACAGCAGACATGGCGCTCATATCAGACATAGTACACACAGAATGTACACATTTGACACATACTGTACACACCATTCACATACTAAATACATAGAGTAGACACAGCGTTTGTACATTAGACACATGCACCACAAACCCCTCACATGTTAGGCATATACAGCACACACTGCTCACATATTAGACACACAGCAAACACGGCTCACATATAAAGTACATATAGCATTTACACCAGAGGCGCAGCTAGGGTTTTGGTTCAGGAGGAAGGAGCAAAACTTCTGAGAGGGTCCCTAATCAGGCAACCTTGATTGCAGATTGCCATGCTATTGCTGAAAATTATCTCTACATAAAGACGAACATGGATATTACCATATTAATGCCATATGGTCAGTGGTAAATACCAGTCCCAAGGAACATACAAGTTATTACAGCACAGTTACAGATGGTGACTTAAAGCTGACGTTCTTTCTGATGGAATCATTCACTTTCATGTCTTTTCTATCTGGCCCAGACCAACATGATAACTTCTCGCAGCTAGGACTCGGCTGCAGATATTACAACAAAGACACACTTCACTTTTCATATTTTCAGCACTGTCCCAATGGGACTATTCCCAACCTGCATAAACTCCTCATCCTGCTAATACCCCAATGCTGAGCCGCTGCTGCAGTATGTGTCCCTATTACTGCACCTGCTGTGTGGTTCTCTGCACCCTAAAAATTCTAAAGCAACTCTCTAGGATACAATAATGTCGGGTGCAAGTGCCCTAGAAAACAGTGCCCACATTTTGTCTGCTATAAAGTAATAATGCCCTCTGTGTGCCCTTTTGACAGTCACAGTAACCTGAGTTCCCCTATAACAATAAGTGCCCACTTTACATTTAATAATGTCCAGAGTTTCCCCTTTGTACACATCCTCTATTCACAGTATGATGCTTTCTTATACACAATATAATGCCCCCTCACTATATATATACTGACCTCTTAGTATCCCCCAAACTGTTTGATGGCTCTAACACTGTATGATAGCCCCATCACTCTAATATCCACACTGTATGATGGCCCACTAGGTAGCCTTCATATAGTATAATGCACCAGAAAGTCCTCAATATAGTCCTCAATATATTATAATGCACTCCCCATAGACATCCATATAGTATAATGTACTCCCATAGGCCTCCATATAGTATAATGTACTCCCATCTTCAGACTCTATATTGTATAATGCATTCCCCATAGACAGACTCTATAGTATAATTCACTCTCTATAGGTAGACTCAATATAGCATAATGCACCCCCATAGGCAGCCTCTATAGTGTAATGCACTCCACATAGGCAGACTTTATAGTATAAAGCACCCCCCATAGGCAGACTCTATAGTACAATGAACCCCCCATAGGCAGACTCTATAGTATAATGCATTCCCTATAGGCAGACTCTATATAGTATAATGCACCCTCCATAGACAAACTATATATAATATAATGCACTCCCATAGGCAGACTCTATAGTACAATGAACCCCTCATAGGCACACTCTATATAATATAATACACCCCCCCATAGGCAGACTCTTTAGAATATAATACACCCCATAGGGAGACTCAATATAGTATAATGCACCCCCCTATAGTCAGACTTTATAGTATAGTGCAGCCCCTAATATAATGCACAACAATAGGCAGACTCTATAGCATAATGCACCTCTCATAGGCAGACTCTATAGTATAATGCACCTCTCATAGGCAGACTCTATAGTATAATGCACCCCCATATGGAGACTCCGTATAATATAATGCAATCCCCCATAGGGAGACTCTATATTTTAAAATGCACCCTCCTATAGTCAGATTATATAGCATAATGCAGCCCCTATAGGCAGACTCTATATAATATAAAGCACCCTCATAAAAAATAAATACATACAATACTCACCTCTCTTCCTCATTTGGCCATTGCTCTGAGTGCCCACACCTCACCAAACAGCTGGCACCAAGTAGTGACATCATCGCAACACCCTGTCAGTGTCTGTGTCAGTGACATCAGATACTGATAGGAGGATGATGGGAGAGGGAGCTTAATGCTCCCACTCTCAGCAATGCGGTCAACTACATTGGAATCCAGCTGTCACAGTTGAGCTTGCGATGACGGGGGGGGGCACTCC
This sequence comes from Dendrobates tinctorius, assembly GCF_039654945.1. Taxonomy (NCBI): domain Eukaryota; kingdom Metazoa; phylum Chordata; class Amphibia; order Anura; family Dendrobatidae; genus Dendrobates; species Dendrobates tinctorius. Next base: position 23,400,027 of record NW_027361770.1, on the reverse strand, counting down.
TACTCAGGGGCCCCATAGCGACTTGGTGGCAGAGCAGGGAGATCGATTCTCCCAACTCTGCCAAAGAAAGTAACTGTATCAGCGTACTGTGTGCACCTATACAGTTACAGTAGTGTATCTCTGGGTGGGCTCCCTCAGAGCATGGAAACCAGGGCGCCCTCCCCTTCTGACCCCAGGGTAGCTATGCTACTGGTTTACACATTAGGTACATGCTGTAGACACCTTTCACATACCATAAACATAGAGTAGATGCAGCGTTTACTTATTAGACATACTGTATGCAGCACATATTGCTCACATACCAGATGCATAGAGTAGACACAATATTTAGGCACATGCTGTAAACACAGCTCACATATTGGACACACAATACACACAGTGTTTACACATTAGACACATGCAGCACACATTACTGACATACTGAATACATATAGTACACAAATTACTCATATATTGAATTCATGCTCTTCACACCTTTCATATATTGGACATACTGTATGTGTCACAAACATCGCTCACATATTGGATGTATGCCACACACTACACTGGGTGCAGAATTATTAGGCAAATGAGTATTTTGATTACATCATCCTTTTTACACATGTTGTCCTACTCCAAGCTGTATAGGCTTGAAAACCAACTGCCAATTATGTAAATCAGGTGATTTGCATATCTGTAATGAGGAGGGGTGTGGTCTAATGACATCAACACCCTATATAAGGTGTATTATTAGGCAACTTCCTTTCCTTTGGCAAGATGGGTCTGAAGAAAGATTTGACGGACTCTGAAAAGTAAAAAATTGTGAGATGTCTTGCAGAGGGATGCAGCAGTCTTGAAATTGCCAAACTTTTGAAGCGTGATCACTGAGCAATCAAGCGTTTCATGGCAAATATCCAACAGGGTCGCAAGAAGCGTGTTGATAAAAAGGCGCAAAATAACTGCCCATGAATTGAGGAAAATCAAGCGTGAAGCTGCCAAGCTGCCATTTGCCACCAGTTTTGCCATATTTCAGAGCTGCAACATTACTGGAGTATCAAAAAGCTCAAGGTGTGCCATACTCAGGGATATGGCCAAGCTAAGGAAGGCTGAAAAACGACCACCTTTCAACAAGAAACATAAAATAAAATGTCAAGACTGAGCAAAGAAATATCTTAAGACTGATTTTTCTAAGGTTTTATGGACTGATGAAATGAGAGCCACTCATTATGGGCCAGATGGATGGGCCCAAGGCTGGATCAGTAAAGAGCAGAGAGCTTCACTCCAACTCAGACGCCCGCAAGGTGGAGGTGGGGTACTGGTATGGGCTGGTATCATCAAAGATGAACTTGTGTGACCTTTTCGGGTTGAGGATGGAGTGAAGCTCAACTCCCAGACCTACTGGCAGTTTCTGTAAGACACCTTCTTCAAGCAGTGGTACAGGAAGAAGTAGGTATCGTTCAAGAAAAACATGATTTTCATGCAGGACAATGCTCCATCACATGCATCCAAATACTCCACAGCGTGGCTGGCCAGTAAAGGTCTAAAAGAAGAAAGAATAATGACATGGCCCCTTTGTTCACCTGATCTGAACCCCATGGAGAACCTGTGGTCCCTCATAAAATGTGAGATCTACAGGGAGTGAAAACATTACACCTCTCCGAACAGTGTCTGGGAGGCTGTGGAGGCTGCGGCACACAATGTTGATTGTAAACAGATCAAGCAACTGACAGAATCTATGGATGGAAGGCTTTTGAGTGTCATCGTAAAGAAAGGTGGCTATATTGGTCACTGATTTTTTTTGTTTTGTTTTTGAATGTCAGAAATGTTTATTTCTAAATTTTGTGCTGCTCTATTGGTTTACCTGGTGAAAATTAACACTTCACACGTCCTCATGGAAAAAATGGTGATGGTGAGATCCGTGGTCTGTGTGACATCTGTGAAAGAAGATATCGTGAGCACTACTGTGAAAGGTGCCTAGGTAGGTTCCCAAACCGTATAGTGATAAATAAACCTGGCCCTCAACTTAATGCAGTGAGAAGGAATTTTATTCAGTCCACAGTGAGTAGTACAGCAGCAAGCGTTTTGGTCAATCCAACCTTCGTCAGTTACTACACGAGATATATACATCAAATTAAATAATACAGAAAATAATGAAAAAATGTAAAAAAAAGACTGAAAAACAGGAACATACGAATATATATGCACATCCAAAAGGAAATAAGTGGTCATTGTTAACATGATTGCAGTACATGAGAAGAGATGGTGAAACTCAAGATTGGTAAAATCTAAGGTAATAAATTGTGTGTATTAAAAGAATAGTATAGTGTGGAGGAACCAAGTTTGACCCATGTGATTACATCACGGTATTAATCTGACTACAATATGCTATACTTTACTTATCTTCGACTGTCAAACTTGGTTGCTCCACACTATACTCTTCTTTTAATACCTACCATTTATTGCCTTAGATTTTACATTTTTTCATTATTTTCTGCATTATTTATTATTTCATTTGATGTATATATCTCGTGCAGTAACTGACGAAGGTCAGATTGACCGAAACATTTGCTGCTGTACTACTCACTGTGGGCTGAATAAAATTCCTTTTCACTGCATTAAATTGAATGCCAGGTTCATTACTTTATCAATACACATGTGACATCTGTGTGACATATGTGTGACAACTGTGTGCTGTCAGTGTGAAACGTTTGGAATCAAATGCAGAATAGAATTAAAGTGTTTGGTATCAAAGATGTTCAAAGATACAGATAGCGATGAAATATGATAGATAGATAGATATAGATATATAATCAGTGCTTTGTGTCTTTTTTGATAAATAAAAAACTAAAAAATAAACTGTGTGGGCTCCTATGTAGTTTTCAAAACCAGCATAGGGAAAGTCAACCCCTGGGGGACAAAATTAAAATTTGAGAAAGGGGCTATTAGTCCTAAATGTTGCCAGGCTATTTACAACAGTTCACAGCTGTTTGCTTAGCATTTACTGGTTAGTCTACACAGGGACCCTCCCAAAAAGTGAATTAGGGTCCCCTTTAAATTCTAAACAACAAAGGCTAAACAGCCAGCTGTGGGCTGATATTAATAGCCAGGAAAGGGGCCATGGATATCCCAAAGGCTAAGCAAGTAGCTGTGAGCTGTTATTGATAGCCAGGGAACTTTTGGGGATGTCCCTTTTTCCAGGTTGGTAACATGAGCCCCCGACCGTGGGCTTTCCCTATGCTGGTTATCAAATTACGCTGGAGCCCACACGGCTCATTTTTTTAAAATTGAATTCTTTATTTTACACACAGTGGATGCTTAATACAAATCCCATCATTGTTGCCTGGTCGCACTGATCTCAGGGAGGCCAGGAGACATTGATCAGAGATGTCTTCAGCACAGCATGAAGTGTATCGCTTTTTCCCAGGCACTGGCACATGTCATGCTGATGACACATGGATGTCATCAGTGTGCATACATATGTCACGCATTTTGTCAGTTGTACGAATAAAAAAAACTGACATGTCTGCAAGTTTTTCACATGGGACACACAGTCCGTGTGAAAAACCTGACATGTGCACACCACCATTGAATACAGTAGGTGGGCGTGTCCATATTTGATGTCCTTAAAAAATGAACCATACGCAGACACAAATCTCTCAAATATTAGGAACATGTTGCAAACACTCACATGTTAGACACATTCCGTTCAGCACACACCACTCAGGCATACTGCACACAAATGACACATGCATGACAGACATCATTTACATGTTAGATGTATATAAAATACACACCATGGATTTTGGGAGTTCTAATTGCTTTTTTAAGTATTTATGCTGAAAACAAAGTCGACCTCCACTATAGTGGCCAAAATTAGAGAGACCTCTGGTTACAACGATTCCACTACTTAAATGTTCAAGAACGACTTTGGCATCTATGCAGATGGACAGATGAAATGGTTTACCCTTTTCTAACTATGGATGAACTTTAAAACAACTACCAGGTGACAATGGGCTCCCATGACAAAGGTGATGTATATAATCTGCCAGCAGGGAGGTTATTTAAGGGAGGATGTCAGGCCAAAAATTGCAAAATCTATATTTTTGCAATGAGGCCCTTAAACAACAGGAAAAGTTTTCATGTCTTAAAAAGATGCTGGTAGCTAACACATTGTGGAGATGGTTGTTCTGGGGCCTGGGTATACTTGGTGGTGTATTATACCTAAAGTGCATTCATATAATCCCTTTAAAAATATGAAACTTTAATAAATTGAGGTAAAAAAACACCCCCTAGTGCACTAACACAATTAAACTCTATACAATAATAACCTACGATAGCCTGCAATCCCTTCCTGACAGTGGAGGTTGGCACCCTAAAAGATACGATTTGGCGCCCCCACTCTGCGGCGGCTGTCCCAGATTCAGGTTTGCCTCTCTATCTGGACACAAAAAAAAGGGAGAAAAAGACTAGGCTAATGATGGTATGCACATCCCAATAGACAATAAAAAACTTTGATTTCATATTGGATACAATAAGCTAAAAACATTTACAATGCAGACAAAGAACCAATGACCCAGACACCCCCAAAAAACAGGTAATATGAACCTGAGATGTGGCCCATATAGGACTATTCATAGCCACCCACAAGCAGGCACATATCATGCAATTCTTTATAACAAGACAGCCATGTACATTGCAGGGAAATATAAGGCAGAAAGACAGACTTGATATCAAGCATATAATAAATGTAAGAGCATTTTTAAATCCTAACTGCCCTAAAGCATGTGGAGCTAACCACAGAATGAAATTGCCTATGGCAAAAGACGCCCAAGAATGGTTATACCATGGTTAAAATTGCAAAGTTGCAGTGGATGCATAATGAGCAAATTAGAACCACCAGATACAGGTCAGAGCAGCAAGAGTCGCAAAGGGGTTAAAGAGAGGGGGTGGTAGGCAGGCCACACGCGTATCACCGCTGCGACTGGCGGCTTCGTCAGGGGAAGGGAGTCCAATATTGAAAAGAGTAGGTTTAAATACCTGTACCAATGATCAGAGAGGCGGAGCGATGCACAGCAAAGACACCTGGAACTCGTGGATGCACCAGCGTTATGGCTGTATCGCTGGCAGTAATAATCAGACATCCTAACAGCACATGCGCACTGTATGACACTGGTCACAAAGTTTACCATGGTGGCTATAGTAACGGCCGCACGTGCGCATATCATGCCACAGACTGCAAACAAGGCTGCCTCCAAACACAAAAATATAGACAGACGCAGAAGTTTGTAGTGGTCTAGGTAACGGCCAAGAAAAAAAGGTTTATATAAATGTAGGAGGCCGGAATTATGGCTATGCTGTCACCGTCGCAATAGTGCATGCTCGCTACGTATTAATGGCCCGAAGATGGTCTCGGCCATGCTTACACTGGTCAGAGAATTTACTCTGGTGGTAATAATGATGGCCGTGCGTGCGCACGAAATGCCACAGGCGGCAATCCATGACCCAAAGGTAATGACAGCCGTGCATACACTGGTCAGAACATTTGCTGTAGCGGTCATAGCAACAGCAGCACAAAAAGTTACAAGAGGCAAGCAGGGCTGCCCCCAGAGAAAAAATCCAGAAGTGCTCTGAAATCTGTGTATGGTGGCCTAAGTGATGGCCATAATAAAGGCCTCATGTGCGCATGAAAAAATAATAAAACACCAGGGTCGCAGCTATATCATCAAGATGGTAATCAGTCATCATGCACATTATGCATAGATAACCCAGGAGTTTGTTGAAGGAGGCATAATAATAGCCAGGCATGCATGCAAAGCGCCACCAGGGGCAGTCAAGCCACCTTCAACAGAAATCTGCAGCTGTGTGCAAAGAGTCTAACAACAGCTGCCACATTCTCGGCCACACATGCACATATGAAGCCGCATAAAATGAAACACAATTATATGGTCATAACTAGAGTTGAGCGAAACGGGTCAAAAAAATTCAAAAGTCGCCGACTTTTGGCAAAGTCGGGTTTCATGAAACGAAATCCAACCCTAGGATGAGGTCGGCCACGAGGTCGGCGACTTACGCGCCAAAGTCGCGTTTCAAAAGTTTGTTTTGCGCTCTTTTTCAGCCAATCAGGATCCACGGACACTGTGGGCAACGTGATGACCTAGGCACGGGTCACCACCATCTTTCAGAAGGGCATGCAAGTGATTGGCTTGCTTTGGTGGGCGTCACAGGGGGTATAAAAGGGCGTGCACGCCGACCGCCATCTTACTTCTGCCGATCTTAGTATAGGGAGAGGTTGCTGCTGATTCTGTAGGGAGAGCGTTAGGCAGGGAAGAAGACAAAAGAACTGCTTCTGCTGCTAGCGATTTGGCCTGCACAACACACAAGTCACTGTGTGTGCAGTGCAAGGGGAGGCTATATTGTGGTGTATCAGTGGTGTTGGTTGTTGGGCTGCCTTCTAAGGCTTCCTGACACGCTGGCATTGCTGTTTACCCACTGCTCCGCAAACTGCTTTTTTAAAAGCAATCCAATCTCCCTTATTCTCTAGTCACTTTGGTCACAGCTGTGCCATCGAGCGTGTCACATAGCGCTCAGATATCAGTGGGCCTCACACAATCCACAAGTGTCCAGTGTCCAAAAGTGTACGCAGAGATTCAAAATCTCCATTATACTCTCGTCACTTTGGTCACAGGCAGCTGTGCCATCGAGCGTGTCACATAGCGCTCAGATATCAGTGGGCCTCACACAATCCACAAGTGTCCAGTGTCCAAAAGTGTACGCAGAGATTCAAAATCTCCATTATCCTCTCGTCACTTTGGTCACAGGCAGCTGTGCCATCGAGCGTGTCACATAGCGCTCAGATATCAGTGGGCCTCACACAATCCACAAGTGTCCAGTGTCCAAAAGTGTACGCAGAGATTCAAAATCTCCATTATCCTCTCGTCACTTTGGTCACAGGCAGCTGTGCCATCGAGCGTGTCACAAAGCGCTCAGATATCAGTGGGCCTCACACAATCTACAAGTGTCCAGTGTCCAAAAGTGTACGCAGAGATTCAAAATCTCCATTATCCTCTCGTCACTTTGGTCACAGGCAGCTGTGCCATCGAGCGTGTCACATAGCGCTCAGATATCTGTGGGCCTCACACAATCCACAAGTGTCCAGTGTCCAAAGTGTACGCAGAGATTCAAAATCTCCATTATCCTCTCGTCACTTTGGTCACAGGCAGCTGTGCCATCGAGCGTGTCACATAGCGCTCAGATATCAGTGGGCCTCACACAATCTACAAGTGTCCAGTGTCCAAAAGTGTACGCAGAGATTCAAAATCTCCATTATCCTCTCGTCACTTTGGTCACAGGCAGCTGTGCCATCGAGCGTGTCACATAGCGCTCAGATATCAGTGGGCCTCACACAATCTACAAGTGTCCAGTGTCCAAAAGTGTACGCAGAGATTCAAAATCTCCATTATCCTCTCGTCACTTTGGTCACAGACAGCTGTGCCATCGACCGTGTCACATAGCGCTCAGATATCAGTGGGCCTCACACAATCCACAAGTGTCCAGTGTCCAAAAGTGTACGCAGAGATTCAAAATCTCCATTATCCTCTCGTCACTTTGGTCATAGGCAGCTGTGCCATCGAGCGTGTCACATAGCGCTCAGATATCAGTGGGCCTCACACAATCTACAAGTGTCCAGTGTCCAAAAGTGTACGCAGAGATTCAAAATCTCCATTATCCTCTCGTCACTTTGGTCACAGGCAGCTGTGCCATCGAGCGTGTCACATAGCGCTCAGATATCAGTGGGCCTCACACAATCCACAAGTGTCCAGTGTCCAAAAGTGTACGCAGAGATTCAAAATCTCCATTATCCTCTCGTCACTTTGGTCACAGGCAGCTGTGCCATCGAGCGTGTCACATAGCGCTCAGATATCAGTGGGCCTCACACAATCCACAAGTGTCCAGTGTCCAAAAGTGTACGCAGAGATTCAAAATCTCCATTATCCTCTCGTCACTTTGGTCACAGGCAGCTGTGCCATCGAGCGTGTCACATAGCGCTCAGATATCAGTGGGCCTCACACAATCTACAAGTGTCCAGTGTCCAAAAGTGTACGCAGAGATTCAAAATCTCCATTATCCTCTCGTCACTTTGGTCACAGGCAGCTGTGCCATCGAGCGTGTCACATAGCGCTCAGATATCAGTGGGCCTCACACAATCTACAAGTGTCCAGTGTCCAAAAGTGTACGCAGAGATTCAAAATCTCCATTATCCTCTCGTCACTTTGGTCACAGGCAGCTGTGCCATCGAGCGTGTCACATAGCGCTCAGATATCAGTGGGCCTCACACAATCCACAAGTGTCCAGTGTCCAAAAGTGTACGCAGAGATTCAAAATCTCCATTATCCTCTCGTCACTTTGGTCACAGGCAGCTGTGCCATCGAGCGTGTCACATAGCGCTCAGATATCAGTGGGCCTCACACAATCCACAAGTGTCCAGTGTCCAAAAGTGTACGCAGAGATTCAAAATCTCCATTATCCTCTCGTCACTTTGGTCACAGGCAGCTGTGCCATCGAGCGTGTCACATAGCGCTCAGATATCTGTGGGCCTCACACAATCTACAAGTGTCCAGTGTCCAAAAGTGTACGCAGAGATTCAAAATCTCCATTATCCTCTCGTCACTTTGGTCACAGGCAGCTGTGCCATCGAGCGTGTCACATAGCGCTCAGATATCAGTGGGCCTCACACAATCCACAAGTGTCCAGTGTCCAAAAGTGTACACAGAGATTCAAAATCTCCATTATCCTCTCGTCACTTTGGTCACAGGCAGCTGTGCCATCGAGCGTGTCACATAGCGCTCAGATATCAGTGGGCCTCACACAATCCAAAAGTGTCCACTGTCCACAAGTGTGTGCAGAAATTCTAAATCTCCCCTGTCCTATAGACACCTTTTACCTTGTTTTACATTACTATATAGTTTGTTGGATTTTGTCTACATTTCTACCAAAAATGAGGAAGGCTGGTGGAAGAGGCCGTGGAATTGGGCGGGGGTTGGCAGCTGGTAATGATGGTGTTGGTGGTGGATCTGATGGTAGTGGCAAGAGCAAAATAGGACCGAATGCAGGAGGTGCTGACCCTGCGTCATCGTCTGGCTACATAAGGCCTCGAACGCTTAGTTTTCTAGGAGTTGGCAAACCGCTTTTAAAGGCAGAGCATCAGGAAAAAGTTTTGTCTTACATTGCTGACTCAGCCTCCAGCTCTATCGCCTCCTCTTCTTCAGTTGTAAAAAGTAAAAGCACTGAGTCGTCATTGGAGGCTCATGTTCATGAACCACACCTTTCCTTGTGTCCTTCACCCCAACCAAGATTGAAGGATGACGCAGGCCATACTACTGATTACTCCATGGAACTGTTTTCACATACCATGCCTGGATTATCAAGTCAAATGGTGAATTACCCAGGCCAAGATGAATCTGACATGGAGTGCACTGATGCACAGCCGCTGATGCAGGATTCTGCTGGTACATTCACTCAGAGCACTACATTGTCCTCGCAGTGTACAGAGCCAGATTTTGACCCTGATGAGACTCAGGTGCCCCTTCCCGCACACTATACCACCATACACGGTGACACAGAGAAAGGTGCACATGACATAGAAGAGGAGGTGATGGATGACCCAGTTGTTGACCCAGATTGGCATCCATTGGGGGAAGAGGGTGCTGCTTCCAATAGCTCAGATGAGGAGCATCCACAGCAGACATCGACATCGCAACAGCTGTTTTCTGGCAGGCCCGGAGCACTCCAAAGACAGGTTCCAAACATCAAAAGAGTTGCTGGACAGCTTGTCCAGAGGGTCAAAAGATCACAGCGTGCTAGGCCGCAAAATGTCTGCCAAAGTAGGAAGAGTGCAGTGTGGCACTTTTTTGAACAAAATCCTCATGATCAGGCCAAGGTTATCTGTAAGAAGTGCGCAAAGACCTTTAGCCGAGGGAAAAATCTGAAAAATTTGAATACCAGTTGCATGCTTAGACATTTAACCAGCATGCACTTGCAAGCGTGGACACAACACCAAACCTCAAGTGCCACATGTGCAACTGATCACAACGAAGGTAGTCAGCAACGCTACATTGTTTCCCCCACTGTAAGCCCACCGGTTAGCACAGCAGCAAATGTTGAGGTGTCGTTGCAAGGCCACAGCAGTCAGGGAATCCCACTGTTATATCAACGAAAGACTGATTCTAGGCCATCAGAAAGAACACCAACTCCATCACCATCATCAACCCTCTCTCAGTCCGCCCTGTCCACCGCTACTTCCACCATATGCAGCTCTCAAGTCCAGCTCACCCTCCCAGACACTATGAGTAGGTCAAGAAAGTACTCAGTCTCTCATCCGCGTACACTGGGTTTGAACGCCCACATTGCCAAACTAATCTCGTTTGAGATGATGCCCTTTCGGTTGGTGGAAAGCACAGCTTTCCGCGAACTCATGGCCTATGCAGTACCACGCTATGACCTACCCAGTTGCCACTTCTTCTCTCGCAAAGCCATCCCAGCCCTCCACCATCATGTGAAAGACCGCATTGTCCATGCACTCAAGCAGTCAGTGAGCGGAAAGGTGCACCTCACAACTGATGCATGGTCCAGTCGGCATGGCCAGGGCCGTTACGTGTCCATCACTGCGCACTGGGTTAATGTGGTGGATGCAGGGTCCACAGGGGACAGCGGTGATGGGACAGTGCTGCCTAGCCCACGTATAGGAAACAGTTGGCTGTAGGCGTTCGACCCTCCTCCTCCTCCTCCTCCTCCTCCAGAAGCGAAAGCTCGTCCACAGAGCGCAGTCGTACGAGCACTCCATCTGCAGCTGCCACTGTTGCACACGATGTGTCCCCCTATCGAGCAGCTAGTGGAAAGCGTCAGCAGGCTGTGTTGCAGATGATGTGTTTGGGCGACAGACACACCGCCGAGGTGCTGGCCGAGTACTTGAAGCGACAAACTGAGTCATGGCTGGGCAGTGTACATCTTGAGGCAGGCAAGGTAGTTAGTGATAATGGCCGTAATTTTGTGGCAGCCATAGCCCTTTCAAAACTCAGTCACATACCTTGCTTGGCTCACACATTGAACCTGGTGGTGCAGTGTTTCCTCAAAAATTATCCGGAGTTAACAGCCCTGCTCCAGAAGGTGCGAAGACTGTGCGCGCACATCCGCCGGTCGCCTGTACACTCCGTTCGTATGCAGAAGCTGCAGCGATTGCTCCACCTTCCCAACCACCGCCTCATTATCGACATTGCAACAAGGTGGAACTCCACCCTGCACATGGTGGAGCGGCTGTGCGAGCAGAGGCAGGCCATAATGCATTTGTGGGAGGATACACGGCCAGGCACTTTGAGAGCAGACATGGAGTTGACAGGCATGCAGTGGTCGAAGCTGAAAGACCTTTGTAAAGTCCTTCAGTGTTTTGAGGAATGCACACGGCTGGTAAGCGCAGACGACACCATCCTAAGCATGAGCATCCCACTTATGCGTCTGCTCATGCAAACTTTGACGCACCTTAAGGAGCAGGCGTCTGCAGCCAATGTTGATGAGGAGGAAGAGGAGGAGGGAATCCTTGATGACATTCAGCCATTGACTGCTCAGGGACCTCTCCTGGACGAAGTGGAGGAAGAAGAGGAGGAGGAGGAGGAGGAGGATGATGGGGATGATTACTTAGGGGAGGAGGATGCATCTCGTGGGGCAAGTGAAAATGTTGGCGTGGCAAGGTCTGGTACAGGGTTTGTGCGTGACTGGAGGGATGTGGATTTGCCAGAAAGTGCTCCTCCACCCAGCACTCGCAGTGCATCATTGACACTGGGAACATTGGCCCACATGTCAGATTATGCCTTGCGGATCCTAAAAAGGGACCCCCGCATTGCCAAAATGATGAACGATGACGACTACTGGTTGGCCAGCATCCTGGATCCACTCTATAAAGGCAAATTACAAAACATCATGCCACAGGAGAACCTTGACCTAATATTGGCTAATAAACAAGCAACTCTGGTAAATCGGTTGCTTGAGGCATTCCCAGCACACAGCAGCGGTGATGGTTCTCACACGAGCCGTACGGGCCGGGGGCAGCTTGGCAGAGGTGTTCGTGGTGCACACAGCAGAAGTGGCGTTGGAGACAGGGGTTTCATGACAATGTTGTGGACTGATTTTTCAAATACCGCTCACACAACTGGTAATACTGCATCGATGGAAAGTGACAGGAGACAGCAGTTGTCAACTATGGTTACAAACTACTTTTCCTCCCATATCGATGTTCTCCCACACAGGTCATTCCCCTTTGACTATTGGGCCGCTAAACTGGACACCTGGCCTGAATTGGCCCAATATGCCTTACAGGAGCTCGCTTGCCCAGCTGCAAGTGTGCTATCGGAAAGAGTCTTCAGTGCAGCTGGATCAATCCTTACAGAAAAAAGGACCCGTCTGTCAACCCAAAATGTGGATGATCTAACCTTCATTAAAATGAACCACGCATGGGTTTCCAAGGATTTTGTCCCACCTTCCCCTGATGACACATAGGGTGACAGAAAAATGGCTTGCTTTGGTCCACCTCTTCCTGGTACTTCACCTATTTCGCCTTTTGCATCAGCTGAATGTCCAACATCAACATATGCCACTTTCTAAAACTCCCTAACTGTGCTGCCTCCCCCCCCATGGCCGGGGTCACCACCTACCGAAAGACACCGTGCGAGTGCCGTTGCCCTGGACAGGTGGGTAGGCCGACTCTTGGGCGCGGGCACTGGCACAGGGTCCCTCATAGTGCAATCAAGTGTCTCTGACGGCGGTGGTGCACACCCGCCGTCAGACACACCGCTGTAATATGAGGGGCCCAGTGCCAGTACCGACGCCCACGAGTGGGCCCCCCTTGCTTGGGCAGGGCCCCAGCATTTGCAATCTTTACCTCTCCCTGCTCCTCCTCTGTGTAATCTGGGCCGTCAAATCCATACTGTGCCTGACACCGTCTGAGCCTGCCTCCTGAGACATATATTTTGAATGTGTACGCTATCCATACATGTTATCCGGGGATACGGTACCCTTTCTAACCTTTGTGCAATGACGTGCAATCCATACTGGGCCTAACACCGTCTGAGCCTGCCTCATGCTGTATAGACATATATTTTGAATGTGTACGCTATCCATACATGTTATCCGGGGATACGGTACCCTTTCTAACCTTTGTGCAATGACGTGCAATCCATACTGGGCCTAACACCGTCTGAGCCTGCCTCATGCTGTATAGACATATATTTTGAATGTGTACGCTATCCATACATGTTATCCGGGGATACGGTACCCTTTCTAACCTTTGTGCAATGACGTGCAATCCATACTGGGCCTTACACCGTCTGAGCCTGCCTCATGCTGTATAGACATATATTTTGAATGTGTACGCTATCCATACATGTTATCCGGGGATACGGTACCCTTTCTAACCTTTGTGCAATGACGTGCAATCCATACTGGGCCTAACACCATCTGAGCCTGCCTCATGCTGTATAGACATATATTTTGAATGTGTACGCTATCCATACATGTTATCCGGGGATACGGTACCCTTTCTAACCTTTGTGCAATGACGTGCAATCCATACTGGGCCTAACACCGTCTGAGCCTGCCTCATGCTGTATAGACATATATTTTGAATGTGTACGCTATCCATACATGTTATCCGGGGATACGGTACCCTTTCTAACCTTTGTGCAATAACGTGCAATCCATACTGGGCCTAACACCGTCTGAGCCTGCCTCATGCTGTATAGACATATATTTTGAATGTGTACGCTATCCATACATGTTATCCGGGGATACGGTACCCTTTCTAACCTTTGTGCAATGACGTGCAATCCATACTGGGCCTAACACCGTCTGAGCCTGCCTCATGCTGTATAGACATATATTTTGAATGTGTACGCTATCCATACATGTTATCCGGGGATACGGTACCCTTTCTAACCTTTGTGCAATGACGTGCAATCCATACTGGACCTAACACCGTCTGAGCCTGCCTCATGCTGTATAGACATATATTTTGAATGTGTACGCTATCCATACATGTTATCCGGGGATACGGTACCCTTTCTAACCTTTGTGCAATGACGTGCAATCCATACTGGGCCTAACACCGTCTGAGCCTGCCTCATGCTGTATAGACATATATTTTGAATGTGTACGCTATCCATACATGTTATCCGGGGATACGGTACCCTTTCTAACCTTTGTGCAATGACGTGCAATCCATACTGGGCCTAACACCGTCTGAGCCTGCCTCATGCTGTATAGACATATATTTTGAATGTGTACGCTATCCATACATGTTATCCGGGGATACGGTACCCTTTCTAACCTTTGTGCAATGACGTGCCATCCATACTGGGCCTAACACCGTCTGAGCCTGCCTCATGCTGTACAGACATATATTTTGAATGTGTACGCTATCCATACATGTTATCCAGGGATACAGTACCCTTTCTAACCTTTGTGCAATCACGTGCAATCCATACTGGGCGTGAGAACGGCTGGCGAGCTGTTAAGCAAGCTACAGCACCTGTCCAGACAAGTACAGGGATTCCCTAGCGAGGAAACTTATTTGATTGTTTTCAATGTTGTGACAGCAATTTTTGGGGAGCACTATACTCTGGAGAATGATAGATGGGGCCCACCATACACTGGAACATTCCAAAGGTGGACATCAGACACTGGAGCAGCATTTACAGGGCCCATTATACACTAGAGCATTAGAAATGGGGCCCATTATGTTTGGAGCATTATTTGGGCCCATAAGACAGTGGAGCTTCATCCATGGGGACCAACATATATTGTAGCATTATGTGGAGCTCATCATATACTGTTTCAAACATTATATGGGACCAATGATTCTGTATGGAGAAATAGATGGGCCTCGTCATGAGATGTAAAAAGTGAGGTATTTTTCATTGTACTATACCGCTATTTCTCTGCCGTATCGGAGCATGATGAGTTGTGGTATGTGTTAAAGGGGCGCTCTTTCGCCCAGGGCACATGAAAACCTGGAGCCAGCCCTCCCCCCCACAGTTTGTAGCCAAATAACCCCCATTTTTCAGTGCGTAACTTGTAATATGAAGTTAATTAAGGTTGACAAGCTTAAGAAAGAAGAATTGATGCTTTTGGCATTCAAATGGGCACTGTAGGTGTGTTTCCTGTCCTCCTCTCACTGCCGACTTTTATTCCCCATTGACTTACATTGGGTTTCGTGTTTCGGGACGACCCCGACTTTTCCCTATAATCGGACGATCTTGCTCGACCCGACTTTTGGAAAAGTCGGGTTTTACGAAACGAAACGCGACCCTAAAAAACCAAAAGTCGCTCAACTCTAGTCATAACTAGAGTTGAGCGACTTTTGTTTTTTTAGGGTCGAGTTTCGTTTCGTTAAACCCGACTTTTCCAAAAGTCGGGTCGAGCAAGATCGGCCGATTATAGGGAAAAGTCGGGGTCGTCCCGAAACACGAAACCCAATGTAAGTCAATGGGGAATAAAAGTCGGCAGTGAGAGGAGGACAGGAAACACACCTACAGTGCCAATTTGAATGCCAAAAGCATCAATTATTCTTACTTAAGCTGGTCAACATTAATTAACTTCATAATACAAGTTGCGCACTGAAAAATGGGGGTTATTTGGCTAAAGTTGTGGGGGGGGTAGGGCTGGCTCCAGGTTTTCATGTGCCCTGGGCGAAAGAGCGCCCCTTTAACACATACCACAACTCATCATGCTCCGATACGGTAGAGAAATAGCGGTATAGTACAATGAAAAATACTTCACTTTTTACATCTCATGTCGAGGCACATCTATTTCTCCATACAGAATCATTGGTCCCATATAATGTTTGAAACAGTATATGATGAGCTCCACATAATGCTACAGTATATGTTGGTCCCCATAGATGAAGCTCCACTGTCTTATGGGCCCAAATAATGCTCCAAACATAATGGGCCCCATTTCTAATGCTCTAGTGTATAATGGGCCCTGTAAATGCTGCTCCAGTGTCTGATGTCCACCTTTGGAATGTTCCAGTGTATGGTGGGCCCCATCTATCATTCTCCAGAGTATAGTGCTCCCCAAAAATTGCTGTCCCAGCATTGAAAACAATCAAATAAGTCTCCTCGCTAGGGAATCCCTGTACTAGTTTGGACTCCTCGTCGTCCCCATCTTCCCCATCTTCCATCTCACTGCACAGTATTTCAACCTTGCAAGTGCTGTGATCCTGAGCAAGCAGGGGGGGCCCACTCGTTGGCGACGGCACTGGCACAGGGCCCCTGATAGTACGGTGGTGTGTCTGATGGCGGGTGGGCCGAACCTGCACTTTCATCTGCAGCTTCCTCTTTGTCACCGTGTAAGATGGAACTGTATATGGGAAGGGTAACCTGAGTTTCATCAGGGTCAGATTCAGGCCGTGTAGCGTGCAAGGGGAATGTAGTGGTCTGGGTCAATGTACCAGCAGATTCATCGAGCAGTGGCTGGTCATCAGTGCACTTGTGTCGCCCCCAGGAGTACGGTCGCCACACTAGGGAGTGTGATGTCATGCTTGGGAGCAACAAAGGATCTCTCTAGCAGGTTAACTGATTGGGCGGCGTTATTCCCACGAGTCATGACCCTCCAAACAGTGTTCATGAAGGCAAAGTGTTTGTTTTACGTGGGCAGTATGGTTGCAAAGCTGAACGTTAAAGGAATGTCCAGAAGGGCACCACCAGGAGTGGAGCCTACGGTTAAATTCGACTCCACCTGGGAAACCTCAACCATGCCAGCTACAGAACAGATGCACACATTGCAAGCTTAATTCCGTTAACGAACGAGACTCCGTCATGCCCCGCGGTCCGAGTCTGGCTTACTAGAGGGACACGTGAGGCTCTGGCACATGAGATTGGCCAATAACTGGTGTGTCATGCCCTTACATGTCCGTGGCTGCATGTGCGCTACACTGAAAAGGCCAGCGTTTGTCGCTTACAGGTGCAGATAACCCGCTGAACAACGTTAGTGATGGGGATCACTGATTACAATTATTACCCGCGAACGATGATTTCCCAGTAAGTGCAGGTCAACCGCAGTTCCGGAATTAGGCCTAACCGTCATTCCTGAAAAAATGAAAAACTTACGTGTGCAAACCACAGGTGCTGTAGCTTGCTTAACAGCTCGCCAGCCGTTCTCACGCCCAGTATGGATTACACGTGATTGCACAAAGGTGAGAAAGGGTACCGTATCCCCGGATAACATGTATGGATAGCGTACACATTCAAAATATATGTCTATACATCAGGAGGCAGGCTCAGACAGTGTTAGGCCCAGTATGGCTTGCACGTGATTGCACAAAGGTGAGAAAGGGTACCGTATCCCCGGATAACATGTATGGATTGCGTACACATTCAAAATATATGTCTATACATCAGGAGGCAGGCTCAGACGGTGTTAGGCCCAGTATGGCTTGCACGTGATTGCACAAAGATGAGAAAGGGTACCGTATCCCCGGATAACATGTATGGATAGCGTACACATTCAAAATATATGTCTATACATCAGGAGGCAGGCTCAGACGGTGTTAGGCCCAGTATGGCTTGCACGTGATTGCACAAAGGTGAGAAAGAGAACCGTATCCCCGGATAACAAGTATGGATAGCGTACACATTCAAAATATATGTCTATACATCAGGAGGCAGGCTCAGATGGTGTAAGCTTCGACCACTGCACACCTGTCAACTCCATGTCTGCTCTCAAAGTGCCTGGCCGTGTATCCTCCCACAAATGCATTATGGCCTGCCTCTGCTCGCACAGCCGCTCCACCATGTGCAGGGTGGAGTTCCACCGTGTTGCAATGTCGATAATGAGGCGGTGGTTGGGAAGGTGAAGCAATCGCTGCAGCTTCTGCATACGAACGGAGTGTACAGGCGACCGGCGGATGTGCGCGCACAGTCTTCGCACCTTCTGGAGCAGGGCTGTTAACTCCGGATAATTTTTGAGGAAGCACTGCACCACCAGGTTCAAGGTGTGAGCCAAGCAAGGTATGTGGCTGAGTTTTGAAAGGGCTGTGGCTGCCACAAAATTATGGCCGTTATCACTAACTACCTTGCCTGCCTCAAGATGTACACTGCCCAGCCATGACTCAGTTTATCGCTTCAAGTACTCGGCCAGCACCTCGGCGGTGTGTCTGTCGCCCAAACACATCATCTGCAACACAGCCTGCTGACGCTTTCCACTAGCTGCTCGATAGGGGGACAACTCATGTGCAACAGTGGCAGCTGCAGATGGAGTGCTCGTACGACTGCGCTCTGTGGACGAGCTTTCGCTTCTGGAGGAGGAGGAGGAAGGTCGAATGCCTACAGCCAACTGTTTCCTATACCGTGGGTTAGGCAGCACTGTCCCACCACCGCTGTCCCCTGTGGACCCTGCATCCACCACATTAACCCAGTGCGCAGTGATGGACACGTAACGGCCCTGGCCATGCCGACTGGACCATGCATCAGTTGTGAGGTGCACCTTTCCACTCACTGACTGCTTGAGTGCATTGACAATGCGGTCTTTTACATGATGGTGGAGGGCTGGGATGGCTTTGCGAGAGAAGTGGCGACTGGGTAGGTCATAGCATGGTACTGCATAGGCCATGAGTTCGCGGAAAGCTGCGCTTTCCACCAACCGATAGGGCATCATCTCAAACGAGATTAGTTTGGCAATGTGGGCGTTCAAACTCAGTGTACGCGGATGAGAGACTGAGTACTTTCTTGACCTACTCATAGTGTCTGGGAGGGTGAGCTGGACTTGAGAGCTGCATATGGTGGAAGTAGCGGTGGACAGGGTGGACTGAGAGAGGGTTGATGATGGTGATGGAGTTGGTGTTCTTTCTGATGGCCTAGATTCAGTATTTCGTTGATATAACAGTGGGATTCCCTGACTGCTGTGGCCTTGCAACGACACCTCAACATTTGCTGCTGTGCTAACCGGTGGGCTTACAGTGGGGGAAACAATGTAGCGTTGTTGACTACCTTCTTTGTGATCAGTTGCACATGTGGCACTTGAGGTTTGGTGTTGTGTCCACGCTTGCAAGTGCATGCTGGTTAAATGTCTAAGCATGCAACTGGTATTCAAATTTTTCAGATTTTTCCCTCGGCTAAAGGTCTTTGCGCACTTCTTACATATAACCTTGGCCTGATCATGAGGATTTTGTTCAAAAAAGTGCCACACTGCACTCTTCCTACTTTGGCAGACATTTTGCGGCCTAGCACGCTGTGATCTTTTGACTGTCTGGACAAGCTGTCCAGCAACTCTTTTGATTTTTGGAACCTGTCTTTGGAGTGCTCCGGGCCTGCCAGATAACAGCTGTTGCGATGTCGATGTCTGCTGTGGATGCTCCTCCTCATCTGAGCTACTGGAAGCAGCACCCTCTTCCCCAATGGATGCCAATCTGGGTCAACAACTGGGTCATCCATCACCTCCTCTTCTATGTCATGTGCACCTTCCTCTGTGTCACCGTGTATGGTGGTATAGTGTGCGGGAAGGGGCACCTGAGTCTCATCAGGGTCAGAATCTGGCTCTGTACACTGCGAGGACAATGTAGTGCTCTGAGTGAATGTACCAGCAGAATCATCTATCAGCGGCTGTGCATCAGTGCACTCCATGTCAGATTCATCTTGGCCTGGGTAATTCACCATTTCACTTGATAATCCAGGCATGGTATGTGAAAACAGCTCCATGGAGTAATCAGTAGTATGGCCTGTGTCATCCTTCAATCTTGGTTGGGGTGAAGGACACAAGGAAAGGTGTGGTTGATGAACATGAGCCTCCAATGACGACTCAGTGCTTTTACTTTTTACAACTTCAGAAGAGGAGGCGATAGAGGTGGAGGCTGAGTCAGCAATGTAAGACAAAACTTTTTCCTGATGCTCTGGCTTTAAAAGCGGTTTGCCAACTCCTAGAAAACTAAGCCTTCGAAGCCTTATGGAGCCAGACCATGACGCAGGCTCAACACCTCCTGCATTCGGTCCTATTTTGCTCTTGCCACTACCATCAGATCCACCACCAACACCATCATTACCAGCTGCCAACCCCCGCCCAATTCCACGGCCTCTTCCACCAGCCTTCCTCATTTTTGGTAGAAATGTAGACAAAATCCAACAAAGTATATAGTAATGTAAAACAAGGTACAAGGTGTCTATAGGACAGGGGAGATTTTGAATTTCTGCAGTCACTAGTGGACACTGGACACTTTTGGATTGTGTGAGGCCCACTGAATATCAGAGCGCTATGTCACAGGCTCGATGGCACAGGTGTGCAAAAAGTGACTACAGGATAAGGGAGATTTTGAATTTCTGCAGACACTTGTGGACACTGGACACTTTTGGATTGTGTGAGGCCCACTGAATATCAGAGCGCTATGTCACAGGCTCGATGGCACAGGTGTGAAAAAAGTGACTACAGGATAAGGGAGATTTTGAATTTCTGCCGACACTTGTGGACACTGGACACTTTTGGATTGTGTGAGGCCCACTGAATAACAGAGCGCTATGTCACAGGCTTGATGGCACAGGTGTGAAAAAAGTGACTACAGGATAAGGGAGATTTTGAATTTCTGCAGACACTTGTGGACACTGGACACTTTTGGATTGTGTGAGGCCCAGTGAATATCAGAGCGCTATGTCACAGGCTCGATGGCACAGGTGTGAAAAAAGTGACTACAGGATAAGGGAGATTTTGAATTTCTGCAGACACTTGTGGACACTGGACACTTTTGGATTGTGTGAGGCCCAGTGAATATCAGAGCGCTATGTCACAGGCTCGATGGCACAGGTGTGAAAAAAGTGACTACAGGATAAGGGAGATTTTGAATTTCTGCAGACACTAGTGGACACTGGACACTTTTGGATTGTGTGAGGCCCACTGACGCTGTATGGTGTGAAAAAATGCACACTCAGTACCTCAGCAGGACAAAAAAAAAAATTGGGATTGCTTTTAAAAAAGCAGTTTGCAGAGCAGTGGGTAAACAGCAATGCAGCTGTCAGGAAGCCTAAGGCTACTTTCACACATCAGGTTTTCGGCGTCAGGCGCGATCCGGCGTCGTGCCGGAATGCTGGATCCGGCAAATGGTTTGTAAAACCTGATGTGCCGGATCCGGTTTTCTGCCGGATCCGTCTTGTTCTTGACAGACAAAACCGGATCCGTCTCATCCGGTTCATCCGTTTTTCTATCCGTTTTTCGACGGATTACGCCGGATCTGGTTTTTAAAATTGACCCTTGTGGCCTTCCGAACGGGATTGGCTACTGGAAAACTATATATAGCATGTTCCTACAGCCCTTCTTTGACAGGTTGTAGAGGAGAAAGTGCAGGTTGGAGAGAAGAGCAAGTTACTGGCGAAGATGGATGTTGTCATTGGAAATATTACCACTAGAAGTTCTGTGACGGTTTCAGTAATGAGGGACAATTTTGCACTATACTTTATGTCACCTCAAGGCAGAGTACACTGGCAGGATGACAGAGTGTGAAAGATTTGTGCCCTAACCAAACTTGTGTACCTTCTGGACCAACAGTATATACCTTTGCCAACCAAAGTTGGCTATCTTGTCATGGTCTTACTATTTTTAGCTTTAGGCCACAGGTGTGTACCTGGTTGTGTTTTATGCAAAGTATTTCACCTTTTAACAAAAGTTGTGTACATTGTTAGGAAATCACCAACAATAAACACAACTTTTCAGGTGAAATACTTTGCTTCAAACAAAACCAGGAACACAACTGTGGCAAAAAGCTAAAATTTACCCACAGTTATATACCTGGTTTTGAATACCTTTTTACCTTTTAAATACCCTGTATTTAACCTTTTTTTTAAACATATTTCGCCGCAGAAAGAAATGACAGACAACCAGTGTAAACAATAATTTAACTTTTATTTAAAATATTTTTTTTTGTGTAAACTGTTTTTAAAGTTAAAAAAACTTTTTTAATAAAGGTTTGAAACCAACCAAATGGGCATTTTTATTACAAAAAAACATTATAACTCGGTGTAGTGTGGGGTGGAAATACTGCTGGAGGGGCTGCGGGATACTTCGACAATGGGAGTGTGGAGAGAGGACTGGGATCGTGGTGGGGAAGGAACAGTTAGAGGTGATGGTGTGGAAAAAGCTACAGAATGGGTGGACATGTGGGAGGCAGAAGAGGTGGTGGGCGGTGGAGTGGAGGGTTGGGCAGGGACTGTAGGAGCAGATGATGTTGATGGAAAGTTGTATGGGGAAGGAGTTTGGTACGGGGAAGGAGTTTGGTACGGGGAAGGAGTTTGGTACGGGGCAGGTTGCTGGAAGTGGGGAGATGTCTGGTACTGGGGAGGTTGCTGGTACTGGGAAGGTTGCTGGTACTGGTGAGGTTGCTGGTATGTAATAGGAGGGGGAGGATGGAAAGTGGCTGGAGGGGGTGCAGATGTAATAGGAGGGGGAGGATGGAAAGTGGCTGGAGGGGGTGCAGATGTAATAGGAGGGGGAGGATGGAAAGTGGCTGGAGGGGGTGCAGATGTAATAGGAGGGGGAGGATGGAAAGTGGCTGGAGGGGGTGCAGGTGGAGGAACTACAGTGGTGGGAGGTGGAGGTTGGGAGGTAACCTGCTGTAGAGCACCGTGGCACGAATGCATTACATGCATCTGCTGGGTAGGAGATAGTGTTGCCATGCGCTCCACAACAGACCTGAAAAAGGTGTGGTTTGGCGAAGATCTTGCTTCTGAATGCATGGTTTGCAGAAGTGTCTTCACCTCCAGAATGCTGGAGTTGATCTGCTGAAAGCCTGCGGAGATTTGCTCTGACAAGACTTTTAGACAGTTCTGGAAAGATGCATTCAGATGCAAAAACTCTGGCGCATAACTCTTTTCCTGACCCCTCTGCCGCTGCCGCCCAGTACCCGCAGGTGTACTAGAGGTGGCAGGGGCAGAAGGGTGGGGTAAAGGGAAAGCGATCTCCTCACCAGCAGCTTCATGTAATGTAGGCGGCCACGATGCTCCTGTGCTGGTGGATGGGACAGATGGGTCGAATGTGTGGGAAGGCTGGGAAGGTGCAGATGTACCGGGGGGGTCGAAGTGTCCCTCGGTGCCGGTCTCCTCAGGGATCGCCTCAGAAGGGTCCAATCGTGCAGGCTCCCGAGTGCTGCTCACCGTGCTGTGGAATAAAGAGAAAAAAAAACAATTAAAATACTGACATGGTATGGCCCTGGCTGAAAAAAAAAAGTTACATCTAACATTTTTTTTAACATGTGGTGTGTAATATTTACCTTCTAGTGACCATTGTTTCCCGGAGGAACGACAGGGCTTGTGCGTACTTGTACTTGCTCCTGCGTCCTCCAGATCCACTTGGGGCCCGCATCTCTTTATTGAACTCCTTCTTGAAACGATCCCTCACAGACCGCCACCGATTCACAATTCTGTTCCCTGAAACGAGAAAGGAGTGGTTAGTATACAACATCAGTGTTTCACAAACTCCAGTCCTCATGGTCCCCAGGGGTCATGTTTTCAGGATTTCCATAGTAAATAGAAATCCTGAACACATGATCCGTGGGGACCACGAGGACTGGAGTTCGGGAAACACTGGTTTACATCAAGCAACCGGTACTGTATATACTTACGCTCTTTAATCTGGGCCCGAACATCGAGGTCCTCCCAGCGGCCCACAAGGAGCGAACAGATTTCCTCCCAGAGTCGTCGGGTAACGATAAGGTCAGCGTGGCGGTGGTCAGCCTTATTCCAGAGCGGCTCCTTTTCTCTGACGAGATCGATGAGGTGGTCCACATCGAGTCCTCCATCCTCACCGTCAGAGTCGGGAGCACGCTGTGAAGGCTGTTAAAGAAAAAGACAAAGATAACATAATTAGCCTCCACAAAAGAAATGAAATAACAAGTGCAAAAAAACAAAGCAAAAATATTTATACTTACACGCTGGTGACCGCCGCGTTGCTGTCGCCGACGACCCTGGGAGGCACTGCGAGGACCTCTTGGCCGAGCACCAGATTGGGAAGACTAGAGAAGAAAACAAAAAATGTTATGTCTTTGGATGTAGGCATTTGTTTGCTGTGTGTGGTCTGCAGAACATTGTTTTCTATGTGTTGTGTGTAGTGTGATGTTGTGTTTCTGCGTTTGATGCAAAAAACTTACCAATTGTGAGCCCACTCCAGGTGTCTGTCCACCCCTTCCTTCTTCTTCTGGGAGCTCCTCTTCATCTTGTGAATCCTGTTTTGAAATAAAAGGCAATGAATAGACATATATTACAGAGATGATGGATTTTGGAAATAAAAACTTACCGTCAAACGCTGACGATGCGAGGGAGGGCTCCCAGAAGATGATGTGCTGTCTTCCTGGTGGCCACACTCCATGCCTGTGGGTGGTGTTCCAGCTGCTGCCATTGCTGCTGCTGCTGCTGCATCTATTGGGCGGCTGTTGAATAAAGAGAAACAAAGGGCCAATGAATATCTTGATATTCAATAGCCCTAGTTTGGAGGAATGGGGGATTTGATAATTACCGTCTCTCATCTGCTGCTGGCCTCCCCTCCTCAGCATGTTCCATTTGCTGCTCCATTTGGGGTGGTGGTGGTGCTGATGGTGCTGCAGTGGTCTCCTGCCTTCTCCTGCTGCGCTTGGTTGCTTTCTTGGGTGGCATGTTGGGTGTGGCTGTGGGTCCCACTGTCTTGCTTTTATATATGTCTTGTGGGCAGAGCTACTGAGCATGCTCAGACCAAAAAAAACGGATCCGGCCACGGGATCCGGCTTTCGCCGGATCAGGCGCATTGCGGCGCTCATAGGCTTTCATTGTGTGAAAAAGACGGACGCGCCGGATCCGGCGTGTCCGGCTTTTTCGCCGGAGACAAAAAACGTTACAGTAGCCGTTTTTTCCAGACGCCGGATCGCGACACATTGCCGGATCCGGCGAAAACCGGATGAAACGCATGGCCATCCGGCGCGATCCGGCGCAAATGCAAGTCAATGGGGGGGAAACCGGATCCGGCATTGCATTTCGCCGGATCCGGTTTCTGTCAAAAGCGCCGGATCGCGCCTGACGGCGAAAACCTGATGTGTGAAAGAGGCCTTAGAAGGCAGCCTAACAACCAACACCACTGATCCACCACAATATAGCCTCCCCTTGCACTGCACACACAGTGACTGGTGTGTTGTACAGGCAAAATTGCTAGCAGCAGAAGCAGTTTTTTTTTCTTCTTCCCTGCCTAACGCTCTCCCTACAGAATCAGCAACCTCTCCCTATGCTAAGATCGGCAGAAGTAAGATGGCGGTCGGCGTGCACGCCCTTTTATATCCCCTGTGACGCCCACCAAAGCAAGCCAATCACTTGCATGCCCTTCTGAAAGATGGTGGTGACCCCTGTCTATGTCATCACGTTGCCCACAGTGTCCGTGGATCCTGATTGGCTGAAAAAGAGAGCAAAACAAACTTTTGAAATGCGACTTTGGCGCGTAAGTCGCCGACCTCGTGGCCGACCTCATCCTAGGGTCAGGTTTCGTTTCATGAAACCCGACTTTGCCAAAAGTTGGCGACTTTTGAAATTTTTCGACCCGTTTCGCTCAACTCTAGTCATAACCAAAAATTGCTTGGTGGTGCCCAAAGTCACAGCACAAAATGAACATAAAGTGGCATACGCAGACAATAAGGCTGCCCCCAACATATGAATGTCACACATGTATTTTATGTCCAAAAAAAATAAATAAATAATGGATATAAAATCATGACAAAGTGCATTTGTGCACCCATACTCATTAATATGCATAATGATCACCACTCATGAAGTGCTTAATGGATAATATATGAAAGGGCAGAGTTTGTGCGTGGGACCTGCCCACGACCCCGTTTCTTTAACCCCTTTGGGACTCTTGCTGCTCTGACCTGTATGTGGTGGTTCTAATTTGCTCATTATGCATCCACTGCAACTTTGCAATCTCAGCCATGGTATAACCATTCTTGGGCGTCTTTTGCACTAGGCAATTTCATTCTGTGGTTAGCTCCACATGCTTTAGGGCAGTTAGGATTTACAAATTTTCTTACACTTATTATATTGTTGATATCAAGTCTGTCTTTCTGCCTTATCTTTGCCTGCAATGTACATGGCTGTCTTGTTATACAGAATTGCATGATATGTGATGGCTTATGGGTGGCTATGAATAGTCCTATATAGGCCACATCTCAGGTTCATATTACCTGTTTTTTGGGGGTGTATGGGTCATTGGTTCTTTGCTTGTATTTTAAATGTTTTTAGCTTATTGTATCCAATATGAAGTAAAGGTTTTTTATTGTCTATTGGGATGTGCATACCATTATTAGCCTAGTCTTTTTCTCCCTTTTTTTTGCTTCTCTGCTCACAGGCTAGGTATTGCACTCCACTGGAGATTGAGATACGACAGTAGTGCACCCCTCCTTTTGCATTTCTTTCTGGACACCTCACATCCATGAATTGGCTGGTTCCCTATTGTGCCTCCTGATGAACCGTGTGGACTGGGAAACGCATTGAGGCTGGAAGCTAAGTTTGGGTTAACCCCCAGCTGTTTCTATAATTTATAATTTTTTTTTTTTGGCGATAGGTATCATCCATTGCCTTCTATGGGAACCAATATGGATATAATTCTGATGTTCCTTTATTGAACCACACTATTTTTTACCTCTTGTCTGTGCTTGTCTGATTTTTTTTTTTGGCTTTATTTGATAATGCATATGGAATCTATGTTTTCTGTAGTCTATTAATACCCAAAAAGACAAGATTGCCACTATCTACTGGTAGCTTATGGAAACTATATTTTCTGTGGTCTATTAATACCCAAAAAGACAAGACTTGCTGCTATCTATTGGTTATACAAGAGGTTTCTCTATGTTTACATGTAATAGCCTGTCTTTTATATATTGTACATTAATAGCCTGTGTATTATATTAAGCACTATCTTTCATCTCTTTTATTTGCTTATTGTTTTCCCACCTGTAGTTTATAAGGGTCATTTAGGGCGAATCTAGGACTGCCGCAGCGGAGTGGGGGCGCCAAATCGTATCTTTTAGGGTGCCAACCTCCACTGTCAGGAAGGGATAGCAGGCTAGTGTAGGGCTATCAAAACCTACAAAAGACAAAATGAAAAAAACCCTGCTATAATTAAATAAGTAAAAAGCAAAAGTGCATTTAAATCATTCTTAGTAATGATTTAGTTCTTAGTAATACTGTATTTGATCAAACATAGCATAAAAGCCGTCCCACCATCGACAAGGTGACTCTGTGGTCGGGGCAGTCCTACACTGTCTAATATTAAAGACCTCATCATGTGTAAAAGTTGACGTCTGTGTGAATAAGGGCAGACAAGGACCGGGTCCCAATCACTGGACACCAGTAAGGGGAAGCCTTTAAATACAATTTCTAGCTCAGGAGAGGGAGGCCACACCCCAGCTTGCACAGAATGCAAAAATACAAAGTAAAAACACAAAAATTGAGCTTGGTTTGAGTTGGTACACATGCAGCATATAAATGCATGGTTACATGGCCATAAAGCATACAAAACCTACAAAAGACAAAATGAAAAAAACCTTGCTATAACTAAATAAGTAAAAAGCAAAAGTGCTTTTTTAGAAATGTACACATAATGATACCCACATAGCATATCACACCATCACAACCTCTCCCCCCTCATAATAAGTGAGCACTTACACAGACCTCTGTCCTGTTCACTTTAGTCCACATTGCTCAATCATTTATAGTTCCTTGTACAGTGGCAGGGGTAGGTCGGCCTGGAGAGCTTATGGTACTTCTTGTCGAGACAGTCCATCAGCATTCTGGTGTTGGCTTCCCCCCTTGTATTGGATGGTGAAGCTGTAGGGTTGTAAGGACAAGCTCCACTGCAATAATGGGCTACCAACTGCGAGATGCCATGCCAGTAAAAACTTTGGGTGAGTCTCTTTTCCGTCCTTTTCCTCCCTTGATGCCCAGCCAAGGGGATGTCATGGGCCAGTTGGAGTAGCTGTGCCCTGTACTTCTGAGGGACAATGAGTTGCCTGGTCATTGCTTCAGGGTTGCCCTTGTCACTGACCTTTGTTACACGATAATACAGTCCGTTTTCTCGAGTGATGCCATCCCCATTATCTCCCATGTGCCCAGTTTTCTGCCCTTTTGCCTAAGGGATGATAAGGTAGTGTCACCCTCTATTTCTCTCCTAAACTCCTCTCTATCCCAAGACTCTCCCAATGTAGTAGCAGCAAACGTATTGCTTATCAACTCTGATGCGGTTTGTGGTGGTTGCTCCCCGGTGAGGTCCGGATGACGTAGTGCTTGAAAGGCCTGTAGTCGGGAGACTGCTCCCACAAATTGGCACTGTAACTCCCCAATGTCGTTCCCAAGGAGTATATCTGCAGGAAGTCCTCCCATAACTCCAATCCAGCACAGTGTTTCTCCACAACCATAATCCAAACGCACAGAAGCTCGCTGTAAATATTTGTGGGCACCCCCGCCAAGACAATGGGAATTCCCAGACCCTGGCAAATTGCCTCGAGTTGAACCACACGGGGGTCAGT
The DNA here is from genome assembly GCF_039654945.1 of Dendrobates tinctorius. Classification (NCBI taxonomy): domain Eukaryota; kingdom Metazoa; phylum Chordata; class Amphibia; order Anura; family Dendrobatidae; genus Dendrobates; species Dendrobates tinctorius. The sequence goes on along the minus strand of NW_027361770.1, from coordinate 23,371,493 downwards.
GATAGTCAGGAATGCCCCCGTGTCTCTAAATCCAGACACTTTGTATCCATCAATTAAGATGTCCTGCAGGTGGCGTTGCCGTTGCTCTGGATAGCTAAAGGACAAAGGCCGGAGTCCATGCACTCCAGGAGGGGTATCTATGGTGCCGTGGTCGGTGGTCCACTATGGTGGGGGTGGTGGTAGCTCTTCCTCAGGCAGGATAGAGTGTACAAGATGCACTGGATGAGGTGGGGCTTTCTCTGAATCCTTGAGGGACAGCCAGACTGCAAATGTCTAAGTTGCCCACACCCATAACATCTCCTCTCTGTGATACCCCCAGGTCGTGGCCGGAACTGTTGGGGCCTAGGTGTCAGCAACACCGCACTGTATTTACTCACTGAGCCAGTGGGCGTGTTCTGAGTACAAAAACAGTGCTCAAAGATACCTGTGGAGTGGGACAGCAGTGGTGACGATGCGTGCTTCAGACTATCAGGACCTGAAGCACGTGACTGCTGATGGCGTGACCTAAGCTCCACTGAGCTAGGAGCTGCAAGGAAACTCCTAGAAAGGTAACTACGGGACAAGTTACCAAGGGGCATAGACAGAGACAGAAACCAGATCAAGCCGGGGTCAAAGCACGAAATAGCAGGACAGTACCAAAGAGTTAGACAGAGTGAATAGTCAGGACGTAGCAATAGATCAGAAAAACAGAATGAGCAATGGATGGTAAACTAGGGACAAACTAACGGAGTAACAATAGCCAAGCTAGGAGGTCAGAACCGGAGAAGACAATAGTACCAAAACAAGAGATGGAGTTCAGAGTGAGGGGACAGACCAGGTCATACACGGGAATCAAACAAGCAATGCAGTATCCACGCACATCAGGGGGGTCAGACACACAGCCAGAATAACAGTATAGCTGACAGGAAATCCTAGTCTAGAGTGAGTATAAATACCCCTCCCAGATCCAAAGAGAGGCCGGCAAAATTAGCCCTGTGAGAACAGGATATTAACCATGTCCTAACCATGACACTAGAATTGTGAGCCATGATTGTCATCGGCTTGCGACTAGGTGGAAGGGCAAATATAATCGGAGGGGGACAGGGTGCGGGAGCAGACCATGGTTCATTGTCCAGAAGCCTCCTCCATTGTGGCCGGATAGTAAGAGCTTCATCTGCCAGGGCTGCAGCTCAATCCACGGTACACGGCGTACGACACATTCCTGTACCTCTGTGGGGCACTTGAAAATAAATTGTTCTGTAAGGAACGCCTGTATAACATCTTCCACAGTAAAGGCGTTTTCAGCTTCCAGCCATCTCCGACATGCCTGGGACATCTTATGTGCATACATCCTAAACGATCCCCCTGTATTGCATGGGAGGTCTCGGAACTTGGCCCTATATGAGTCTGGGGTGATAGCATGGTAATCCAGGATAGTCTGCTTTACAATGTTATAATCTCGATTCCACTGTGCGTCAATGGTTCGTTAAACCTCCGCCATGCTACCTTTCGGGAGTTCCAGTAACAAAACACATCCAGCCAGATTGGGGCACCTCCATCACAGCACACTGTTGCTCAAAGTCCTTGAATAACCCCTCCACATCTCCGGAAACCACATCAAATGGCTTAAACTCTGTCCGGGTGATCCATACAGGTTCCCAGATCGTTGGGCTTACACTCCACATTGTGTTACGCCCTCTTTCAAGCTCCATTGCTTCTTGTCTCCACTGTGCCTGGCGGGCAGCCTCCTCCTTGTACTCCTGAGAGATGCCCAAGGCCCAGAACCACCACCTCTTCTTCGTACCACACCAACCACTGGCTTTTTTGGATCGTGATGCCTGTCTCCAGTGTTCATCCTTCATCCTTCAGACATCTGGGAGGAGGTGGCCGGGCTAGCGCCCACCAGTAGGTCAATTAAGGCTTCTTTAGTCAGTCCCTGGTAGTTCTGACTCTCTCCTGTAAACTGGATACAGTCCAATTTCTGTACTCACTCTGTGGGTGGTTCTCCATTAGGTTGCACTCTGTTGATCCCACCGCTGCCATCAGTTGTCACGGGGTCCTTCTCCAATACCACACAATCAACAGAGTGAGGGAAGTGTGAACAATCCCAAGACCTTTATTATAGGCAAAATTAGAAGTTCATAAACAATCCACCACACTGAGGATACAATAGTCCAGAACATGAATGCAGTTCAGTAACAGGATAAAATGTCCAGGGAGATGAGAGTCCAAATAATCCAGCAGCCAGAGGATAAAAAGTCCATATGCTTCCCTTTCTCTCTGATGTGCTGTGTTCACACAAATCTCACCTCACAGAAACTGACTCCCCCCCCTCTTGTCCTTCCCTGCCCCCTCCCTATGTCCAGGAGTAGTCAGACAGGTTGGGGTGGTTTTCAGGCCTCCCAGACCTGACAAAGGTGCCTCGGGGATTAAGACACTAGAGGGGGTCATCAAGAGACATAGATACAGTCAGGCTGCAGACAGTAAATGAGCTAATTCAATTATCAGCCTTTTGGAAGGTAATGGAGACTCTAGACAATATGGGAAATACACGGAAAGATACAAGACAACAAGAGAACGTTATGAAAATCAGTGAAATAGAAATATACACAAAATGATACCCACATAGCATATCACACCATCACACTGGGCTATTTGCTGTCATTTTAATGAAATCACGAATTGTCTTTTGCAGATCTACCAATTGTTTGAAAGCTGATCTCTGTATAATCCCACCCACATCAATGATGGACAGTGGTTCTGTGTACACCGTGCTTATGGGGAAATCTGCCAATCAGTGGTAGGGCAGGGTTATACTGAGTTCAAGAATATGGAGGCCTACATAATAGCAGTTTTGTTAGTCCTCTAGAGTTAACCTGCTGCTGAAAAAGCAGTGAGTTTGTCAAAACTACATCAAGCAGCCCAGTAAAGGATTCACACTGTATATAGAATGTACAAATATAAATTAGCAACTTTTAAATATGGAAACCAAGTACAACATTTTAAAAGAGTATATAGCGCTATGCGAATATAAGAAAATAGTAACTTAATGAACACAGGTTACAAAGAGAAATATCCAGAGTACTTAGTAGTTGAGGAGCTTGTGTTTATGGGCTGTATTTCAATGTAGGAAATTCATCTTCTCCATGAATTGTAATCTATTGGTCGTATTGTTATTATTATGCTATTGGGTGAAGTGTAATGAAGCTAAGGATACATTATTACCTTGGTGCCTGTGTGCAATTAGTAGAGGTGAACACATATATTCAAGTGGAATTAAATTGTAATTGAATACTACAAAAATGCACGTTTGCCATGTTTTTTTGGCTGGTGCATGCCACTTTTCTGAAGCGTAAAGGGAAAGAAAATGTTTAAAAATACTTATACTCACCTAACCGCTCACCTCTGCAGCTTGTCCACTCAGTTTTGCCCAACTGATCATCATCGTACCTTCAGATCTCCACCTCTAGCATTGTATCCCCAGAATGTACATCATGATGTCATGATGCTGTGGCCTTATATGCACTTGCACTGCACCATCCTGGGCCTCATCAGAACTGGGAGTCCAAGAATGAGGAAGCAGGGGGATTCCCAACAATGATCAGAAGATATAAAACAGGTACCATAAATGTACCCATATATTGGTAAATCATAACAACCTGAGTAAACATGGATAAACAGAGCCAGTTATGACATTTAAAATTCAATACAAAATTTTATTATCTCAAGAATTACTGTAAATGTGAAACAGATAAAGAAAGAAGTTCTATGGGTACATCTATATCTCTATGATCATGACCCAGGTTAAAAAAGGGGGCCAATGACAAGGCAAGAGAAAAGATGATTTGTGTCAAACTCTTATGTATCAAAAGGTATAATAGTATTGGTGAGAGAATGTCTATCCTTAAATTGCCACCAAATTGCCAGATAACACTGTGTTGTCCCAATGGCAGCAAATTTTTCACGCTGGCAAAATAGGGTGTAAGTGAATGTAGATCACATTACTCAAAATCTATGTTTGGATGCATCGCAACAATTTCAAGAAAGACAAATATTAGTATTATTTATGGTATTTACCCATAATTAGAGCCCTGCCTTAGCATTGTTCCCTATTCCCCAGCATACGTTTCGCATATCGTCGCTTCCGCAGATGATCAGAAGATGACAGAAAATGTGAGGAGTGGATGGGCAAAAGTGGTGAGCGGTATGTATTTTTTAATTTTTTTTACATATTGTGCCTACGGGAAAACCTTAGCTTTATTTGGAAAACATGATTTATACCTTGGTATTGCAGTATATTATAGAACAAATGATCAAAGGATTGCAGGTTTTATTGCCTTAAAGCAACTAAATAATAAAGTAAAAAAAAAAGTTAAATAAAAAAAGTAACAGATTGAATTTCCTCCATTTCCCAGTTGAAAAAAGAAATAAAAATAAATAGAAACTTATTTGGTATGGCTGCATTTATAAAAGTACACGTTATTAAATGTAAAGGGAATTAATCCATTTGGTAGTGATCTCTAAGAGAGAAAAAGTGGCAGGATTGTGTTTTTTATTGCAGAATCTCTCTAAAAATATCCCAATAAATGTGATTAAAAGAACATGTTTACACCCAAACTGAATCAATAAAAACATTGGTCTGCAACAATAAAAAATAAGTCGCCACACTGCTCCAATGACACAGAAATAAAAAAAGTCATGGATCTCAGAAAAAAGAACCAGAACCTAATTTTTATTTAGCAAGGTTCTGATATTTTTTTAACAACTAAAACAATAAAAATACATGTTTGGTATCACTGAAATCAAATTCATTTTGACCACATAATGAACTCAGTGAAAGCAAAAATAATGTCAGAATTGAATTTTTTTCATCATTTCACAGCATTTGGATTTTTTTCCATGTTTTCCAGTTCATTGTATGGTAAATAGAGATGGTCGGACACCTGGATGATTGGGTCCAACGGATTCGGTCGAACAGTTACAAAAAGTTTGGGTTCGGCTTTCAGAAAAGTACCAGGACCCGAACCCGAACCTGGACCCTATTCACTTGAATGGGGGGGCCTGAACATCCAGTGTTTGCCATGCTGTCATGTGCATGACAGCATGGTAAACACCGCTTCTGATCGGAGGTGAAATCATCCCCGCAGGTCAGAGATCCGCGGTTCCCACGCTGTCAAAAGACAGCGCAAGCGCTCAGCTGTGAGAAACTCTCACACTGCTAGCAGGTATCTCATCGAAGTCACGGAAGTTCAGCCTGGCTGGGATTGCAGCCTCAGTAACCATAGGTAACCTTGATGACATGACCGCGGGTCACTGAGGCTGCTCTCGCAGCAACTCAGTCCCCAGTGGTTTTCAGACTGGACGGTCGCATCTTGGCACTGTCCAGGTAGAAAGCTGCTTTTCCCAAGACACGGATTATGACGTGGGACAGAATGACGGATAGGTGAGGGATATTTTTTTTATTTTTGTTTTATTACAGAGGACGAGGGCATTGGTGGAATAGGCGTTTGGTGAGTATAACTATGTTTGTTATTTTTAAATAAAAAAGTAAAGGTGTATTTTGTTTTATTTCTAATAAAGGACTTTATTCTGGCTGTGTCTTTATTTACTATAAAACTATAGGATTAGTAAATAATAAGTGTCTTATATAAGTGTCTCTTCATTACTTATCTGTGGGCTTGATGTAACCTGACAAGACAAAGGAGACATACACCCTACAAATATTAACCCTACTTGCCACTGCTACAGGGCATGTGGGAAGAGCCCAGCAAAATGCCAGAATTGGCACATCTAATAGATTTGCCTTTTCTGGGCAGCTGCAGGCTGATCTTTTAAGGCTGGAGTGGCCATTGCCCATGGCCCCGTACCAGCCTGAGAATACCATCCCCCTGCGCTAGCAAAGCTGGTTGTCATAAATGGGGGGACCCCACGCAATTTTTAAAAATAAAAACCAACCGTGTTGAAGTTGACAGCTGAGGGTTGCAGCCCCCAGCTGTGAATTTAGCCTGGCTGGTTATCAAAAATACACGGGAACCCTCGCCGTTCAGAACTGGTGTTTGCTGCGCTGTCACGCACATGACAGTGTGACAAACACCAGGTGTTCAGGAAGCCGAACCCAAACAGTAACATGGATTTCCTGGTGAAGTCTGTGTTCGGTGTCAATGCTGAAAAGTAGGTGTTCAGTACAGATGCCAAACTTTACTGTTCGGGTTCTCCCATCTTTAACCCCTTTACCCCCGAGGGTGGTTTGCATGTTAATGACCAGGACAATTTTTACCATTCTGACCACTATCCATTTATGAGGTAATAACACTGAAACACTTTTATGGATCCCGATAATTCTGACACTCTTTTCTCGTGACATGTTCTACTTCATGATAGTGGTAAAATTTCTTTGATATAACTTGCGTTTTTTTGAGGAAAAAAAATGGAAATTTGGTGAAAATTTTCAAAATTTAGCAATTTTACAGCTTTGAATTTTCATGCCCTTAAATCGCAGAGATATGTCACACAAAATGCTTCTTAATTAACATTTCCCACATGTTTACTTTACATCAGCACAATTTTGGAACCAAAATTCTTTTTGTTAGAAAGTTATAAGGGTTAAAAGTTAAACAGCGGTTTATCATTTTTACAACATCATTTTTTTTAGGGACCACATCACATTTGAAGTCACTTTGAGGAGTCTGTAAGACAGAAAATACCCCAAAGTGACACCATTCTAAAAACTGCACCCCTCAATTTGCTCAAAACCACATTCAAGAATGTTATTTCCCCTTCAGGTTCTTCACAGGCATTTTTGGAATTTTTAAAAAAAAATGAACATTTAACTTTTTTTCACAAAAAAATTAATTCAGATCTAATTTTTTTGATTTTCCCAAGGGTAACAGGAGAAACTGGACCTCAAATGTTGTTGTGCAATTTGTCCTGAGTATGCTGATACCCCATATGTGCAGGTAAACCACTATTTGGGAGCATGGCAGAGCTCGGAAATGAAAGAGCAACATTTCACTTTTTCAACACAAAATTGGCTGGAATTCAGATCAGACGCCATGTCGCGTTTGGAAAATCCCTGATGTGCCTAAACAGTGGAAAACCCCCACAAGTGTTCAGCACCCGGTGCCGGGAACAGCATTTACTGTAACGCTTCTTCCCTGGCGGCCATTCTTGTAGTATTTATGCGGCACACGCATGCCACACGTGTGCCATAAGTATTACACACATGGTAACGGAATTCTCTGGTACTAGAAATATCAGGATGTGTGAAAAGGCATGCCTTAAAGCGGGTTTTTATGTTTGACTGCTGTCACACACTAAAAGACCCTTTTTATTGCAAAAAATAGTTTTTGCATCACTATATTTTGAGAGCTATAATTTTTCCATATTTTTGCCCACAGAGTCATGTGAGGTCTTATTTTTTGTGAGACGAGTTGACATTTTTATGGGTACTATTTTCGGGCACATGACATTTTTTAATCACTTTCTATTCTGATTTTTGTGTGGCAGATTGAACAAAAACCAGCAATTCATGAATTTCTTTTTGGGGGTTTTATACCATTTTATGTGTGGTAAAATTGATAAGGCAGTTTTATTCTTCGGTTAGTATGATTACAGCAATACCTCGTTTATATTTTTTTATGTTTCGGTGCTTTTATACAATAAAAACTATTTTACATAAAAAAACTTTTTTATTTTTCCGGTGATGGAGGTGTATGGGGGCTTGTTTTTTGCAATACAAGATGACATTTTCAGCGGTACCATGTTTATTTATATCCATCTTTTTGATCTCGTGTTATTCCACTTTTTTTATTGTGTTCACTAAAGGGGTTAACTAGAGGGGCAGGTTGGGTCATTATGGACTCGGCAATACCAAATATGTGTACTTTTATTGTTTAGATTTTTTTCAATCAAATATTTATTTAGTGATAGAATATATATTGATTTTTTATTTTTTTTTATATTTTTACAACTATTTAAATTTTTTTAACTTTATTCTGACTTTTACACTTTGTCCTACTATGGGACAATCATTTTTTGCAGGCTGATCGCTTCTATATGAAGCAGCATCTGCATGCTATAGAAGCTGTCAGCGCTGCAGTTATTACACTGACACTGAGAGACTTCCTTATCATGCACTGCGCATGACCAGGAATTTTCTTAGCTGTGGTAACCCGGATGTTGTTGTGATGACATCAGGTTACCATGGCAGCGATCAGGACGCTGAGTCACACCACAGGGTCTCCGATCTAAAGGCAGAGGGGCTGTCAGCCCTCTGCCTGCTCCCGGAATACTGCAATTGTGTTTGATCGCAGCATTTTGGGGGTTAAAGTGCTGGGAGCGGTCTGTTACGGCTCCTGGCACCTAGTGCTGGGTGTCAGCTGTGAGTATCAGCTGACACCTGGCCATGATCGGCTGCGCACCTCCTGTGAGCGTGGCCGATTGCGATGACATAATGATCCGTCCATAGTCAGACAGGCCCAGGTCACATGGATGGATCATTACATCAGAAGTCAGAAAGGTGTTAATGGTAAAATTAAAGTAGTCAATCAAAATTTCAACTCATCCCACAGAAAAATCAAGCATATAACTATGTCAATTCAAAAAAGTAAAATAGCTATAGATCTTGGAAAAATGGGAAGAAAAAAATGAAAGGCCCAAAAAAATTAATATCACCTGGTCCTTAAACCATTAGCCATGTTATCTCAGGTACGCAACAATGTTTCAGAGTAAACCATAATTGTTTGTAACAAACAAGCCTACCTTTGTTTCATGCTGCCTGATAGGTTCCCATAAATTTACATAATATGTCCTACCTTGTTCAAACCCACCTGCAGCATTAACTAGTTAGAAGAGTTCTTTTTTTTTGCATTTTGTTTGTAGTAGTCTTTAATATAGCTGGGATATAGTATAACTAGAGAAAAATATCTATATAAGATAACTTTAAAAAATAATAAAAGAGAAACATAGCCTAAATTTGCTTTTGCCAAAAATAAATAGAGATAACAAATATAATAGATAAATATGGGATAGATAGATAGATAGATAAGGGATAGATAGATAGATAGATAGATAGATAGGTAGATAGATACGGGATAGATAAATAGATAGATAGATAGATAGATAGATAGATAGATATGCAGCTGCATTTTGATTAATGACCTGGTTTTCAAAGAGATGTGCCCCAAGTGTTACTAAGTTTTCTTGGCTCTTGTTCATGAACACCTGACAGATGTTGGATACATATCCTGTCACCTTCATGTAATCCTTAATGTTTAGTATCAAAGAATACCTACAGTAGTTAAAAGAAAAAAAACACCTTGAAGGAATTTATGGGAAACACAGTAATTCCTTTTCATAATATCTGATTAATCCCCCATCACATTTAATAGGCTATAATTCAAAGAAGAAGTGACAAACCTCAACTTTGTCTCAGATGAAATTATTTACTTGAAAGAATACAATTAATCCATTAATTATAGTGTGAAACATATAGTTTCCTTTTTATCGACATAAATAGAATTGCAAGCAGTTTAAAAATGAATCTTAAGATGAGCAGAAAATTCTTTATTATGTCATTAATGTATTAGACAAACATATTTTACTCTTGTTTCAAATTTGACATCTTTGTTCAAGACACTCCTTCAAATGAGAGATAAATATATACATTTATAATAAACTATTATTTTATGCATAAACTTAACATGAAAGTTTTAATCAAATACTTTTCCTAAGTAATTAAGATGAATACAGATTCGGGGAGATGATTCAGTAGCAGTCATGAAAGAGAAATACTACTGTAAATGTTCAATTAAAAAAAAGCAACAAGAGCTGCATATAACACTGCCATTTTTACATTTGGTAACCTTTTTAGCTGGAGCTTTCTTTCTACTTGCATCCTTCTTCCCATCCATTTCGAGATCACTTCAATGGTTAGCTATGAGACTGCTGGCTAATAACATTTTGGCTATGAAAAGGTCATGATTGCCACACTTTTCCAGCAACCTATGGCTCATTGACTGCAAGTGATGATGAAGTAGATGTCAATGAGCTCAAAAATGTAAATTAGTCAGGAGCGAAGAGGAGAAGCACAGTTAAGACTAAAGCCCCCGTTACACACTGCGATATCGCTAGCAATATCGCTGTAAAGTCACCGATTTTGTGACGTTACAGCGATATTGCTAGCGATATCGCTGCATCTGATACTTACCTCCGACCGGCTCCCCCGCTGGTTATCGCTGATCGCGCGAGAAGCTGCTGGACCATTCCTCATCGGTCGCTTCCTGCGGCGCCGACGAGCGACGCGTGGAGCCGGGCGGGAGGACGCAGGATCGCCGCGTCTGACAGGTAAGTAGCGATCCCCGTCCCCAGCGATGTCGCTGGTGAGATCTGCCTGAGTGGCAGCTCACTAGCGACCACCTAGCGATTCACCAGCGATCCTGAACGCGTCATATCGCTGGTCGGGATCGCTGGTGAGTCGCTAGGTGTAACGGTACCCTAAGTAGTTGAATTTACTCAAAACATTCTGAAAAATAGAGCTATGTACAAGTAGTAGAGTGGTATGCCCAATAATTCCCCCTACAATAACCAATGCTTTTGTTTTCTTCTAATCCAAAATTCTCTCAGAAATACAAACTAGGTTTGTAGAAGTGTGTAGACACTTTGTAGAAGGTATGCTCCACTCAGCTTGACTCCTCATTTTGGTTGCCATAAGAAAATTACTTAAGAGTATTCACAAGAGGAACATACTGTTATCAATGGAAAACAAAAATTAAGTGACTCTTGTTGTGCTATCTTTAAATAAAAATTAAATAATAATTACTGTCAAGGAGGGAACACCAGAGAGGTCACTCAGAATCCCATTGATGACACCAAATGTCAAAGATAGCAACAAGAGGGTCTTCATTGAACAAAGGAGGCCCCAGGCTGTTTCAATTGATAAGTTAGTTATTGGGCCCCTTTATATTTAGCGATGCACCAGCGATCCCGACCACGATACCACCCGGTCAGGATCGCTGGTGCATCGCTAAATGGTTGCTAGTGAGCTGCCACACAGGCAGATCTCAGCAGCGACGCAGCAGCGATACAGCAGACGCGGTAATCCTGGCACTAGTGCTATGTAACGGATTTGTTAGCGCACCCATTGCCCGCAATGATAGTAGCGCATCCTAACGCATGCCAAAATTGGCATGCATTAGCAAGTATGCGTTACTTCTTGACACACCCTCGAAAGCAGTATGCAGCGTTTTTGGGTGCGTCAGGACTAGCGCACAGCGAACGGACCCGTTCACTGTGCATAGACTGTATGGGCTAACGCATGGTAGCGCATGGTAACGTGCCGCTACCATGCGTTAACGCATACCGTTAGCGCAAGGTGACAAAAGATGTCAAAAATGACATCAGCGTTAGCATATTCATTTAACGGATTCCCTAATGCAATGTGAACCTAGCCTAACTGGTCAGTAGGAGCCAGACCACTTAATGGTTGGTAGAGGATCAAATACTTATTTCTCAATGCAAAATGCAAATAAATGTATATAATTTATACAATGTAATTTTCTGGATTTTATTTTTGCTATTCTATCTCTCAATGTTAAAATTAACCTACCCTTAAAATTATAGACTGTTCATGTCTTTGTCAGTGGGCACACTTACAAAATCAACAAGGGAGCAAATACTTATTTCTCACACTGTATATAATTACATAAAATAAAAAGAATAAAACAAAAGAAACTTACTATGTTTATCACAGATATGATCTGGCCTAGCTGAGGAGAGTGCTTTAATTGAAAAACGTACAGTGAACGGGAATCATGCATACACTGATATGTACAGTATCTCTCTACATGAACATAGATAACAATTTGCTTTGATCATTTATCAGCACCTGAGTTAGGGTACCGTTACACCTAGCGACTCACCAGCGATCCCGACCAGCGATATGACGCGGTCAGGATCGCTGGTACATCGCTAGGTGGTCGCTAGAGAGCTGCCACACAGGCAGATCTCACCAGCGACATCGCAGGGGACGGGGATTGCTACTTACCTGTCAGACGCGGCGATCCTGCGTCCTCCCGCCCGGCTCCACGCGTCGCTCGTCTGCGCCACAGGAAGCGCAGCAGGAAGTGACCGTCGAGAAATGATCCAGGAGCTTCTCGCGCGATCAGCGATAATCAGCGGGGGAGCCGGTTGGAGGTAAGTATCACATGCAGCGATATCGCTAGCAATATCGCTGCAATGTCACAAAATCGGTGTCTTTACAGCGATATTGCTAGCGATATCGCAGTGTGTAACGGGGGCTTTACACCAACTCACCACCCTTGATGACCTCACATGGGCCGGGTTGTGGGATGTCCTCCTCAGCCCTTCAGGATTTTATAAAATTCTCAACTTGTGCAATATCTTCGCTCATGATGATCACAGAAGTTTGATATCGCTGCCATATTTTTTATTGGGATTTTACTTTTCCCCACAGACCAAACATGACATGGCTGTTAGACATATGCCCACTGTTAAGGTCGGCGGAACGCACCAAATATAAATAATAGTAGGTGCGTTCGCCGCCCGGGGTCCACCGTGCGGTAGGTGACAAGACCGCTGCTGAACAATGCCAGATGCACCTAATAGGTGTGGGACTGCGCTCGGGTTAACGTCACCCGAACGCTAAGGCAAAGGCACAGGCTCTGTTAGCGTCACAGAGGCCTGCGTGGGGCGTCGCAGCCGCGAACACCAATAGTTGCTGTTGCTACTGCGCAGCGGCAGAGAAAAGCCGCAAGCGTCGGCGCCGAGGACCGGGCACCGACGGACTCTAGTGTAGGTGTGGAGCAAGTGGCGTGTAGCTTGCCACAACCCTGGAGCTGACTATTCACACTCGGTCACCACTCGTAATATCAGAGGGTAGGGGTTTCATAATGAGTCAGACACCAGTCCATACATCCATCACCATACACACACAGAATAATATGCTACACTAGTGCATGGCCGAGCCGCCATGCGGGCTTTTTATAGCCATGCGCTTCCGGGACCTTCCAGTACTTTGGGAAGGACCAATCAGATCCGACATAGGACCCCTGCTCTCCACTGAGAGGAGAAGTTGCGGGCATGCCCAGTAGCATGGCACGAGGACTTAGCCTCTGGAGCAGTTCCCTGCAAAGCAGGTTGCGCTACCATTGCTGCACCAGAGGTGGCAGCAACATCCAGGCTCACAGAACAAGTCTGAGGAAAATGCCTGGCTCGCCGTGATTGCTGAGCAGGAGTCTGAGCGGTCGGAGGAGAATGATAGACCGCAGGTTGTCTGGCTCTGGATTCCCGCTGTGCAGTGCCAGGAATCCGACACCTAACACCCACAATTAATTTGTGGCTTATAGGCCAGGGTTACAGTTATGGAAAAACATGTTTCTTCTACCTCAATTTGTCACAGCGCTGAAAGTGTATGTCTCATCCCTATGGGATGCGTACTAACTCAATATTCATAATTTTCTTTCAGAGACATAAGTCTGGGGACAATGTATAGCATGTCTTCTGAATTGACAAAGTATTTCCTAGGGACAAAAGAGGCTCTGTGTCACGGATGCATCTGTCTGCAGAAGGTCTCAGTAGTTTGCTTTGCAGATGAGTGGCCACCTCCCCCAGTGTTAATGGCCACACCTGGACCTGAGTGTTGATGTGCTTGCTGTTGGCAAGTGCAGGTGATATTTTCTATTTGCACTGCTCTGTTGAAGCTTGGAGCTGTAGCAGTCTGCTAGCATCCTCTTTGGAGGGCATTGGTGTTTCTCTCTGAGTCTACTTAAGCTAAGTGTCTCCCTTGTCTATTTTATCCTAGCTGTATTTAGAGTTAATGGGGTTCACCCCTTCCTTCTTGAAGCAGGGTTTACCGCTAGAGTCTGGCAAGGATTAGGCATCCTGCTTGGCGATAGGTGCAGAACCTTTTTAGGGTCTCTTAGCGCAGACAGGGTGATGTTAGATCTGCCTAATGGTCTCCACTTCCCACTTCCCTAGTGTAGGGCACCCCTTCCCTTTATCCCTTTGTGTAGCTCTTAATCTGTCATCAAGTTGCGTGACATTATCATCCACACTTTACGTTTGTAAAAGGAAAAAAAACTGACAAGTGGTTTTTTTTCTGTGTGGGATTTTTTTTTCTTTTGCTGATTCATGGATCCCATTTCTCAGCTAGCAGAGCAGTTGCAGAGGTTGGCACTGGATGTGACTGATCTTCGTTCTGAAGTTCAGTTGCAACGGCAGTGGTTGAAGGTTCCTATTGTGGGGGATGGTGAAGTTAGGCTTGTCCAGCTTAAACCCAAAATTGCCCTCCCGGACAGGTTTTCTGGGGGTAGAGGCAAGATTTTTGTGTTTAGAGAGCCATGCAAATTGCAAATATTTTAAATTGTGTCCTTACTCCTCTGAAGATGAGGAGCAACGAGTAGGAATTATTATTTCACTGTTGCAGGGGGAACTCCAGTTCTGGGCATGTTCTCTAACACAAGATTCTATGTGTCTGCAGTCTTTGAAAGAGTTTTTCAGAGTCCTATCCCTTATCTATAATGATCTTGACTGTATTTCCTTGGCTGAATCCAGACAGCATCGCATTCAGCAAGGGAATTGTTCAGTAGAGACGTACAGCTCTTAATTCCGCAGGTGGTTAACTGATACCAAATGGAATGACCAGAGTTTCAGAAGCCAATTCCTTCAGGGCCTCACTGAAGGGTTAAAGGATGCATTAGCAGTATATGAAACTCCAGTGTCTTTGGAGCCTGCCATGTCCTTGGCTATTTGGGTGTTTCGACGCCAGAGGGATAAATGGGTAAGATCATCTGCTTCTGAGCCCTATTTCTGGGACAAGATCTCGCTGTTGGAGGAAAGGTACGGGGATGAACCAATACAAAAAGCAAAAAGAGATTCGATTTACCCTTGGGAGCATTGAGCGTGATAATCAAGGTAAGTGTTCATCTTCAACTTGCAATTCTCATTTTGTCCTGACAGCAGAGGTGATGCTAGAGAGAAGGTTTGAAAAAATGTCTGTGTTTGTAGACAATAGAGCTGGAGTCAGTATAGTGGATGCTGAATTTGCTAGAACTCATGGTTTTGTCTGCTCTAACTTATCTAAACCTATTCCTATTTGCACCATCGACTCAGCATCATTTGCACAGAGAACACTGACACAAATTGTTTATAATATAAGACTGAATGTGGGGTCTTTTCATTATGACGTAATCCCTTATGTCCTGAAGGGTCTCCACACTCCAATGGTTCGGGGTTGGTGAAGCATAATCCAACTGTGGCCTTGTACATTGACCTGGAGGGTAAGGTGTTGGAGGCTCAGGGGCATGCCCCTGCCTCCTGCCCTTTGAGGAGGTTATTTGTGCTGTCTAAATTGTACCGCAAATTCATTAGAGAATTTCAGAACTCTGTACTTCCTGGCTACCCAGGTGTTAAGGCAACTGCAGACCTCCTTTCTCGTCGTTATTGGTGGTCAGGATTGCATCGGGATGTGATTGAACAAGTGTCTACCTGCAATGTTTGTGCACGTACAAGAATGTTTCTTTGAAATACCAGTGTACAATAATTACAAAACTTTCTAAATAGGTACTCATGTTATAACCATGTAACAAGGGCAAAATAATCTGTGCTTTTATGCAGCAGGAAAAATTTACTAGTATTTAGATTAACACACTGTATTGTGCCTTCAGGAAAACGAAAAGAACCAAGAATGATAAAATTGCACCAGACTGGGGATAACTTGCTGCTGCTGGGCCATCATAGATCAATGGTTCTCAGCAGAGCACAGTTTTGTACAGCAGAACAGAAACATTTTCTATCTATAGTCACTGGATGACTTTCTCTCCTGTAGTTTGTAAGCTTTTATGGTCAACAAATCAGTAGGGTCCTCTCTTTCTTTTGTAGAGGGTTAGCTACTATGGTCAGTGTGGTCCTCTCTTTCCTGCAGAGTGTAAGTTCTCAGGGTCAGTATCAGCCTCTGTCTCATACTGTTCTGTAGAGTTTAAACTAGTGATGCCCGGGTGCTCGAGCAACGAGCCCAATATAAGTCTATGGGAAACTCAAGCATTTTTGCCACAGCCCCCCGGTGGTATGCAGATGGACTAAAAATTGAGGAAATCGATGGGAAAAGTGCTTAAATGACATGGAAACAGCATGGGGAAGACACCTGGAAGCATTTCTTAGGCCGGGGTCACACTGGCGAGGAATACGGCCGAGTGAGAGGCGCTAAAAGCACGCATTAGACACGGACCAATGATTCTCTATGGGGTCCCTCGCACCAGGCGTATATTTCTCATCTGTATTCTACGGTCCGTGCCAATCGCAGCATGCTGCGATTGTCAGCGTACTACGGCCGTAGTACGCCAATGCAAGTCTATGGGTGCGCAAAAAATACGGATTACACACGGACCACACATGTGACTTGCGAGAAATACGCACCCGGTGTCTTTTAGCAAAGCCGGCAATTCAGTGCGCTATACAGTAAACTGACACTGACAGGTTTAATAAAGAAATGAAAGAATAGATATAGACACATAGAATACACACACATATATGCATTCTATGTGTCTATATCTATTCTTAGGTTTGTGTTATAAAACCTGTCATAGGGCTCCATTATATGTCCATTTTGCAAGGTGACGAGAAAATCTCGCCATACGGATGCCATACGGATTACATACGGATGCTTACATGCGCAAAATACGCGACCACACCTTGCTTACGGATGACATACGGAGCACTGTTTAGGGGTCATTCATCCGTATTACGCATGTAAAATACTGACCGTATTTTGCGTCGGTTAGTGTGATCCCGGCCTTACTCTGTTTACTGCTGTGAACAATGTTGTCAGAGTCTTACGCCACTTTTACAGACTCACAATAAAACATACAAAAACTAAACCAAAATGGATTTTCCTGGGAAATATGTAAAGGAACATCCTTTCCAGGGTAATGACTTGTATATAAGACAAAATAAATAACCAAAAACAAAAATACTTCTTCACTACTTAGGCTATGTTCACACGTAGCATTTTTGATTGTTTTTCAAATTTGGCATTGCTTTCAACCAAGACAAATGCATTCACTGGGGAATGCCATTTTAACAGTTTACAACCTTATCTCGCAATGTGATGTGTGACACATCATCAGACACATTCTGTTTCATTTATGAAGGAGGGACTCTGTAAGTCACAAAGTCTATTTTTATAGGGCCATCGGGGGCCTATACTATTCTTAGAGATCCATTAGCCGGCTATGCTTTGCTGCTCCCATTATTAACCCCTTAAGCCCTAAGGGTGGTTTGCACATTCATGACCGGGCCAATTTTTACAATTCTGACCACTGTCCCTTTATGAGGTAATAACTCTGAAACGCTTCCATGAATCCTCGTGATTCTGACAATGTTTTCTCATGACATATTGTACTTCATGTTAGTGGTAACATTTCATTCAAATAACTTGCGTTTATTTGTGAAAAAAATAGAAATTTGGCTAAAATTTTTAAAATTTCGCAATTTTCCAACTTTGAATTTTTATGCCCTTAAATCACAGAGATACAGCACACAAAAAACTTAATAAGTAACATTTACCACATGTTTACTATACATCAGCACAATTTTGTAACCCAAATTTTTTTTGTTAGGAAGTTATAAGGGTTAAGAGTTGACCAGCGATTTCTCATTTTTGCAACACCATTTTATTTTTACGGACCACATCACATTTGAAGCCACTTTGAGGGGTCTATATGATAGAAAATACCCAAAAGTGACACCATTCTAAAAACTGCACTCCTTAAGGTGCTCAAAACCACATTCAAGAAATTTATTAACCCTTCAGGTGCGTCACAGGAATTTTTTGAATATTTAAAAAAAAATGAACATTTAATTTTTTTTCACAAAAAAAATACTTCAGGTTCAATTTTTTTTATTTTACCAAGGGTAACAGGGTAAATTGGACTGCAAAAGTTATTGTGCAGTTTGTCCTGAGTACGCTGATACCTGACATGTGGGGGGAACCACTGTTTCGGCGCATGACAGAGCTCAGAAGGGAAGGAGCGTTGTTTGACTTTTTCAATGCAAAATTGGCTGGAATTCAGATCGGGCGCCATGTCACGTCTGGAGAGCCCCTGATGTACCTAAACAGTGGAAACCCCCCATAAGTGACCCCATTTTGGAAACTAAACCCCCCAAGGAACTTATCTAGATATGTGGTGAGAACTTTGAACCCACAAGGGCTTCACAGAAGTTTATAACGTACAGCGGTACAATTAAAAAATCATATTTTTTCCACAAAAATGATCTTTTCACCCCCAAATCTTATTTTTCCAAGGGTAACAGGACCCTAAAAGTTATTGTGCAATTTGTCCTGAGTACGCTGATACCCCACATGTGGGTGTAAATGGCTATTTGGGTGCATGGCAGCGCTCGGAAGGGAAGCAGCGCCATTTGACGTTTTTGGCTGGAATTGAGATCGGACACCATGTCGCGTTTAGAAAGCCCCTGACGTACCAAAACAGTGAAAACCCCCAACAAATGACACCATTTTGGAAACTAGACCCCCCCCAAGGAACTTATCTAGATGTGTGGTGAGCACTTTGAATCCCTCCATGCTTCAAAGAAGTTTATAACGCCCGGGCGTGAAAATAAAAAAATAGTATTTTTTCCACAAACATGATCATTTAGTCCCCAATTTTTTTATTTTCCCAAGGGTACCAGGAGAAAATGGACCTCAAAAGTTGTTGTCCAATTTGTCCTGAGTACACCAATACTCCATATGTGGGAGAAAACTACTGTATGGGCACACGTCGGGGCTCGGAAGGGAAGTAGTGATGTTTTGGAATGCAGACATTGATGGAATGGTCTTCGGGTGTCTTGTGCGTTTGGAGAGCCCCTGATGTACCTAAACTATTGAAACTCCCCACAAGTTACCCCATTTTGGAAACTAGACCCCCCCCGGAACTTATCTAGATGTGTGGTGAGCACTTTGAACCCCCAAGTGCTTCACAGAAGTTTATAACGCCCGGGCGTGAAAATAAAAAAATCATTTTTTTCCACAAAAATGATATTTTTGCCCCCAATTTTTTATTTTCCTAAGGGTAACAGGAGAAATTGGACCCCAAAAGTTGTTTTGCAATTTATCCTGAGTAGGCTGATAACCTATATGTGGGGGTAAAACACTGTTTGGGCGCATGGCAAAGCATGGAAGGGAAGGAGCACCATTTGACTTTTTCAACGCAGAATTGGCTGGAATTGAGATCAGACACCATGTTGCATTTGGAGACCCCTGATGTGCCCAAACAGTGGAAACCCCCCAATTATAACTCCAACCCTAACCCCAACACACCCCTAACCCTAATCTCAGCCCTAACCCTAGCCCTAGCCCTAATGGGAAAATGGAAATAAATACATTTTCTTTTAATTTTATTTTCCCTAACTAAGGGGGTGATAAGGGGGGTTTGATTTACTATTTATGGCAGTTTTTATTTTTGGCAGCTGTCATAAGCTAAAAGACGCTTTTTATTGTAAAAATAGTTTTTGCATCACCACATATTGAGAGCTATAATTTTTCCATATTTTGACCCACCGAGTCATGTGAGGTCTTATTTTTTGCGGGACGAGTTGACGTTTTTATTGGTCCCTTTTTCGGTAATGTGACATTTTTTTGATCACTTTTTATTCTGATTTTTGTGACGCAGAATGAACAAAAACCTGCGTTTCATGAGTTTCTTTTGGGGGGTGCGTTTACACCGTTCCGCCTGCGGTAAAATTGATAAAGCGGTTTTATTCTTCGGGTCAGTACGGTTACAGCGATACCTCATTTAAGTTGTTTTTTTATGTTTTGGCGCTTTTTTGCAATGAAACAATTTTATATAAATTATTTTTGCATCGCTTTATTCTGCGAGCTATAACTTTTTTATTTTTTGCTGATGATGCTGTGTGGCAGCTCCTTTTTTTGCGGGACAAGACGACGTTTTCAGCGGTACCATGGATATTTATATGTGTCTTTTTGATCGCGCGTTATTGCACTTTTTGTTCAGCGGTATGATAATAGATCATTATTTTTTGCCTCGTTTTTTATTTTTTAAGGGGTTTGCTAAAGGGGAAAACTAATGGGACAGTTTTATAGGGTGGGTCGTTACGGGCGTGGTGATACCAAATGTGTACTTTTATTGTTTTCTTTTTTTGTTTTTTTTAATTTCCAAAAAATGAATTTATTAGGGAATATTTTTTATTTTTTTAATTTATTTAGCGATTTTTTTTTTTTTTTTTTAAGCTTTATTACATTGTCCCAGGTGGGACATCACTGTCCTGTGACAGATCGCTGTCATTTTAGGTATCTTTAGCACCATAGCGCTAACGGTATGCGTTAACGCATGGTAGCGCTCCGGCACCTAGAGCTACCATGCGTTAGCCCATACATTCCTATGCACAGTGAACGGGTCCATTCGCTGTGCGTTAATGCTAACGCACCCAAAAATGCTGCAAGCAGCATTTGAGGGTGTGTCAGGAAATAACGCATACTTGCTAATGCATGCTAATTTCAGCATGCGTTAGTATGCAATTAACATTGCCGTCAATGGGTGCGCTAACAGATCCGTTAGATAGCGTTAGCGCCGCTATCTAACGGATCCCACTAGCGGATTGACCCTGACGCAATGTGAACCCAGCCTAAGTTAGGCATGACCGAGGGGAATGGTGGACGGGCCAAACTTGACAGTGGCAGCAATACCAGAAAGTATGACTAAAATTAGAAACATAGTGGCACTCCGAAAGATGAATAAAATAAAAATATTTTATTGGGCAACTAAGCCATAATTACAGTAAAACATCAAACAGCCTGACACATTTCAGGTGCAAGAACGCACCCTTAGTCGTAGGATGAACTTATGAAAAAAGACACATAAATAGAACAGAACAACCATTCAAAACATGTTGAATACCGAATTACTTATGCATTGGACATGTGTGCAAATAAAGTGACCTGAATCACTGATCAATAAATATAAAACAAATTATTTCTTGAATTCATTCCTTTTGGGAATTTAGTATCTAATTTTAATATCCAGTACACTTCCACCATGGTTAAAAATTTCTGCTTGTTTCCCCCACGTTCAGGACTATACATTTTTTCAAAGGCTTAGAAAGCAAAATGGGTAAAATTCCCATGATGAAAATGCACAAAGTGCTTTGAGGCACCAGAATAAGCCGCATTCTTATTTTGAATATTAGTGAGATGTTCCGCTATGCCTTTTTTAATTTTGCGTGTAGTGCAACCAATATATTGTACTTTGCAAACAAAACAAATGCAATAAATGACTTACTGTTTATCACAGTTTAGAAAGGATGTAATACTTTGAGGAAAAACCAGAATATGAGCTAATAAATTTAGTTTTATCAAGTGAAAAAACGCAAACACTGCAGCGATTACCTCCACACTTGTGAAAAACAGCTGTAGAAAGCCATGTGCTGGATGCAGTGACTTGTTTCAACATAGTAGGAGACAAATCATTCTGGAGAATATAACCCATTTTAGCTACAAATCTACACCCATTGCTGATAATTTTGCATAACTTATCATCCTGATAAACCACTGGAAGATATTTGTTGATAATGTTTCTAATAGAATTGAATAGGGGGTGGAAAACGTAATAAAAAAAAATCAGAATCCAGCGGCATTGATATTTTCTCAGATGAAGAAAATTTAGATTGTTTTAGAATCTTTATGAAAGGCTGTCTGAATATCATGATCATTTTAACCCCCTGTCCAACAAACGTTTCTTGACAACGTAGCTTTCATTTAAAAAAATACTTTGGTCCGAACACAGCCTCTTGATCCTATTAAATTCACCAAAAGGAATGGCTCTAATAGTATGTTTGGCAAGAGAAGAAGAAGATAGCAGCAAAGAATTTCCCGAACTACTCTTTCTATATACCGTAGTATGAATTTTAGGTGTAGTCACATCACCAATTAACAGAATATCCAAAAAAGGTATATGTGTGCCAACCCCACTTATAGTAAAAGATAAATTGAAAATGTTAGAATTCAAATACTCATGACATTCATGTATTTTAGCACAAGGACCTTGCCATATAAATATCAGGTCAGCCACGTATCTACCGAACCAAAAAAGAGCAGAACAAGACAGTCACATGGTTGTGGCAGATGTCTAGATGGAAAGGTCCATGCAAAGCAGGAGCTGTCCGTCCATGTAGAGAATGAGACTTCGATCTTGAAGTGCATGATAGAGGTACCCGAAGATGTACGAGAAGCATGTATCAGTGAGGATGAGCATGAGGCCCTTAAAAAGGTGGTCAGCAGTTCGTCATACTGTTGACTAGAGAAGTCACAGTGTAGTGGGTGGCTATCCTGAGGGACATGCACCTGCAATGCTTCCTCATGAAACAGATGTTCCTGGTGCATGCAAGGAAAGCTCAAAGTCAGTTGGGCTTTGTGGAAGACATCATTCAAGTGCCCAGAAATCTGATGAGGAGACTCATTGGGAGACAAGGAAAAGTGATGCAGGAAATCGTGAATAAATCCGGAGTTGTGAGAGTGAGGATTCCAGCTGAGGATGATGCCCAGGTAACTGGTGAAGATGGGATGGTACCATTTGTAATTTTCGGCTCAATGGAAAGCCTTAGGTATATCCGAATGCTCCTTGAATGTCGGGTGACATAATTGACTGTTAATAAACAGCTGCAGGACATAATATGGTGGCCACCTTCAACCAAAGGTAAAGGGAACAGAAGGGACCCTCCAAATAATGGAATTGCTGTTAGCCGAAGACGCCTGGGTAATTCAGCAAGACAGTAGTGAGTAGTGCAGAACAGCTGCACTATGCAGAACACCTGCACTAAAAATAAGCTGAACTAGATGGACATAAGGTCTTCCTTCAACCTTCAAAACTATGTTACTATGTTACTATGACAAGGATGCCAAGAATCAGAAAGTGGCAGTTCTACTGTAAGCACAAAGTTAAGGGACAGGAGCCACTGTAACGTATGAGATGGGTCAGACTCAGACCAGACAGTGGGTTCGACTGTAGGTGGGACTTATGATTGCACCAACAGTTTGTGGTGGCCATGGAAAGGAAGGTTGGGTGAAGGGGCATACTTGAGAAATGTGGGGACTAAAAAGGGTCTGGTGACACAGACAGACTGTGACTCAAGGGCTGAAGCTCGAGGCCTACATATAGACTGCTGGAGGTGAGGGAGGCCTAACAGATTGACTCTGAAAAGTGAAACAACAAAGTGCATTTGGTCACAGAGAGGGATACTGTGACAGTGATGGACTATGTTTTAGATGCTTATGCTCAAAGACTACTGAGAAGGCCTTTTTGACTGGTAGAGCGAGGTGACATGGGTGCCTGGTCTCGGGCCCCTGTTTTATGACAAGTCCTCAAACCTACAAGTTTGAACAGAGGGGAGGGGGGTATGTGAGACATTGACCTGCATTCTTGTAAATGGCTTGTATGTGTTGCAGCGGAGGAGATCCTCAGCGCTTTAAGCCTGAAATGTTGCTCTGGGACCTGTAGTTCCAGGAGCCTTGTTTTTGCTTATACTAGGGGGCTTACAGGGTTAGCCGGAGAGCTGGGCAGGACTGGCTAACCACACACACCTCCACATTGGCAAATTGAAATTTTGAAGTTGATAAACCTGCATTTAAGAATTGCAGCACTGAGCCTGAAGAACCTGCAGTGGAGAATTGCAGCGTTGAGGCTGAAAAATCTACAATGGAGAATTGCAATGTTAAGGCTTTCCTGATGGTGTTTGAAAGGGTCGCCGAGAGGGAGAAACTCCTGCCAGAGCAGTGGGCAGAGGTACTGGTGCTATCCTTGACGGAGGAACCCCAGAAAGTATACGATTTAGCTTTGCAGGATGCTAAAGAGTATGGCAAGCTAAAAGTCAAGATTCTTGCAAGCTTGGGGATAGCAATAACATAGCGGGTTCACCGTTGGACGTTTCACCAGGACAAACCACCGCACTCCTACATGTTTGACCTATTGCATCTGGTTCACAAGTTGCTGCAGCCAGGGTTCTGCATGCCTTGCGCAGATGGTAGAACAGGTGGTGATAGACCAATTTGTGCACTCCACACCGAGGCCTGTACAGACTTGGGTTGCCCAGGGTGATCCCTGATATACTGATGAACTTGTCAGACTGGTCGAGAGATACCAGGGGATGTAAGGTTCTGTGGGAAAGCAGCCCACATACTAGGGGTCCCAACAGGGAGAGGAGGCCCAAAAGGGGGTGTGCGCCCTTACTGTTTGCCTATGCAGTCAATTCCAGAGCTGTCATCAATTTTGGCGCACACCAATACCCCTTGGAAGAGACGTGAAGGAGGGCCTCATAAAACAATTTTCCCATTATTAGAAAGTGGGTCTCCCATACTGTTTGCCTATGCAGTGAATGCAATGGCTGCCAAAAATGTGAACGTACCCCAATACCCCTTTGACGAGACGTGGAGGAGGGCTTCCTAAAAAATGTTCCCATTGTAAAGGAGCGGGTCGCCTATACTTGTAATGCCAATACACTAAGTGTATAGGCTGACAAACATTTACCCCGGGGGTATACATCAACATACTGTATACAAATTTTTGTTATGAGCATCATAAACACCCTTTAAAAAAGTATGTGGGTGTTGTATCACAGACCATGGTCATCCTGGTGATATAGCGGTGGTGGATGATGAGGAGGAGGACAACAGCAGATAGCTAAAAACAGGTAGCATATACCCATGTGTGGATGTGAAGAGGTGCAGGTACACCTCCCAAAAGAAGACACTGGATTTGAGTTTGTTACGCTGCTATCATTCAGTGGTGTAGAGAAGTCTGGCCCAATCCACCCCTTGTTCATTTTTATAAGAGTCAACCTGTAAGCATTTTCATTTGACAGGTGATGCACTTATCAGTTATAATTCTACCAGCAGCACTAAAAACCCACCCTGACAAAATGCTAGCGGCAGGGCAGGCCAGGACCTCCAAATGTCCATGGTCCATTTCTTGAACAAGTTGGTAACTATTGTGATAAAACAATCCGGGATCGCCTTTGCTGGGGTCAAAGGTCACGTGCGTTCAGCATGAAACTCAGGCGCAGAGCTGGGATTTGTGTATAACTGACCCTGGGTCAGGTTTATTAACGGTGAAAGCAATGCAAAAGGAAATAAAACATAAAGCAAATCCTTGCCTGTCCGGCACTAACTAAACAATGGACAACCTAACTACCAACTGGCGGGCTTCTCCCGTCCAGCCAAACCACAGTTGCAGTGGGCACTGCTTCCACTCACGTGTGTCTCTCACACAGACAGGCTCTCTGTGTTCCCAGGCTGAGACACTCACACAACCACCTGGCATCCTTTTATATCCACCTCCCATTATCCATTAGTAAGCAGGTGCGATACTGACCAGACTAGGCCATATAGGAAAGGAATCTGGGCGAGATATACCTGCCCTCATCCACTATTCCCACATGATTCTCACACTATGTACAAGATAGTTTTGCCCAACATATAGTCCTGTGGCCCAATTGTCCATCAAAAACAAACTGATATTTCCAAATGGTTCTTACTGAGTCTCTGTAGGCACGTAAGCTTGAAAAGTTTCATATTTACAGTTTACCATGTACATAACTTATTTATATACGAAACCTTAGGGGAGGTATACCTTGGGTACTACGGACAGACCTACGTAGCACTGGTGTTGTTGGGGACCTTACTGGAGGCCTTGTGTAAACTACTAGTGTATTGTGTGTTGTACTGGCTACATTACTGTTGGTTCTGCGTAGCACAGGGATACTAGATTTCCTAGGACCACTTCTACTCACTGTGGGCATGACAGATACACCACTGGCAGGGCGACAATTCTCTTGTTCCACTGCTGGTGCGGCATCGGCTGCCCGTACTTGCTGGTTTTCAGGGTGGTTTTGAGTCACTTCTTCTTGCTCTACCAGTTGGGGAAAGGTCAAACCTGGCACCACTGTCAGAGACACCGCACTGAACTTGCTCACTGAGCCAGTGCGCGTGTCCTGAGTAAAGCGAACTGTGCTCAAAGCTACCTGTGGAGCGGGCAGCAACCGAATAGATGTGTACTTCAGAGCCGCAGGAGCTGAAGCACGTGACTGCTAGAGGCGTGGCCTAAACTCCACAGAGCTAGGAGCTGCAAGACAATTCCTAGCAGAGTAACTGCAAGACAAAGTTACCCAGGGGCATAGACAGTGAGAATAGTCAGGACGTAGCCAATGAGTCATACACAGATAGCTGCAAGGTACAAGAGGGGCGAGCAGAGAGTAGTCAAGTCACAGGCAATGAGTCATACACAGATAATAACGCAGTACAAAATCAACAGGCAACCTCACAACGGGAAACAGAATCGGGTCAGAACCATATAAACAAGCAATAGCAACACACAAGCACACGGGGGTCAGCACACTAGACCAAAGGCAAAAGTATAACTGGCAGGGATTGAAGCTACCCAGGGGTTTATGAAGCTCTCCCAGAACCAGAAAGAGGCCACAATCATTAACCCCAAGTGTGCAGGTCAAAACCTGCACAGAGCTCCAGACATTAACCCCAGGTGTGCAGCTCAAAAAACCTGCACTGGGATTGACAGTACCCCCCTCTCAACGGGGGGCCTCTGGACCCCCAGGCTTCCCCGGGTACTTGGCATGAAACGCCTGAACCAGGCGATCTGCATGTACCGAGCGAGCAGGGACCCATGAGCGCTCTTCTGGTCCATATCCCTTCCAATGGACCAGGTAATGCAAAGAGCGGCGCACCCGCCAAGAGTCCACAATATGTCCGACCTCATACTCCAATTGACCCTCCACCAGCACTGGAGGAACAACAGTCTCAGAGTTCTCTTTGACAGATCCTGCTGGTTTCAACAGAGACTTAAGGAACACATTAGATATTTTTAAGGAGGCGGGGAGACGCAACCTATATGCCACAGGGTTGACTATCTCCATAATCTCGTACGGACCAATGAACTTTGGTCCCAACTTAACTGATGGTACCTTTAAGTTGATGTTACGCGTGGAGAGCCAAACCTTCTCTCCCACCTGAAACATGTCTCCCGAGGCTCTCTTTTTGTCCGCAAAATATTTGTATCTCCCCTGGGTCCGAGAGATATTATGCCGGACTTCAGCCCAGAGGTTTTTTAACCGTTGAACGGACCCCTCTACTCCTGGACAAACGGAATCCACCTGAGAAAACTCCCCAAAATGCGGATTAAAGCCATAGTTAATCAGGAATGGGGACATGTTGGTGGACTGACTCACCCGGTTGTTAAAAGCGAATTCAGCCAACGGTAACGCATCACACCAATCCTCCTGTCTGGCGGAGGTCAGACACCTGAGAATTTGTTCCAGGGATTGATTGGTGCGTTCTGTCTGACCATTGCTCTCCGGGTGATATGCCGACGAGAAGGAATGTGAGATGCCCAATTTCATACAGAACGCCGTCCAAAATTTGGCCACAAACTGCACACCTCTGTCAGACACAACATTCAGGGGTACCCCATGCAATCGGACCACATGCTGCACAAACAACCTTGACAATGTTTCTGCTGAAGGTAATGCTGCCAAGGGAATGAAATGGGCCTGTTTAGAAAACCTATCCACCACCACCCAGATCACGGTATTGCCCCTGGAAGGTGGAAGGCCGGTAATAAAATCCATGGAAAGATGAGTCCATGGCCTATCAGGAACCGGTAAAGGTATGAGTTCCCCAGCCGGTCGGTTATGCGAGCTTTTGGAACGGGCACACATGCCACAAGCAGACACACATTCCTTGACATCGGACCTTAATGAAGGCCACCAAAAACTCCTGGCTACTGCCTCTCTAGTGGCCGTGATACCTGGATGAGCACTCAGCCTAGAATCATGAAACTCCTGCAGAAGTCTAGGCCGCAATGCATCTGGAACAAACAGTTTATCGCTTGGCCTGGTTGCCGGAGCTAGGGCCTGAGCCCTAAGGATTTCTTGTTCCAACTCAGTTGAGACCCCCGCCACTACCACCCCTGGGGGAAGAATGGAGGACGGCGGCTCTGGGGGAGACACTGGATCAAAACTTCTGGACAGGGCATCCGCTTTAACATTTTTGGACCCCGGTCGAAAAGTGATTGAGAACTGAAATCGTGAAAAAAAAAAAAGTGACCAACGGACCTGTCTAGGAGTAAGCCTCTTAGCAGATTCAAGGTATGCCAAATTTTTGTGATCCGTGACAACCGTGATAGGGTGAGCCGCCCCTTCCAAAAAGTGCCTCCATTCCTCAAACGCCAGCTTGACCGCAAGAAGTTCTCTATTGCCTACATCATAGTTTTTCTCAGCTGAAGAGAACTTCTTGGAGAAGAAGGCACAGGGTTTGAGATTGGTAAGGGTGACCGGACCCTGGGACAGCACAGCCCCCACCCCCACTTCAGAAGCATCCACCTCCACAATGAATGGTTTGGACGGGTCAGGTTGCACCAACACCGGGGCAGACATAAAACATTTCTTAATCGCTGAGAAGGATTCCTTAGCGAGGACAGACCAATTTTTTACACCAGCTCCCTTCTGGGTAAGATCCGTGAGTGGTTTAACCACTTGTGAGAAACCTTTAATGAATCTCCGGTAATAGTTCGCAAATCCTAAGAAGCGCTGGAGCCCCTTGAGATCTCGAGGCTGAACCCAGTCAGCGATCGCCAGCACCTTCTTAGGATCCATACGAAACCCCTCACAGGACACAATCAACCCCAAAAAAGACAGCTCCTGTACAAAAAACGAACACTTTTCCAATTTGGCGAACAATTGGTTCTCCCTGAGTCTCTGGAGAACTGTCTTTAGATGTTGCAAGTGAAATTGACTGTCCGGGGAATACACCAAAATATCATCCAAATAAATAATAACAAAACGGCCTATCAGATCAGAAAACACAACATTGATGAAATTTTGGAAAATAGCAGGTGCATTAGTTAACCCAAATGGCATTACCAGGTTCTCAAAGAGTCCTTCTGATGTGAGGAATGCCGTTTTCCACTCGTCCCCTTCCCGAACCCTTATCAGATTGTAGGCCCCCCGCAGATCTAACTTGGAGAACCATTGGGCCCCAGCTAACTGGTTACATAAGTCTGGGATGAGGGGAAGCGGGTAAGAGTTCCTAACCGTTATCTTGTTCAGTTCCCGAAAGTCGAGGCACGGCCGCAAACCACCATCTTTTTTCTTCACAAAGAAGAACCCTGCTGCCACAGGTGACACAGAAGGCCTGATATGCCCTTTGCGGAGACTCTCAGCTATGTACTCCTTCATGGCTTGGCGCTCAGGCCCAGACAAATTGAACAATCGAGCCTTAGGTAACTTGGCTCCAGGTACTAAATCAATGGCACAATCATAGGGTCTATGTGGTGGCAGCGCCTCAGCCTCACTTTCGGAAAAAACGTCTTCGAAATCTTTCAGGTACTCCGGAATACCTTCCAGATCGACAGACGACACAGACACAGATTTAACAGCTTTAACAAGATGTCCCCGGTTACCACATTTATTATTGCACCCCCATTGAGTGATTTCCCCTGTAACCCAATCAATGGTAGGATTATGGCGTTGAAGCCAAGGCATCCCCAGTACCAGTCCTGCAGGCAAGTTATCTACCACCAGACAACTTAGTTTCTCCACATGAGTGGAACCCACTTTTAGAGAAAAAAGTTCAGACCTGCAACTGATACCGTCTTGGGTAAGAGGAGATGAGTCAATTGCCACAAGTTTAACAGGATCATGAAGCCTGACTGTCCCTATCTTATTAAGAGTCACAACTAGAGTTGAGCAATACCAGCCGATACTTGAAAATATCGAATCGGAATGGATCAGCCGATCTTAAAAAAAAAAAAAAAAAAAAAAAAGTATCGGTATAGCCGATTCCGATACCGGGAACCAATGCAAGTCAATGGGGCCAAAATATCGGAATTAAAAAAACCCTTTCTTTCCTTGTAGGTTAATTCTACATGAAGAAAAACAACTAAGAATAATGTAGAATGTATTGTGGGAGGTGGAGGAGACATTAAAGTCATAGAGGTTTAGCCCAATCAAATGGAATAGCAGGAATTAAACTTTTTTTTTTAAAGACGTTAGGAGTTACAAAGATATTGACTATGTTAGCCTCATTTACAGTGGGGAAAAAAAGTATTTAGTCAGTCAGCAATAGTGCAAGTTCCACCACTTAAAAAGATGAGAGGCGTCTGTAATTTACATCATAGGTAGACCTCAACTATGGGAGACAAACTGAGAAAAAAAAATCCAGAAAATCACATTGTCTGATTTTATTTGCATATTATGGTGGAAAATAAGTATTTGGTCAGAAACAAGCAATCAAGATTTCTGGCTCTCACAGACCTGTAACTTCTTCTTTAAGAGTCTCCTCTTTCCTCCACTCATTACCTGTAGTAATGGCACCTGTTTAAACTTGTTATCAGTATAAAAAGACACCTGTGCACACCCTCAAACAGTCTGACTCCAAACTCCACTATGGTGAAGACCAAAGAGCTGTCAAAGGACATCAGAAACAAAATTGTAGCCCTGCACCAGGCTGGGAAGACTGAATCTGCAATAGCCAACCAGCTTGGAGTGAAGAAATCAACTGTGGGAGCAATAATTAGAAAATGGAAGACATACAAGACCACTGATAATCTCCCTCGATCTGGTGCTCCACGCAAAATCCCACCCCGTGGGGTCAGAATGATCACAAGAACGGTGAGCAAAAATCCCAGAACCATGCGGGGGGACCTAGTGAATGAACTGCAGAGAGCTGGGACCAATGTAACAAGGCCTACCATAAGTAACACACTATGCCACCATGGACTCAGATCCTGCAGTGCCAGACGTGTCCCACTGCTTAAGCCTGTACATGTCCGGGCCCGTCTGAAGTTTGCTAGAGAGCATTTGGATGATCAAGAGGAGTTTTGGGAG
The DNA here is from genome assembly GCF_039654945.1 of Dendrobates tinctorius. Classification (NCBI taxonomy): domain Eukaryota; kingdom Metazoa; phylum Chordata; class Amphibia; order Anura; family Dendrobatidae; genus Dendrobates; species Dendrobates tinctorius. Next base: position 23,340,593 of record NW_027361770.1, on the reverse strand, counting down.
AATGTCCTATGGTCTGATGAAACCAAACTGGAACTGTTTGGTAGAAACACAACTTGTCGTGTTTGGAGGAAAAAGAACACTGAGTTGCATCCATCAAACACCATACCTACTGTAAAGCATGGTGGTGGAAACATCATGCTTTGGGGCTGTTTCTCTGCAAAGGGGCAAGGACGACTGATCCGGGTACATGAAAGAATGAATGGGGCCATGTATCGTGAGATTTTGAGTGCAAACCTCCTTCCATCAGCAAGGGCATTGAAGATGAAACGTGGCTGGGTCTTTCAACATGACAATGATCCAAAGCACACCGCCAGGGCAACGAAGGAGTGGCTTCGTAAGAAGCATTTCAAGGTCCTGGAGTGGCCTAGCCAGTCTCCAGATCTCAACCCTATAGAAAACCTTTGGAGGGAGTTGAAAGTCCGTATTGCCAAGCGAAAAGCCAAAAACATCACTGCTCTAGAGGAGATCTGCATGGAGGAATGGGCCAACATACCAACAACAGTGTGTGGCAACCTTGTGAAGACTAACAGAAAACGTTTGACCTCTGTCATTGCCAACAAAGGATATATCACAAAGTATTGAGATGAAATTTTGTTTCTGACCAAATACTTATTTTCCACCATAATATGCAAATAAAATGAAAAAAAAACAGACAATGTGATTTTTCTGGATTTTTTTTCTCAGTTTGTCTCCCATAGTTGAGGTCTACCTATGATGTAAATTACAGACGCCTCTCATCTTTTTAAGTGGTGGAACTTGCACTATTGCTGACTGACTAAATACTTTTTTTCCCCACTGTATATTTTGCCAGACATGTATTTCTTCTTCTTCTTCTTATTCTTATTCTTATTCTTCTTATTCTTATTCCTCATATTCTTATTTGTGTCAGGCATTCCTGTAGTTGTTATCTAGAAAAGTTAGAAGTTTACACCTTCCATTCTGCCTGTCACAAAAGATTTACAACAGGATTTGTCCGCGTTCAGTTTGGCCTGCAGCAGCAGGCCTTTTCCAGGGGCACCACGAGGAGGAACGGACTCACCCCCATACACTGCTTAGTCTTCTTCTGCTTATAAATAAGATATCATTTGCTCAGAGTATTAGTCTTATGCTTAATGTTCTTCTGCTTTGTTTTTTATGCTTCTTTGTCTTCTCTCTCTTGTTGTTCTGCATCTTGGTGGTTGTCTTCCTGTTCTTTGTCCTCTTGAACCAGCTGACAGTGCTGGCACCCGGAGGGGCAGCAGAAGGAATAAGCCAATGGCACAACCGAGGACCAGCTGACGGTGCTGGAACACGGTTACTAAGCAGGAGGTACCTGTGCTACAAAGCACTACCAAGGACCAGCAGACGTTGCCGAAACTCGGATACCGAGATGGAGGCACCTAGGCCAAAGGCTCTGCAGAGAACCAGCTGACGGTGCTGGAACCCGGATGGGTAGCATAATCTGCAAGAGCAAATGGAAATAGCGAGGACCAGCTGACAGTGCTGGCACCCGGAGGGGCAGCAGAAGGAATAAGAGCCAATGGCACAACCGAGGACCAGCTGATGGTGCTGGAACACTGTTACTAAGCAGGAGGTACCTGTGCTACAAAGCACTACCAAGGACCAGCAGACGTTGCCGGAACTCGGATACCGAGATGGAGGCACCTAGGCCAAAGGCTCTGCCGAGAACCAGTTGACGGTGCTGGAACCCGGAGGGGCAGCTGAAGTTACCCCTGAAAAGCAAAGTTGGCATGCCGCAAGCTGGCCGCAGTTACCGAATCACACAGTCCTACAGGGGGTGGTTGTCCTACTGGCACTACGGAACAAGCCTTTCTTACCAGAACCCGCAGTCCACATAGGAAGCACCTAAACTGCTGGCACCCTAGCCTCGGCTAACCCAACCGCAACACGACATGGCAACTTGGGGTGGCAAACTGACATTGACACATCCCGGAAACAGCAGGCAGGGCTGGAACCAAGCTGGGCAGGAGGGAGTACCCGTGCCAAAGTCAGTTATGAGCAGCAACTGGCGATGTTGGAGCCCAGGGACAAGCACTTAGCAGGCTGAGGCCTGATGTGCTGTCAATTGGGAGGCAGCAGGACAGATTGCCATCAAAACAGCAGGGGAACAGCTGACGTTACTGAACCCCACAAACACAGGAGCTAGTGTTTTACTCTGTGAAGACGGCACTTCCGAGCAACAACTGGCTGTGTTGAAGCCCAGGGACAAGCACGGAGCAGGCTGAGGCTGCATTGAAGAAATTTTAAGATCGGTTGTAGACTTCTACTAATTTTAACCGTGCTCCACTTAGGCCTGTGGCTTCACTGATTTTCGTATTTCCCCTGTCCTCCAACCCTGCCAGTTACAGCTCCGAAGTGGCGTCTGCACTAGTTATGGGAATGTGGACAGAGCAGGCGACATTGCCGGACACACTTCAGGGGATTAACTGACCGGACTGAACACCTGTAACACAGGAACAAGTGTGGATTGTGCAGACGCCACTTCGGAGCTGTAACTGGCAGGGTTGGAGGACAGGGGAAATACGAGAGACAGTGGAGCCACAGGCCTAATTGGAGCACGGTTAAAAATCAGTAGTAGTAGTACTGTGTAGGCAGCAGGAGACTTTGCCATCCACACAGCAGGGGATCAGCTAGCGTTACTGAACCCCACTGAGACACGGGAGCAAGTGTCTCTTTCCGAGTGGACGGCACTTCCGAGCTACAACTGGCTGTGTTGAAGCCCAGGAAATAGGAGGGTGTAGGCAGAGGCCTACTGTCTTTGGAATGCGGAGACAGCAGGAGAGACTGCCATCCACACAGCAGGGGAACAGCTGGCGTTACTGAACCCCACTGAGACACGGCAGCAAGAGTCTCTTTCCGAGTGGACGGCACTTCCGAGCTACAACTGGCTGTGTTGAAGCCCAGGAAATAGGAGGGTGTAGGCAGAGGCCTACTGTCTTTGGAATGTGGAGACAGCAGGAGAGACTGCCATCCACACAGCAGGGGATCAGCTGGCATTACTGAACCCCACAGACACGGGAGCAAGTGTCTCTTTCCGTGTGGACGGCACTTCTGAGCTACAACTGGCTGTGTTGAAGCCCAGGAAATAGGAGGGTGTAGGCAGAGGCCTACTGTCTTTGGAATGTGGAGACAGCAGGAGAGACTGCCATCCACACAGCAGGGGATCAGCTGGCATTACTGAACCCCACTGAGACACGGGAGCAAGTGTCTCTTTCCGTGTGGACGGCACTTCTGAGCTACAACTGGCTGTGTTGAAGCCCAGGAAATAGGAGGGTGTAGGCAGAGGCCTACTGTCTTTGGAATGCGGAAACAGCAGGAGAGACTGCCATCCACACAGCAGGGGAACAGCTGGCGTTACTGAACCCCACTGAGACACGGGAGCAAGTGTCTCTTTCCGTGTGGACGGCACTTCCAAGCTAAAACTGGCTGTGTTGAAGCCCAGGGACAAGCACGGAGCAGGCTGAGGCTGCATTGAAGAAATTTTAAGATCGGTTGTAGACTTCTACTAATTTTAACCAAGCTCCACTTAGGCCTGTGGCTTCACTGATTTTCATATTTCCCCTGTCCTCCAACCCCGCCAGTTACAGCTCCGAAGTGGCATCTGCACAATCCACACTTGTTCCTGTGTTACAGGTGTTCAGTCCGGTCAGTTAATCCCCTGATGTGTGTCCGGCAATGTCGCCTGCTCTGTCCACATTCCCATAACTAGTTATGGGAATGTGGACAGAGCAGGCGACATTGCCGGACACACAACAGGGGATTAACTGACCGGACTGAACACCTGTAACACAGGAACAAGTGTGGATTGTGCAGACGCCAGTTCGGAGCTGTAACTGGCGGGGTTGGAGGACAGGGGAAATACAAAAAATCAGTGAAGCCACAGGCCTAAGTGGAGCACGGTTAAAAATCAGTAGTAGTAGGACTGTGTAGGCAGCAGGAGACTTTGTCATCCACACAGCAGGGGATCAGCTAGCGTTACTGAACCCCACTGAGACACGGGAGCAAGTGTCTCTTTCCGTGTGGACAGCACTTCCGAGCTACAACTGGCTGTGTTGAAGCCCAGGAAATAGGAGGGTGTAGGCAGAGGCCTACTGTCTTTGGAATGCGGAGACAGCAGGAGAGACTGCCATCTCCACAGCAGGGGAACAGCTGGCAGTGCTGAACCCCACTAACACTTGAACGAATGTGTTTGGCTCTGTGGAGATGACACTTCTGAACACCAACTGACTCTGTTGGAGCCCAGGATCAGGCGTGGAGCAGGCTGGGGCCTGTTGCTTTTGGCAGGTGAAGGCAGCAGGAGACTTGCCATCTCCACAGCAGGGGAACAGCTGGCAGTGCTGAACCCCACTAACACTTGAACGAATGTGTTTGGCTCTGTGGAGACGACACTTCTGAACACCAACTGACGCTGTTGGAGCCCAGGATCAGGCGTGGAGCAGGCTGGGGCCTACTGGATTTTGGCAGGTGTAGGCAGCAGGAGACTTGCCATCTCCACAGCAGGGGAACAGCTGGCAGTGCTGAACCCCACTAACACTTGAACGAATGTGTTTGGCTCTGTGGAGACGACACTTCTGAACACCAACTGACGCTGTTGGAGCCCAGGATTACGCATGCCGCATGCAGAGGCCAATGGGCAGCGGTTTAAATGGAGGTTGTTGACTACTACTGATTCTAACCATGCTCCACTTAGGCCTCTGGCTCCACTGTCTCTACTATTTACCCTGGCCTCCAACCCCGCCAGCTACATCTCTGAAGTGGCGTCAGCACAATCTACACTTGTTCCTGTGTTACTGGTGCTCAGTCCCGTCAGTTGATCCCCTGATGTTTGTCCGGCAAGTTCGCCAGCTCTGTCCTCCCACTACTGGTTATGGGAATGTGGACAGAGCAGGAGACCTTGCCGGACACACATCAGGGGATAAACTGATGGGACTGAGCCACAGGAACACAGGAACAAGTGTAGATTGTGCTGACGCCACTTCAGAGATGTAGATGGCGGGGTTGGAGGCCAGGGGAAATAGTAGAGACAGTGGAGCCAGAGACCTAAGTTGGGCACGGTTAAAAATCAGTAGTGGTTTGAATGTTGATGGAGCTGGTGACTTTGCCGTCCACACAGCAGGGGATCAGCTGGCGTTACTGAACCCCACTAACACAGGAGCTAGTGTGTTTCTCTGTGCAGACGACACATCTGAGCGACAACTGGCTGTGTTGAAGCACAGGGATTATAGTTCAGGTGGTAGAAAAATGAACACACCAGCAGACCTGGATACAGTTGCCAACCACTAATTTAGTCTGTAAGAGGAATGGCAAAGTCTTTGGAGATCCAGGCCTTGTTCATTTTCAGAAAAGTCAGCCGGTCAACATTATCGGAAGATAGTCGCGTGCGACGGTCTGTTAGTACACCACCTGCGGCACTAAAGACGCGTTCCGATAATACACTGGCAGCAGGGCAAGCCAGCACCTCCAATGCATACTGGCTAAGCTCTGGCCATGTATCCAGCTTAGAGACCCAAAACTTGAAGGGGGAAGAGCCATCTGGGAGTACAGCGACAGGGTAAGACATGTAGTCTGACACCTTCTGACGGAAGCGTTGCCTCCTGCTGACTCGAGGCGTCGCTGATGGTGTAGACAATTGTGGTGGACACACAAAACTTTGCCACATTTGGGCCATAGTGGTCTTGCCTTGTGCTGCGGCGCTGCCTCTCCTCCCTCTTTGTGCAGAGTTTCCTCCACTGCCTCGACGCACAGAGCTGCTTTGTAAAGCACTAGCAACAATGCTGTCGGGTGGAATGGAAAACATTATGGACTGCACCAGTGACTCTTCGTACTCCCGCAGTTTACGCTCCCGGTTCAACGTTGGTATGAGCCTTTGTACGCTGTCCCGGTAGCGAGGATCTAGGAGGGTGTACACCCAATAATCAGCCGAGACGAGAATGTGGGCGATGCGGCGGTCGTTTCTCAGGCACTGCAGCATGAAATCAACCATGTGCTGCAGACTCCCAACTGCCAAAGAACCGCTGTCCCCTGTTTGAGGCGTGACCTCGGCCTGCTCTGCATCACCCCACCCTCGCTGTACATACTGAGTAGAGGTTTGTGTACCTCCCTCCTCTGGAGAGATGTCTTCCTCCTCCATCGACTCCTCCTCATCCTCCTCACAAAGTGTCCCCTGCCTTGGCCTTTGTGAGGAAACACGTAGCGCAGACTGTCCAGAAGCAGATGGCATTTGGGACTCCTCATCCTCCACCTCTTCCGAAACCTCATCCCTTAGTGCTTGCAGTGTTTGTTGAAGCAGGCAGATAAGGGGGACAGTCATGCTGACTAGTGCATCATCTGCACTCGCCATCCGCGTGGATTCATCGAAGGCACGCAAAACGAGGCAGATGTCCTTCATAGAGGCCCACTCAATGGTGCTGAAGTGTGAACGGCGCACAGTGCGACTTGTTTGCGCCTGATGCAGCTGGTACTCCATGACTGCTGCCTGCTGCTCACACAACCGCTCCAACATATGTAACGTTGAATTCCACCGGGTGGGTAGGTCACATATGATGCGATGTTCCGGAAGGCCAAATCGTCGCTGCAGAGCAGCGAGGCGCGATCTTGCCGTGCTGGAACGCCGCAAGTGAGCGCACTCTATGCGGACCTTGTGCAACAGTGCATCAAGATCCGGATAGTCCCTCAGAAAGCTCTGCACGACCAAGTTAAGCACATGGGATGTGTGTGAGGTTGCCTAGGCCAAGAGCTGCCACCAGATTTCGGCCATTGTCACACACTACCAAGCCCGGCTGGAGATTCGCTGGCCCAAACCACACATCACTCTCCTGCTTGATAGCATTCCAGAGCTCCTGCGCTGTGTGGCTTCGATTCCCCAAAGAAATTAATTTGAGTACAGCCTGTTGACGTTTGGCCACGGCTGTGCTCATATCGGTCGTAACAGGCTCCTGCTCTGCTGTTTCTGAGGAACTTGAGTAGGAGGAGGAGTCTATGTGTACAGACTGGAGTCCTGCAATCCGTGGCGTTGGAAGAACACGTACAGCGCCACTCTCCAGATCTGTACCCGGCTCCACAACATTGACCCAGTGGGCAGTGAGGGAAAGGTATCGTCCCTGTCCATGGTTACTGGTCCACGCATCGGTGGTCAGGTGGACCTTGCTACTAACGGCGTTTAGTAGCGCATGTTTTATTTTGCTCTCAACATGTTTCTGCAGGGCAGGGACGGCTCGCCTGCTGAAATAAAAGCGGCTGGGCACGTTGTATTGGGGGCTGCCAATGCCATTAAGTCCCGGAAGGTGTCAGTGTCCACCAGCCTGAATGACAGCATTTCAACTGCCAGAAGTTTGGCAATGCCAGCATTCAGAGACTGTGCTCGGGGATGGTTTGCCGAGTAAGGGCGCCTTTTATCCCATGCCTGTGCTACCGATGGCTGTGATGGATGGGAACGTGCTGCTATGGGTGGAATCTGACAGGGTCTCCGGACAACAGTGGCAGAGGTTCTTCCTTGGCGATCCTGTGAGGAAGCCGAACCAGCAGTGTGTGAGCTGGAGGAAGAGGCCCCAACACGAACTGAAGAGGTGGTAGGTGGTGCTGTACGTTGGCCTACGTCTTCAGGGTGTCTCTGCAACTCCAACTCGTGCTTGGTGCGCACATGTTTCCACATATTTGTGGTATTGAGGTTGCTGACATTTCTCCCTCTTTTGACTTTCTGATGACACGGCTTGCATTTGACAAAGCAAATGTCATCTGCAACTGTGTCAAAAAAGGACCACGCACTGCAAGTCTTGGGAGCGCCCGTTTTGCCTTTGGAATGAGGAATGCTCCTAACGGGTGCCGAAGTGGAGGGTACAGGCAACCAATTCTTCCCCCTCCCTCTGCCTCCTGTTTTGGCCGGTAGGGTTATCTCTTCCTCCGAGCTGCTCCCACCACCTTCCTGTTCCTCACGCCATGATGGGTCAAGGACCTCATCATCTTCCCTCCCCTCTTCAAACAGCTGCTTCTCCGGGGTTGTCTCGCCAGCACCGTATGCACCAGAAAGTGGCAACTGAGTCTCGTCATCATCTGATGCGTACTGAGGTGTGCTGACCATAGGCACTGGCCCACTCGCCTCTTCAGATTCAGAGGGACAAAGAAGTTGCGCATCACTGCATACTCCCTCTTCTTCACATTCAGGAATGCTGCTTGGCTGGCCCCCTCTTTCCAAGCCAACAGATTCTGAGAACAGAAGTAGAGACTGTGATGGCTCCTGTCCATGTCTCTCTGACTGCCTGGGCACTTTGGCAGGTGGTGAAGAGACAGATGGTTGCTCTTCAGTGCTCTGGTCCTGAGAGGCTGTGGAAGTAATTGAAGTCGATGTGTTAGCTGCCATCCATCCGACAACAGCTTCAATTTGTTCCTCCTGCAGCAGTGGGTTTACATTGAGGTCCTACAAAGCTGCGCATAAAGGACTGTTGCCTGCTAAAACTGGGGGATGCTGATCCACTGGTGCCCGCAGCAGGCCCAGAATCCCCACGTCCTCTACCTGCAGAATCCCCACGTCCTCTACCTGCAGAATCCCCACGTCCTCTCCCTGCAGAATCCCCACGTCCTCTCCCTGTTGAAACTCCACGCCCACGCGCCTTACTCCCTGCCTTCTTCATCTTGCCAGACTGCTTAAGATAGGCAGAAAAGTACAAAGGGGGGCCTTAGTGTGCTTATTCCTGAACAGCTGGTTACAGGTACAAGAAACACTAATTTTATGAAGTGTGTGTGTGTGGACTACACTTTAATAGGAGCTGATGTGGCCTACACAAGTTCCAAATGTAGTGTTTGGTGAACTTTTTTTGTGGTTTCTTTGTTGGAAACAAACTCAAAGTATGTGAGCAAAGAATTGAAACTGATAGTATCACCAACTTTTTGGAGCTACTACAATGCAGGCAGGTAACCTACAATGCAAAAGATGAGGCTCCAAAAAAATTGGGTAATACTAATCTGGCTGCGCCGGCAGGGCACAAGCCAGAAAAAAAGGCTCCTCTATCTACTCCTATATAGTGTTTGCAACCAACCAATGTTGATGGATACGGATGGATGCACACTAATAGGAGAAGAAAAAATGAGCTTCACTCAAAGACAAATATGTGTGAGGCACTGACGCACGCTGAGCGTCCTACAACCAGACGTAGCTGCAGGACACACTACTCAGCGTGAGCTGCACTCACACACAGTCAGAGACCTCTCAGACAGCCGTGAACAGTGCAGCAAAGTGGACACTAGCACTGAAAGGCTGCAGAAAGGCTCCGCTGTCTACTACTAGTGTTTGCAACCAACGTATATGGATACGGATGGAAGCACACTAGATTGAAATTATGTAAAAAATGCAGCTCAAAAATTAAAAGATGTATGAGGCAGCAGTGAGGCACGCTGGGCAGCCTACAACCTGACGTGGCTGCAGGACCCACTCCACAGCGTGAGCTGCACTCACACAGCCCTTGCAGACAGCTGTGAACACTGCTGCTAGGGCAAAGAAGGCTACAGTGGTGGTTTATGTAGCCTGGGTAAAGCACTAGATGTTTGGTGGAATCGCTATTTCTAACTGTCCCTCACAGTCTTCTACAGCAGCCTGTCCCTAACTGAATTCACAGCAGAGTGAACCAGAAATGGCGGCTCCGGTGGCTTTTATAGTGCATCATGACATCATTTCGGCAGCCAGTCACAGCCATGCCAATAGTTAACATGCCTACATGCCTAACAGGATGTGCCCACACTTCGGAGGATTCCCATTGGCTTAATCAAAGCAAGCAGGCTCATAGCATGATGGGAACTTCCGATTCCGGTATCCGATATGACAAAAGTATCGGAAGTCAGTATCGGAATTCCGATACCGCTAATATCGGCCGATACCCGATACTTGCGGTATCGGAATGCTCAACACTAGTCACAACCTTGGTGTCAATCAGGTTCACAGCCGAACTGCAGTCAATAAAAGCAGTAGTCTGAACAGGACCATAACCAAGTTCCAGTTCCACCTGCAGCACCATTTTTGCACATGAGGAAAATTGTACCTGAAGGTCTGGGTAGCCTCCTCGATTACTACCCAGACCTAGTCGTTTCCCGCCATCTTGGAGGATGACGGACAGGAGGGGCAGTCCTTCTTCCAATGTCCAGATTTCCCACAATAGAAGCACAACTGCTTTTCCCGACGGCGTCTTCTTTCCTTTCCCTCACAGGTGACAGCGTTCACCTCTATAGCCATAGGAAGAGTCTGGGTCTCATCTCCACTGAAAAATAAGGGCGTTTCCCATTGCATAATGCCTCTAGCCCGCAGCCTGCGATCCATGCGAACCGCTTGGACCATGGCATCCTCCAGGGAGTCAGGCGGAGGATGAAGTGCCAAAGCATCCTTCAGACGTTCACACAGGCCTCTGTGGAACAGCCCCCGCAGGGCGGCGTCACTCCAGGAAATCTCAGCTGCCCAACGTCTGAATTCAGTACAGAACCATTCGGCCGAGTGCTCCCCCTGACAGACACTCATCACTTTGTCCTCAGCCAACCGCACTCTATCAGGCTCATCATAAATAAGCCCTAAGGCTTCAAAAAATGCATCCACAGACATTCTCTCAGGGGCAGAAGAGGAAAGCGAGAATGCCCAGGCTTGTGGGGACCCCCTAAGCAGGGACATCACCACCCCCACCCTCTGTTTCTCATCCCCAGAGGAGCGGGGTCTCAAAGAAAAAAAAAGCTTACAGCCCTCCTTAAATGCCCTGAAATCATCCTTGTTACCAGAAAATATATCTGGCAATTTAACCGGGATTCAGGTGGGACTAAAATGACATCTCTATTCCCCACCTGCTGGAAGCCTGCGGAAAGTACCCCCTGAACTGAGTCCTCAACCCGCCGTTGGGACTGGGCCAGAGCTTGGTGTTCCAAACAAAGCTTCTGCAGTGACTGAGTCAAGCTTTTCACCTGCTCAGATAAAGCACACATTGGGTCCATGCTGCAGCAGTGAGGAGAGAAAAAAAAAAAAAAAAAATTGTAGGCCAGTTATATTGTCAGAGACACCGCACTGAACTTGCCCACTGAGCCAGTGCGCGTGTCCTGAGTAAAGCGAACTGTGCTCAAAGCTACCTGTGGAGCGGGCAGCAACCAAATAGATGTGTACTTCAGAGCCGCAGGAGCTGAAGCACGTGACTGCTAGAGGCGTGGCCTAAACTCCACAGAGCTAGGAGCTGCAAGACAATTCCTAGCAGAGTAACTGCGAGACAAAGTTACCCAGGGGCATAGACAGTGAGAATAGTCAGGACGTAACCACTGAGTCACAAACAGAGATAGCTGCAAGGTACAAGAGGGGTGAGCAGAGAGTAGTCAAGTCACAGGCGATGAGTCATACACAGATAATAACGCAGTACAAAATCAACAGGCAAACTCACAACGGGAAACAGAATTGGGTCAGAACCATATAAACAAGCAATAGCAACACACAAGCACACGGGGGTCAGCACACTAGACCAAAGGCAAAAGTATAACTGGCAGGGATTGAAGCTACCCAGGGGTTTATGAAGCTCTCCCAGAACCAGAAAGAGGCCACAATCATTAACCCCAAGTGTGCAGGTCAAAACCTGCACAGAGCTCCAGACATTAACCCCAGGTGTGCAGCTCAAAAAACCTGCACTGGGATCATGACAACCACTATGGCTTGATTCGCTCTAGTCCAATCTGCAGGGAATTCTCCGAGTACAGTACTGACTTCTTCTTCTACTATGGGCGGATGGTTGTTTTGCTCTTCCATTCTGTCCTTTAGTTGGTCAGGGCACAGTTTCAGATTATCCCTCAATACTGCTGATTAGGTTTCTCCTCCATCCTTACTGATAAGGCACACTTTGATGTTGTCAAAGTTTGATGGTAGGACGGTGTAGGGTTCAGCTTCCCATTGGTCATCCAATTTATGCATCCTTCTTTTCCTCTTTAGGACTTGTTCTCCTGGTGACAATGGAACTGCAGGTGCATGTTGATGGTAGTTCTTCTCCTGCTTTTGTCTCGCCTGAGCTAGACTCTTTTCTACACACTCTTGTACTCTACGGTACTACTACTGCCGCTCTGTATCCCAGTCAGCATCTGGTGATGTCACCTCAGGTGTAAGGACTCCCATATCCAAATCAATAGGCATCTTGCCAGGCCTCGCTCTCATTAGGTAGGCTGGAGTGCAGTTGATGGAATTCACAGGAATGTGATTGTAGAGGTCTACCAGATCTGGCAACTTCTCTGGCCACAGATTCCTCTTTTCCAAAGGCAAGGTCCTCAGTAGATCGATCATCACTTGATTCATCTTTTCACACATGCCATTGGTCTGTGGATGGTACGGTGTTGTCCTGATCTTCTTGCAACTGTACAAATTACAGAATTCCTGGAACACTTCTGCCTCAAAGACTGGACCTTGATCTGTAAGCACTCACTCGGGATATCCGTGTGGTCGACAAAAGTGCTGTTGGAATACTCTGGCTGCTGTCCTGGCTGTTTGATCCTTGACAGGCACGACTTCCAGGAATCTCGAGTAGTGGTCAACGATGGTAAGAGCATAAACGTAGCCTGAACGGCTTGGGACCAGCTTCACATGGTTCAGGGCGACCAACTCAAGTGGTTGTTTGGTTATTATTGGCTGCAAAGGAGCTCGCTGGCTATTACGGTCCTTCCTGCGCAGGTTGCATTGTCCACACTCCCGGCACCAATTTTCAATGGCCTTCCTCATACCAGCCCAATAGAATTTCTCCTGGAGAAAGGCCTCCAACTTCTTCCATCCGAAGTCTCCAGCTCCAGTGTGGTATGCTTCCAAGACCATTGATGCCTCCCTCTTTGGGACTACCACCTGCCAGACCAACTCATGAGTGCGGTCATTGATACTCCTCCGACACAGCTTTCCCTCATAGATGAACAGCCGGCCTCTTTCCTTCCACAACTGCTTGGTTTCTTCAGGAGCATCTGGACTTGGACGTGAGTCAGCTTGCGACAGTAGCTCCTTTACCAGGCAGACTGCGGGGTCGTTATCCTGCGTTTCTGCCCAGTCATGATGAGGCAATGGATTTAGGGTGGCCTCCTTCACAATAGATCGTCTGTTTCTCACTCCTTGGGCATGTTGGGCCGCAAATGGCCGGTGGAAGGCAGGTAACTCTATTTCTTTGAGTGCCTCAGGGTCTTCTCCTGCATCTGGCAGTTTGGACATTCTGGACAGCGCATCAGCATTGGCATTCTTGTGCCCCGCTCGGTACTTGATGGTGAATTCATAGTTAGACAGCCGGGACATCCATCGCTGCTCCAGTGCACCTAGTTTTGCAGTTTCCAAGTAAGATAATGGGTTTTTGTCCGTGAAGATGGTAAACTTGGCTGAAGCTAGGTAATGCTTGAATCGTTCAGTCACAGCCCAGACTATGGCAAGGAACTGCAGTTGTCAGGGTTCCTTTCAGTGGGACGAAGCTTCCTGCTGGCGTAGGAGATCACTTTCTTTGCCATTCTGTACCTGTGATGGTACTGCTCCCAGTCCCATGTTGCTGGCATCAGTATACAGAACAAATGGTTGGTCATAATCTGGGTAGGCCAGAACTTCATCCCCTGTGAGAGCCATTTTCAGACGAGTGAAGGACCTCTCCAGTTCCTCATTCCATTCAAATGTAGGACTTTCCTTCCTGGCTTTATTGGGCTGGCCCACCAGAAGATTTTGCATATGCATGGCTATCTCAGTGAAGCCTTTGATGAACCTTCGGTAGTAGCCTACCAACCCAAGGAATTGGCGTACCTCATGGAGGTTGCTGGACTTCTGCCAGTCCCGGATGACAGTGACTTTGTCAGTATCCGGTGCCACACCTTCTGCACTCACTTCATGACCGAGGTACTGTACCTTGGGCTTCAGGAGGTGGCATTTGGATGGCTTCACTTTCAGGTCAAAGTTGGACAAGGCTTCAAACACCTCAGCCAGGTGCTTCAGATGGTCTTCATAAGTCTTGGAGAAAACAATGACATCATCAAGGTACAACAGGACTGTCTCAAAGTTCATGTGTCCAAGACAGCACTCCATTAGCCATTGAAATGGCCCTGGGGCGGTTCAGAGCCCGAACGGCATGTAGTTGAACTCGCAGAGACCCATTGGTGTGGTAAATGCTGTTTTCTCCTTGTCTGCCTCTGCCACGGGAACCTGCCAATACCCACTAGTGAGATCTAAGGTGGAAAAATAGTTAGCAGTTTTAAGTGCAGCTAATGACTCTTCAATTCTGGGTAATGGGTAGGCATCCTTATGTGTAATGCTGTTAATTTTTCTGTAATCAACACATTCTCATGGTACCATCTTTCTTTTTCACAAAGACTATTGGGGCTGCCCAGGGGCTACAACTGTCTCTGATCACCCCAGCTTCCTTCATTTCCCACAGCATACTTTTGGCACATTGATATTGTGTTGGGGGCATTGGCCGGTACCTTTCTTTAATGGGTGGATGATGTCCAGTGGGGATATGGTGCTGAACCCCTTTTACCTTCCCAAAGTCTAGAGGGTGTTTACTGAATACCCGATCATACTCCTGAGCCACTTGGTAAATCCCATTCTTTTGGTATGAAGGGGTGGAGTCAGTTCCCACATGCAGCTGCTGACACCACTTCTCCAGATGCTTAACAGAGCCATTGTCCTCCACCTGATCGGATGAGACCAAGGGCTCTGCTGCTTGTATTGCATTGTTACTGACAGTAAACAGCTTAGCAACTCTGGCATACCGAGGTATTGTGGTCTCCTGTTCCCCAAAATTCAAGAGGCGTACATGTACTCTCCCTTTGCGAACATCAACTACCCCTCTGGCTGTCAGGACAGTGGGCCTGCTATCAGAGTATACTGGCTCTACCAAGGCTTGGTAATCTTTTCCTCTGAGGCCTATGGCTGCCCGACACCAAACCAACATTTCACATCTGGGGGGTATCGCAATGGGGAAAGAATCACTCACTCTGACGCTGCCAATTTCTCCACCAGACAGTTCTACCTGCTGTCTTTGCATCAGGACCTTGATCTCCTTCTGCAGGACTCGTTGTTCACTGGAACCAGCAGTCTCGGCTACCTGTTGCAACAAAACAATAACCTCGGCAAGACAATTTTCAATCACATTAGTACCTAAGGTCATCATTGGGTTACATTCTCGTCGATCAATGTCTACAACTAGCAGACCTTGAGATTTTAACTCTACTCGCCCCACTTTAATGGTAAACTCTTTATATCCTACTTGCGGCAAAGACTGACCATTGCTGGCAACTACTGTCAGTTCATCACTTGGGCCACGGGTAAGTTCGGAGACAACCCAATACCGCTTGTAAAGGATATATGGCAAAGTTGTCACCTGAGAGCCAGTGTCCAGCAAAGTGTTCATGGGGATGCCGTCAATCACCACTGGGAGGACCGGTTGGCCTCCAACATACTTGGCTCGCCAGTTCTTTGGGCCTTGTAGTCCTACTCCTGGGAGTTGGCCCTCTGCCCCAGGGTGGCAGAATCTTGCGATGTGGCCTGCCTTGCTGCAGTTGCGACAGATGGGACGTCCGTCCTGGCCATAGCGATCATTGTTTTTCCCTCGGAGTGGCGGGATCCTCTTCTTCCGTAGCCATGGGACACCCTCTGGACTGGAGGCCAGCTTTATCTTCTCCTTTGAGGACACCTGCATGGACTGCACAGTTTTGTCAAGTGCAGCCATACTTTTGGTCAGCTCTTGGACCTGAAGGCGCAGTTCTGTAGTTGGATCATTATCCAGAGTCTGTGCATCAGCCCCCACAGGGCTGGGAGGGAAAGATACTGCTTCTTGGTGGTATGTGACCGCTGGGTGCCTAGGGGGCGCTGGACGGCTGACATTTGGTTCATGCAGCACCCGGATAGCCCTGTCTTTAAAGTCTGCAAAGTCTAGGTCAGGGTTTTGTATGGCTATGATGCGCAGCTGTGCTCTGTGGGTACTGGATAGGAGTTCCTCAATAAATTGCTTCTTTAACAGTCTGTCTCCATCTTTCACACTGTCTGGGTCAATCTGCTTTATGGCTCGCAGCACCTCCTGCAGGTTAAGAGCAGTCCCGTATACTGTCCTGTGCTCTCTGCTTACACCCAAAGAATCTCATTTTTATTTCAGCTGCAGTTCAGGTGTCAAAGGTGCTTCTTAGCTTAGCCAGAATCTTTTTAACAGTCTCTTTATCAGTGTCCTGCCAGGCTTTTACTTCCCTTTGCGCTGCACCAGTTAGCTGCCCAATAAGGATGTTCACTTTCTGGCTTTCAGACAGAGGATACACCTCAAAAAAACTGCACAGTCTCTCTTTAAATTCACTTAGGGTATGTGACTCCCCTGAGTACTGCGGTAACCAGGCTGCTCCCGGTATATAGGGCATGGACAGCGGCATTATGGGGACTACTATGATGGGCGCTTGTTCCTGCTGCGCTCTGGAAGCGGCGCTGGCCGCTGGATTCTGCGGTGCCATTGGAGCCGCAGCTGCGCTTGCCCCTGACATTCTCTTCCCCTCTAGTTAACGTTGGCCAGGCCCTGTGTTGCGCTGGCTTACCGGTTGCCGCTCCGCAGGCTGGATGATCGGGGGACGCCGGGACTGCAGGCCTCTGCTCCTCACTTCCCGTGCGCTGGTCTCCTCCCGCGCAGCGCTTCACTTTTTGCGCTCTCCAGCTGGCTCCGCCCACGACGGTCCACCTCTTTGGCTTCCCGAGCGCCAAGTTGCCGGGTAATGGCGGCAATGGCGCAATAGGCCTATGGCACACACAGTCTCTGGCACAAAGGAACGGGGACAGCGGACTTCTTAAATCCTATTCATGATGCCAAAATGGATCGCCCGCCAGGGCAGTGGGGTACTCTGTACCGGGCCGGTATCTCAGAGGGAAGTGTCACAGTAGCGATGACCCAGTCGTGGCCCTTGGTGTCCATGTAAAAGGGGTTAAGCGTGGCTGATTAAAGTTTATAAGTGGATGATGTGTGACGCCACCTGTGGTGCTCGGCAATGAAGGGGTTAAGCCGACGCTGCAGGCAGATCCTCTGGGACAGATGGTATAAGGCAGCAAGATGTAATAGCTCCCCACAGGTAGAGCTGTAGTAATAGGTGTTGAGGAAGAGGGTGCAGTGTTAGGCACAGATGTAGCAGTGCTGAAGGGTTGCAGGAATAAGGCAATGACACAACAGGGTGCAGTTTCTTTTACCTTTACTTTGCAAGTGCAGTCCAGGATCCAGATTACAGATGGAACAGGAGCTGGCCAGCCTGGAAGCAACTTAGGAATCTCTCTATGCAGATGGGTTGTGTAGTCTCCTTTCTAGCGCTTATCTGAGGTACATGCAGTACTGAGTTACACTGAAGTTCCTCTTGCTTGTTCTCTTTTAGAACCCCCCCATATGGCAGACAGCTGTAGCCTCCTGTTGTGAGTTCATTCTTTGGTTCCCCTTCTGAACTCCCTCTGGTGGTGTCGGGAGGTGGTGCGGCTGGTTTGATCGGTGGAGATCTGCCACCTGAGGATGGGGATGATGATTGGATCTCGGGGTTCTCAGATTGGATTTAAGACAGCCGACGCCCTATTCAGTTTCTGGTGATTCCTTCTGGCTTGTCAGCTCTTGGTTTTCAGCTCTGTTCCAGTCATCTAAAGCTAAGTTTTTCTGCTAATGTTCACACTTGATTTTGTTGGTCTATTCAGTTTTTTGTGTGGTCTGCCAGCCCCGGCTGGGGGCTGAGCTGAATTTCCACTCTATCAGTATTTTACCAATTGGCTTTTTGTCCCTTACTAGTTCGGTCTCTTTTTGCTCTGTCTCAGAATATTCCAGAGTGCTGATATAGTGGGAGAAGTCTAGTGACTTCACGGTTAATTTTGCTATCAGAAGTGTTGGACATTATTTTTGTAGGGTTTTTTGCAGGTTGCAGACAGTGACTTGCCTTTCCATTCCTGTCTAGTTAGTTTGGGCCCCATCATTTTGCTCAGCCTATTTTCCTGCCTGTGTTTGTGCCTTCATCTTGTTTCATCATCAATACATGTGTGGGGGCTATCTATTCCTTTGGGGTCTGCTCTGGGGCAGTTAGTTTTCCCTTTTCTTGCTTTAGGCTTATGTAGTCCTCTGGCCATGACGAAGCGTCTAGGAACATTGTAGGCATGCTCCACGGCTACTGCTAGTTGTGTGGTAAGATCAGGGATCTGCAATCTACATAGTTACCAACTTCTCTGGTTTTCTGTGGCTTAGCTTGTTTTGTTTTGTTTTTTCTCCTCGGTGACCCATTCATAACAGCCTCCTTTTTCTGGCTCACACATTGCTGTTGTGCCTCTGAGTCCTATGTGGGAACAGAGCATTTACAGCTTCCTATTCCTCCGGTTTCTGCTGCAGGAACATCAGTATTCATACAACCTCGGAGACCGGACTCCGGACCATGCGCTATGCTAGAAGTGAGCCTGAACTCTGCTCAATCCTCCAGCTTTTCTTCTCTCGTCCACACACTTCGCCCTCCTCACATGAACTAACTAAACTTCCCCTTTCTGGCCCCCAGAGAGAAGCTCTTCCTCCAGCTTTGGTTCAGAGCTCCCTCTGCTGTCCTGCAGTGGGAACCGTGCTGTGTGTTGTATTTACCTGACAGAGACCCTTTATTGCTTCTAAGCATGACATCACACTCCTAGGGAGGAAGGTAATGCCACTGTGGCAACCATACTCCTGGGGGCGCCACAGATGCACTCTTGACAACATCCTCACCTGACAGCGGGGGATCACCAATGCAGATCAGGCACCACCACCTTTGAAGGGACGGCTAGCATGGCCAAAATATGGAAAGCCTTCCTCAGCATGCCACAACATCCAGCACCACCATCTAATACTGTCTGTATTAGCAGGAGCCAGTGTTTTTCATTATTCCTTTGTAGCAACTCACTTGGGATTAATAGGTTAGACACTAAAAACTGCAACTGACACTGCCGCTTCTTGTGTGGATTAGATATTCTGTCACCGCAGTCCTTATGTCACGGTCCAATTCTTGGATTCGTGTCAGAGTCTGGGTTCCCTCATGAAAACCTTTATTTTCAGGCTTCTGGGGGCTTGATATGGGTTTTTGCCCCCCGGTGGCCATAAGTGTCATTAAATCTGATACTTTCTTTAGTTTACCTTTTCCCCCCAGTGGTCATTGGGGTTATTGCAGCTTTTGGCCCCTGATCATTTGACCATTCCCTTTTCCTATATAGGGTCACATGGTCTATGAGCAGGTGTTGGCAATAGCAGCATTTTCCTTTTGGATGTGAGCCACAGTGGAGTGAGCAGCGGGCTCTGAGGTGAAGAGCCACTGCTGTAACTGGTGTGAACTCTGACTGCCCGGTGTCCGCAGCAGAGTTAGATGGTGAAGGGGGCAGCTGGCTCTTAGGTGTTGAGCCACTGCGAAAAGTTTATTCGGTGATTCACTCTGCTGCCTGACAACTGCAGCAGAGCAAGATAAGTGTTTTTCCCTTTTTCCTTTGGGTGTTGTGCAGTACACTTTATTCCCTGTCTCACCTCCTGGGGAGGGGGTTGGTGGTTTAGCTAAGGGCTAAACAGGAGATAGGGACAGGTCGGGGACTTGGGCCTCACTACCTTCAAGTGTACCCCCGAGGTAAGTAAAGTCAGGGCACCTCCTTAGCCTGAGGGGCAGTTCAGGGGCCCAGGGTCCACGTCTCCTGCTTTGTCCCAACTGCCCCATGACACCTTAGTTGTGACTGCAGGTACAGAGATATCCCTAACAAAAGAGCTATTAGATGGCAAATCAAACCTAAACTCCCTAAACAAACGTTGAGTTGTTTCACGATACTTCTACAGAAACATAGGGCAAAGCAGAGTGTGAATTAACTACAAGATAAGTATGCTGAACAAAGGAAAGAGAGTAAAATAAATAACAAAATACCAAAGAATAAAGCAATTACTTTTATCAAATATACAGCTTACTTATTAAAGATAAATAGAAAAGAGGTGCAAAGCTTAGCAAAAATAATGGTGAAAATCATTAGCTCAAATCTCACAGACTGTCTCCAAACATCAATACAATGTCAGGAACATGCAATTGAATCTATCACCAGAAGGAAATGTCAACTGGGGGACAGAATATAAAGCTGCACCCAAAAGCCAAATAAGCTGCAGGCAGAAAACAGAACCCAAACACCCAGAGAAAAGATGTGTCTCCTGTTGCTCGGTAGAAAGAGAGGCCAACCACAAAACACAAGCCCAAGGGATCAAATCCATGAGCGTGACATTTCAACAACATGGTGGAAGAGTATATGCCCGGACTTCTCCACGTACTACCTAATGGGTCTGGCCCATTTAAATTCTGTGTCTTCAAATTGGACACATGGCATGAACTTGCCCTTTACACTTTGGAGGTGCTGGCCTACACTGTGGCAAACACACTGTCATAATGTGTGTTTAGTATGGCAGGAGGTCTGATCATAATCATGCGCATGCGCCTGTCAAAAGTCAAAGTGGACAAGCTTACATTAATTAAAATGATCAAAGTTGTGGAACCCATGGGACTTGTCTGTATGGCTTAATAGACAAGTAAACTTCTCAGCCAATGCTAGACACCAGTGCAGTTTGTTCTATTTTCCATTCACAATGTTTTGGGGCCTCCACAAATTAAAATTAAATAAAACAACAAAAAAAAAATCCTAGAGTGTGCACACACTGTGACATAGTTACTGGCATTGTATGTGAACAGAGCTGTGTGTCACTGCGCCTACTGCAGTCACTGATGTAAAACCAGAGTGTTTTTTCCTCCAGCACACTAAGTAATGAAAGGGTTAATAGGAATATATGTTATGGGCCAGTTTTAGTGGACCTTCATAGAGCGGGTGGACGGAGGTCCACCGTATTTACACATGCAGAGTCCTGCCAGGACCTGTGTGAGGTCAAGGTCATGTGACCTTCATATGTGTGTTAAATACCTGGCCATGAGATTCAGTGTTGTGTATTGGGAGAGCAGGAACTTCCACATAGCTCTTGGAGGAGCTAAAGGCCTGTGCGGGATAACTGCAGGTGAACCCTGCAGGGTATGGTGTTGTGAATTCGCTTTCTGGCCTCCCTCTGGTTATTACTGAAGGTAGTGGAGCTGGTCATATCGACAGAGGGGTTGTGAGTTCTCTTTTTGGGCTCCCTCTGGTGGTTAATGGAGCTGATCTGATTGACAGAGGCTTGCCACCTGATAATGATGATGACGATTGGAGATCTGGGGTTTCAGATTGGGATTTAAGACAGCTGACTCCCTCTATCCCTGCTGGTGATTTACTTCCTGTTCCTCCTGAGGTCTGATTTCTCCAGCTCTGTCCCTGCATTTTCAGCTAAGTGGTTTATTTGCTATTCTGTTTGCATTTAATCTGGTTTATTCTATCTCTTCTTGGTGCGGGTCAGCTAGCTCCGGCTGGGGCTGTGTTGAATCACCACCCATATGTTACTGCTTATGCCAGTTTGTTTTATCCCCTGTTAGATTGGTCTCTTTTTGCTCTGCTTTCAGAATGTACCAGAGTGCTGATATAGTGGGGGGGCAAAGTCGTGTGACTTCAGTGTTTTTTGCATCAGACGTGTTGGACTTTTTGCAGGGTTTTTTGCGTGATTGCAGACAGTGTCTTTCCTTTCCTGTCCTGTCTAGTCAGTGTGGGCCCCATCATTTGCTCAGTCTAATTTCCTGCCTGTGTTTGTGTTTTCATCTTGTCTCACTGACAATATATGTTTTGGGGCTATCTATTCCTTTGGGGTCTGCTCTGGGGCAGTTTAGATTTCCCCTTTCTTGCTTTAGGCTTAGTTAGCTCTTCGGCTGTGCCGAGGCGTCTAGGATCATCGTAGGTACGCTCCACGGCTACTGCTAGTTGTGTGGATAGGATAAGGGGTCTGCAATCCGCTTAGGTACCAACCTCTCTGGTTTTCTGTGGCTTAGCTTGGACCTGCTCTCCTCCTCTGTGACCCATTCATAACAGTATGGACTCATAAGCACTGTGTTTTTGTTTGTTTTTCTGTTATGCCAGCAAGGCTCTGTTTATTTTGCTGAACCCTGCCAAAGTTTGTGCTATTCACAATAAACCAGCAGGTGATTCTCTACCTGAACGGTTCCTGTGTCTACCTGAGGAAGCAGCTAATTGGGTCAACTCCTTACAACACACATAGGTTGTTTTGAAGAGTAACCCTATAGAGGCTGCCTTGCAGAGTACTCCCACAGAGATGCACAGAAGACACACAGGTTTTTTTGGCACAGTGTTCCCTTAGACAGAGTTGCAGAGTAGAAAAATTTGTTTTTGTTTCAGTACTCCCACAACCACGGGTGAGGAGTATAACTATTTTTTAGGCCTGCAACTCAAACAAAAAAGCAACAAAGTATGTTTATTTTTTAGGCACACTACTACTTGTACAGACTCAGCAGCAGAGTATAATTATATTTTAGGCACACCACTCACACACAGACAGCTGTAGAGTATACATTTTTTTTAATCTCACTACTCATACAGAGATGGCTGCAGAGTAGCATTATTTGTTAGGCACACAACTTGAACAGACACAGCGACGTAGTATAAATATTTTTTAGGCAAGGCCAAAACTTATACAGACGTAACAGTGGAATATAATAATTTATTTATGGCCTGTCATAACTCATACAAACAGCGGAAGAGTAGAATTATTTTTTAGGCCCAGCCACAACTTGTAGAGACAAAATGGTAGAGTATAATTATTTATTTATGCCTGTCAACAACTCATGCAGAGCACAAATTTGCTAGGCCTGTTACTTGTACAAACAAAGCTGCAGAGTACATAAAGGCTCTTTGGCACAGTACTCCCACAGACAAGGGTGCAGAGTACATACTCAGAGGCTTTTTTGCTGATTGCGCGCACATAGAGTCTAACATTTTTTCTCACTCCAGTTGCATCCTGTCCCTACTCTAATCATAGAAGAATGGCAATGGCACCCATGATCCGGCATTTATACAGCTTGGGTCACATGGTGCACCAGCTAATCACAGCCATGACAATACATAGCATGACTGTGATGGCTCCGGAGGTACCCACGGCCTAAAAGTTTTTCAATGGCTGCACTACAGCCTTTTAACAAACTTTATTAGGCATCCGAACCCAAACAATAAACTGAACGTCCAGCAAAAAGTCTGGCTTCGTTGGTTCAGTATGGAAAACTAGGTGCTGAGAAAGAGTAAGCCTGGTAACCAGTGGGTATAGGTTGGGGTAAAAAAGAATAAAGCAGGCATAGCCCAAATCTCAGAAAACAAACCCAGCATGTTTTGCTGGTAATCACAGCTTCATTAAGGGAAGTATTCTGATTATTATGCTTACTCTTTCCCAGCACATGGTGCTCATTAGGTGCATGGCTCGCACATGTCCAATTTCACTGTTCATGTATTATCATTGCTATTTATCAGCATATGCTGCTCTGTCTTACTGCAGACTGAGATTGCTAGCCTTATGTTTTTATATTTCTTAGGTTTTCATGACTATGTACTGTTTTTTGTGTTAATAAATTTTGATGCTGCTTGGGTGTGTGTGCTCATTATTGTATTTTTTGCTTTGTTTGTCATTATTAAACAAAAACGCCAGGATGGGGGGACATTTTTAAAGAAAGAGAGCAGGATGGGGAAATTTATTAAAGTATGGGGAAAGGGATGTGGACATTATTAAATAAATTAGCTAGTATGGAGGACTTTCTTACAGCATTGGGGCAAAGATAGGCACATTATTAAAGGATGGTGAGGATAGGGTTCAGGATTATTGACATTAATGCAGGATAAGGACCATGATGGAAGACATTATTACAGGATGGGGTCAGGATTTGTGGCATTATAGCAAGATGAGGCAAGGAGGGAGGACATTTTTACAGGATGGAGTCAGGCTAGAGGACATAATTTAAGGATAGCGACCAGCATGTGAGCGCTATTATCGAATGAGGACCAGGATGGGGGACAATATTACAGCATAGGGGTCAGGACGCGGACGTTAATAAAAAACAGAGGCCAAGATGGGGGTCATTATTACAGGATTGTGCCAGGACTAAGGACATTATTAAATGATTAGGTGCCATAATTACTGTATAGGGACCAGAAGGAGTAATATACTTTATTAGTTTACTGTAGCAAGCAGAGGACATAGTCACTGTAGGAGGCCAATTGGGGGACATTATTACAGTATAGAGCCAATTTTAGGACAGTATAGCTATATGGGACTAATTAGGAATAGTATTATTCCACAATAAGAGACATTAATAATATTCCCCATTGTTGCCTCATACATTATTAATTTATGGAGTCATAATATGGGATGACTGAAATGCAGTGAGGCAAAAAAGATGGACTTCATTACTTTATGGAAACAGAAATGGTGTACATTACTACTGTATTGTTGCTATTTGGGAGGAGGCATTACTGTCGTATTTGAGCAAAAATGCAGACATTACTACTGTTTGCGAATTTAAAGAAAAATTTTACTATTGCATATTGGCATCAAAAGAGGAAATATGCATTAATTTTATCCTGGCACCACAGAGGTGGACACTTATACTGTGAGAGGGTCAGAAAGGGATACACCACATATACCTGTACTATATACACATGTGACCTACAGAGATCCTGAATATAATGTCATTGGTGGTGGTATTAGTTTTAGTATAGGTGGTTTTTATTAATAACCAGTATGGTGTTCTTATTTGGTCCCTATTTGCTAGTAATATATGATCCTGTCTTGTATTTATACCTTGTAAGTGATATTATTGCTATAATTGTCTTGAAATAAAGGACTGTGCTCAGTAACAGGATGGACACTATGTGGTTATAACATATGTTCATTGTGCGGCAGTACTTTTCAGCTTTATATGGTTTAATACTGATATATTTGTTTTGGTATAGAGGACTTGTTCAGTAGCAATATGGGTATATTTGTTATTTGGTAATTGTATGACTAAAGCTCCCTTCACACATAGCGAGATCGCTAGCGATATCGCTAAAGCGTCACTGATTTTGTGACGCAACAGAGATATCGCTAGCGATCTCACTACATGTGACATGTACCTGCAACCCGGCCCCCCGCTGGATTTCGCTGATCGCGCTCGAACGTCCTAGGCCATTTTCTTCCCGCTGGCACCGACTAGCGATGCATGGACGCAGGCAGAAGTCGTCATCATCGCTGCGTGTGACAGGTAAGTAACGACCGCCGATGGGCTGCTGCGTCGCTGGTGAGATCCGCCTGTTTGGCAGCTCACTAGCGACCATTTAGCAATGCACCAGCGATCCTGACCCAGTCGTATCATTGTCGGGATCGCTGGTGCATCGGTAAATGTAACGGGACCCTAATACCAATTGCTGTGTTTTCTATGAGGTTTATATATTTTACCTGTAGTACTTTTTTATCGTGGGGAGCAGGGAGTGAACAAATGTCATTATAAGATCTTGAATGCTACAGGGCCGTACATCTGAACAACATGCTGGTGGGTACCAGGTCCAAATTTTGCACTTGGACCCAATGGACTCCATTGCGTTTCACATTTAGTTAGCTGTATTATTTTAATATCAAGCAATTAAAAGAGCTGAATTTTAATATAATTCTGTTTTTAGTGGATTTCTGTAAATCACTGGTTATTGTCCATATTGCGAGAAAAGAATGATTTAATAAGTGCTTAAAATATCATAAAAGGAGCATGGAACACATTCTTAAGCTGTTGCCACCAATTAAACCACCTTCAGCATATTGGGTTCTGGCCAGTTCAATTTATTAGGCTGCATAAGAACATTTATCTTGTAAATGAGTCTAAAGCAAAATTAACAAGTAAGATTATCATTGTGCACAGAATCCCGTGTGGAGGTCCAGATTTTTGATCAGATGTTCTTGGCTTTCAAACAAGTGGACATGTCATAACATAAACACTAGGAAATAATCACTGCCATGATCCTAATGTACAAAAATGAAAAAATACAAAGAACAATTTATGTATTAGAATTGATTAATTATATATATATATATATATATATATATATATATGCATATATATTTACAGTCATTAAGCAAGTAGCATTTTTGATGACTCATTTTATTATTGAACAACTATATGAGTGCTGATGGTCACACCAAAAGGTTAATAAATTTGAATACACAGTTTAAGAATGTAAAAGTGTTTTTTTTGTCCTTCTTATGAAGATATCTAGGTATGCATAATTAATGTGCAACTATTAACAGGCAGCTTTAATATGCAACTAAATTAAATCCTTAATTTTTTCCATCTCAATTGTTTATCATCTGTTAAAGTGAGAATAATAACCAAACCAGTAAAAATTAGTAAAAATACATGACTTACAGCAAATATATATAGCTATACTTCTTTTCAATAACAGTCATAAGTGTTCCATCCATGAAGTTTGTCAGTTTCTTAATCTGTCAACAAACAATTCTTTACCATAAATCAAGTTCTCAATAGGGTTTAGGTCATGTGAAAAATGGGCCATGTCATTATTGTTTCATCTTTAAGGATTTTACAGGCTAGCAAGCAGTGTAGTACTTCAATGCATGTGATAGAACGTTGTCCTGCGTAAAAATAATGGTTTTATATAAAGATGCAGATGTTTTCCTGTACCACTTCTTAGGGGATATATCGTCTAAAAACTAGCAGCATGTTCGTAAGTTGATTTTGAGCCCATCTTCAACCCAAAAAGGTCTATCTTGCTCGTCTTTAATAATACTAGCCAATATCAATAGCATCCCCACCTTGCTGGCATTTGAGCTGAAGTGGAGGTCTGTGCCCATTACCGATTCAGCTATGTGAATATCCATCTGGTCCATGAAAAGAAACTCTCATCTCAATAGTCCAAAAAAGCTTTGTAAAACCTATCTTTAGATATTTCTTGACCTAGTCTTGACATTTCAAAATATTTGTCTTGCTCAGTAATGGTTGGGTCTGAACCTTCCTTACCTTGGCTCTATCTCTGAGCATTGAGCCCCTTGTACCTCTGGGCACTCCAAGGAGGTTGCAGTTCTGGAATATGAGAGCACTAGAAGATAATGGGTTCCTGGTTGCTTCACTTTTCATTCTTCTCAGGTCTTTGGCTGTTAATGTGCGTCTTATTTTCTCAACAAGTGTATTGTTACACTGTTGACTATTTTCAATAAAACGTCTGATGGTTCTGTGATCATGCCCCAGTTTCAAGATTACTGTGCCCCTATGTAAGACGTTTAACAGTGTGTGTTTATGTGTGAAAACATAGAAAAGACAGTGTCCAGATTTAAGAAAGTGGTCTGTTTTATCCAGGAACATCGCCATTCTTGTGTATGGGTGGATGCATTTAGTGTTGCAATGGGACTAGAGGAGCATGGTCAGTAGAAACAAGGCAACCCCTTTCCGTTTCCCAGCTCATTAAGGAAACAGGTAATTCTGGAACAAAAATAATGGATTTAACAAAGACAACATACAATACCTCCCAATATTAAGAAGCAACAATACATATACCAATTTTAGTAAATTGCTTTTGCATGTTAATTGTGCTGTCCTTGCTAGACCTGTTTATTTGTCTTCCAGAATTGTCTGCTTTCATGATTGACTGAGAAACCTAGATGTGTAGTCTAGACTAAGAGAAGAAGGGTCTGCTATAATTCCAGCAACAGTGTTTCTCTTGTCCAACTGCAATAGTAAACTTATGCAATCATGCACAAGAGTGAATAAGACAACTTATAATTGCCTTGTAATGTTTTCATTTCATGTTCTGTCCAGATGTCACTGTATCCCAGATTTCCAAGCGGAGGAAGTTCACCAACCGCCATATTGGGACACCCAAGTGATGGGTATCTCAATATGGAAACTGCAGCTAGTACCAACCTATTGCGCGGTTCCACCAGCAGAACGCCATCACACACCACACAAACACACTCTATACGCCGTATGCACCACACACACTCACACTCACTCACACACTCACAATCACATACTCACCCAGCCTCTTATGCGGTACCAACAGCGGAACACCATCGCATTGTGCCTGCGCGTATTCCACGGAGGCGCAGTGAATGATTTGGTTGATCCCGGCGGCAGATGCGTGACGTGTCTACATGCAGAGGAAGCTGGTCACATTAAAGGGATTTACCCACAAACGAAAGTTCATTTTAAAAATTGTCTGTGTCTGACCGTGTACGGAGCTTACCACATCTCCTGGGCAGAGGAGGAATGTCAATACTGACATTACAGCAGGGGATCACAGAGCAATCACTTTGTGACTGTTTTAAAATATTGTTTAATCTCACAAAATGTATCCTCTGTGATCCCCTGCTGTAATGTCAGTATTGTCTTTTGCTTCCTCCCCTGCCCAGGAGCTGTGTTATGTTCTGTACACAGTCAGACATAGGGGTGAGCGATGCAGAGCACAGGGGGAGACGGCTCAAACAGGACAGCACAAGAGGGGAGATCACAGCACAGGAAGGAGCGAGAAAGCAGACAAGGGGCATAGCACATGGGGTAGACAGGTCAAAGAAGACAGCACAGATGGGAGAAGTCAGCGCATGGGGAAAGAGAGCGTGGATAGGTGGGTGAGCACATGAGGGGTGAGATTCTCAATGCTCCAAAACCTGCCCCATCATGACATTACCACCCTCCTGATGTGATAGCATCGGGCCTCCCTCTAGTTAAATCATAAAAATCCAAATAATAATGAGAAAAATCTGAAAGACTACATAAATCTGCAAATATAAAAACTTGACAGGACTACCCCCCCAAAATATGTGTGTTGTTTTTTCCAAGCAGAAAGATATACTGTATGCAAACAGTTTTTGAAAGCTCTGATGGATGCTTCTGCTAAATCTCCTGTTATTTCGCAAAGAAGGTACAAGATTTTCATCAGACCAGACCAATGCCCAAACCCCATAACCTCCCTCTCCAACATCACTGAAGGGGAGCTTAATTGCCTCTTCTCCAAATCGCACCTCACAACCTGTGCACTTGACCCCATCCAATCCCAGCACCTCCCCAACCTCACCACCACACTTATCCCATCCCTAACCCACCTCTTCAATCTATCGCTAATGTCCGGTACCTTCCCTTCTGCTTTTAAACATTCCACAATCACGCCTATCCTTAAAAAGCCAACCCTCGACCGAATCGCTATGTCCAGCTATCGCCCAATATCACTGCTCCCATTCGCTTCCAAACTCCTGGAGCTGCATGTCCACGCTGAACTTTCCACCCACCTCTCATCTAACTTGCTCTTTGACAATCTACAATCTGGTTTCCGCCCCCATCACTCCACTGAGACAGCCCTGACCAAAATTACTAACGACCTACTTACAGTCATAGCAAACGGACAATATTCTATACTCCTGCTTCTAGACCTGTCCTCTGCATTCGACACAGTTGACCACTGCCTCCTACTACAGAACCTCTCCTCCTTTGGCATCAAAGACCTCGCCCTATCCTGGATCTCCTCATAACTCTCAAACCGCACATTCAGCATCTCCCACTCCCACACTACCTTCTCATCCCACCCTCTCTCTGTTGGAGTCCCAGAAGGCTCTGTTCTAGGACCCCTACTCTTCTCAATTTATACACTTGGCCTGGTTCAACTCATAAAGTCCCATGGATTGCAATACCACCTTTATGCTGATGACACTCAGATCTACCTCTGGCCCAGACGTCACCTCTCTGCTGTCCAGAATCCCGGAGTGTCTATCAGCCTTATCCTCCTTCTTCTCCTCTCGCTTCCTCAAGCTCAATGTGGACGAATCCGAACTCATCTTTCCTCCAGCTCACAGATCTTCCTTACCTGACCTATCTATCACAATTAATGACATCACGCTTTCCCCAGAACCAGAAGTCCGCTGCCTCGGAGTAACCCTTCACTCTGCACTGTCCTTCAAACCACACATCCAAGCTCTTTCTACCTCCTGTTGCCTCCAGCTCAAAAATATTTCCAGAATCTGTCCTTTCCTCAACCCTCAATCTACTAAAATGCTTGTGCACGCCCTCATCATCTCATCTCCCGCCTCGACTACTGCAACATCTTTTTCTGTGGTCTCCCTGCTAACACCCTCGCACCTCTCCAGTCCATCCTTAACTCTGCTGCCCGACTAATTCATCTCTCTCCTCGCTACTCCTCCACTTCTCCCCTCTGCAAATCTCTTCACTGGCTTCCATTCCCTCAGCATATCCAGTTCAAATTACTAATACTGACCTACAAGGCCATCTATAACCTGTCTCCTCCATATGTCTCTGAACTAATCTCCCGATACCTTCCCTCACGTAATCTCTGATCCTCCCAAGACCTCCTTCTCTCCTCCACACTTATTCGCTCCTCACCCAACCGCCTCCAAGACTTCTCCTGAATAGCCCCCATCCTCTGGAATTCTTTGCCCCGACATGTCCGACTTTCAGCCACATTCGGATCCTTCAGACAGAACCTGAAAACCCACCTCTTAAAGAAAACCTACAGCCTGCAATGACCCCACTACCTCCTCACCACTACCGGAGATATCACCTCAACCAACAAAGGAACTGCTGCAACCCATCAACCTACTGTCTCCTTCCCCACCATACTGTAGCATGTAAGCCCGAGAGGGCAGGGTCCTCTCCCCTCTGTATCAGTCTGTCATTGTAAGTTTGTTTACTGTAAGTGATAAATGTAATTTGTATGTAAGCCCTTCTTATGTACGGCACCATGGAATCAATGGTGATATATATATATATATATATATATAAATAAATAATAATAATACCATGGATACACAAAATCTAACTGTTAAAGTCCCCATGTACATTAGACTAATGTTGTCTGAACTTGCCGATATTGATGGGTTTGGCTAGTAGTCCAATGGGTATGGGAATGCCAGCTGACTGATGATCGGAAGAGATGTCATTGTCATGCTTGCCTGATTTCTGACTGCTAATCACAGTGTTTTCACAGAGATGGGCCACTGGCCAACATGTCAGTTTACAAGCGCTCCTGTATATGGTTGGAGTGTCAGTTGAGATGGCTTTTACCCGAGACAATCAGTTGAATCATCGTTCGACCGACAGTCATATAGTATGTTTTTCTATCTTTGGGTACATTAATAATGCAAAGTATTGTGCTTAGAACTTGAATGGAATCCTTAAACGTCAATGATAAAGGGATTATCATCTGCAAGTCTGAGGCTACTTTCACACTTGAGTTTTTTTGCGCTGCGCACCGTGCGCAGTGCAAATGCACATAAAAAAAGCATCATGCGTTTGTGTGCATTTTTTTGAGGTTTTGAGCATGTTTTTACCATGCACACGTCAGCGCACCCATCTATAATAATAAATGCCCTAAGCAGCTTCCGGTTGTAACAACTTCCGTCCAGTTGTAACCGGTGACGTCACCACACACACACGCACGTTAACCCTCAGCACACCACACCGCCTCAACACACACTTCTCTCACCTTTCACCTCCACTCATGTCCACTCACTCTTTCACTCCACATATGTTCCTTTCTCACTCCGTTTCTCATACTCACACCGTCATCGTCGCTGCCCCGACATCTTCCTCCGCCGCCGCGATCCAGGATCCAGATGTTCTCCAGGCCGCCGACATGTTCTTGCGGGACGCCATCTTGGATTTCGTGAAATCCCGCGATATTTAAGATGGCGTCGCCGCAACAACATGTCGCTGGCGTGGACGACATCGGGATCCAAAAAGATGGCGTCGGCGAAATCTCGCGAGATTACGCCGACGCCATTTTGGATCCCGATGTCGCCCATGCCAGCGACATGTTGTTGCGGCGACGCCATCTTGAATATCGCGGGACTTCACGACATCCAAGATGGCGTCCCGCAAGAACATGTCGCTGGCGTGGGCGACATCGGGATCCAAAATGGCGTCGGCGGAATCTCGCGAGATTTCGCCGACGCCATCTTTTTGGATCCCGATGTCGTCCACGCCAGCGACATGTTGTTGCGGCGACACCATCTTAAATATCGCGGGATTTCACGAAATCCAAGATGGCGTCCCGCAAGAACATGTCGGCTGCCTGGAGAACGTCTGGATCCTGGATCGCGGCGGCGGAGGAAGATGTCGGGGCAGCGACGATGACGGTGTGAGTATGAGAAACGGAGTGAGAGAAAGGAACGTATGTGGCGTGAAAGAGTGAGTGGACATGAGTGGAGGTGAAAGGTGAGAGGAGTGTGTGTTGAGGCGGTGTGGTGTGTTGAGGGTTAACATGGCAAGAGGTGTTAACGACGTCGGCGAAATCTCGCGAGATTTCGCCGACGCCATCTTGCATTCGTGAAATTGCGTCATTTACCTCACGCCGACTTGCTGTGCGGACGCTTGGCATTGCCTGTACCACCATGACTACTGCTGCCTTGGTCCTATGCCTGTTTACTGCCGGTGTCTAATTACTGGACCAATTTGCCTGTACTGCCATAACTATTGCTACCTTGCTACTCTGCCGGTGTCTAATTACAGGGCCAATTTGCCTATACTGCCATAACTACTGCTGCCTTTGTCCTCTGCCAGTGTCTAATTACAGGGCCAATTTGCCTCTATCGCCATAACTACTGCTGCTTTGGTCATCTGCCTGTTTACTGCCGGTGTCTAATTACAAGGCCAATTTGCCTCTACCGCCATAACTACTGCTGCCTTGCTTCTCTGTCGGTGTCTAATTACAGGGCTAATTTGCCTCTACCGCCATAACTACTGCTGCCTTGCTCCTCTGCCGGTGTCTAATTACAGGGCTAATTTGCCTCTACCGCCATAACTACTGCTGCCTTGCTCCTCTGCCGGTGTCTAATTACAGGGCTAATTTGCCTCTACCGCCATAACTACTGCTGCATTGCTCCTCTGCCGGTGTCTAATTACAGGGCCAATTTGCCTATACCGCCATAACTACTGCTGCCTTGCTCCTCTGCCGGTGTCTAATTACAGGGCTAATTTGCCTCTACCGCCATAACTACTGCTGCCTTGCTCCTCTGCCGGTGTCTAATTACAGGGCCAATTTGCCTCTACCGCCATAACTACTGCTGCCTTGCTCCTCTGCCGGTGTCTAATTACAGGATCAATTTGCCTCTACCGCCATAACTACTGCTGCATTGCTCCTCTGCTGGTGTCTAATTACAGGGCCAATTTGCCAATACCGCCATAACTACTGCTGCCTTGCTCCTCTGCCGGTGTCTAATTACAGGGCCAATTTGCCAATACCGCCATAAGTACTGCTGCCTTGCTCCTCTGACTGTTCACTGCCTGTGTCTAATTACAGGGCCAATTTGCCTCTACCGCCATAACTACTGCTGCCTTGCTCCTCTGCCGGTGTCTAACTACAGGGCCAATTTGCCACTACCACTTCATAACTACTGCTGGGCAATTACAGGGTCAATTAGTATCTGTTTACTCTACAATACTCCAGGACGCCTTCTTCACTGCCAGATAACTGCCAAATAGACTCCTTTACCTGTGCCAACATGAGTCATAACAAAAAGTATGCCAATGCCAGTGAAAGGAAAGCAGCTTTAGCACTACGACAAAAACAACGCCATGCTAATGAGACTCCTGAGGAAAAACACCATCGCCTTGAGAAGATTAAGGCTTATAAACGCCGTCGCCTCACACACGAATCCCCTAACTCTAAATCCATAAGATTGGCTGAAGAAGCCTCTGCACGCCGTCACCGCCGACAACAGACGGCTTCTTCCTCATCATTATTATTAGACTCACAACAGGATGCTTCCACATCAGCATGTGGAACAATTTACTGCTACACTTCATCCCATATGCCGTTCACTGACATAACTAATCAGCAATCTGTTTCTGCCCTATCAATACCACCATTCAATACCGATGCACAGTATGCCAATGCCAGTGAAAGGAAAGCAGCTTTAGCACTACGACAAAAACAACGCCGTGCTAATGAGACTCCTGAGGAAAAACAGCATCGACTTGACAAGATTAAGGCTTATAAACGCCGTCGTCTCACACACGAATCCCCTAACTCTAAATCTATTACATTGGCTGAAGAAGCCTCTACACGCCATCACCGCCAACAACAGACGGCTTCTTCCTCATCATTATTAGTAGACTCACAACAGGATGCTTCCACATCAGCATGTGGAACAAGTTACTACCACACTTCATCCTATATGCCGTTCACTGACATAACTAATCAGCAATCTGTTTCTGCCCTATCAATACCACCATTAGTCAATACCAACGCACAGTTTCTTCACATACAAGCTGCAGTTAGCCCGCAGAAAGTGCAACCAAGACAAATATACGTTGGTCTCAAAACTAGGCGCACCCCATCGGTTGGACATGCACTTCTACTACAACCTCACATTTTCACTAATGATGAAAATAGTATTACCGAACACAGCTGTGGTGACATGATCCATGTATGTGAGCATTGCGAAGCTTTGCATTTTGTAGCAGAGATACCTTCTGATAACAACTTTACGCTCTGCTGTCAGAAGGGTAAAGTCCATGTACCCATACTACAATATCCTGATGTCTTTACACGTTTGCTGAAAGGGCAAAGTGAATTTAGCAAAAATTTCATGGATAATATTCGAAGTATTAACAGTTCCTTTGCTTTTGCCTCCATGGGTGCAAATATTTCACCACCTCCTGGATATGGCCCATACTGTTTCCGCATACATGGCCAGATCTATCATAGAACTGGAACACTACATCCCTCAGATGACCAGCAACGCGCATTTGCCCAACTTTACATTCTCGATACCACTACCGCAAACGAACAACGCTTACGATGTAAAGAAAATCAAAAATGTCATCCTACATTGATGAACATTATTGCCCTTCAAATCCAAACTATTAATCCTTTTGTGGAAGCTTATCAAATGTTACGTGATGTGGAAGAACAAGAAAAAATTAAATCTCTACAAAACGGAACTGTCATGCCAAACATCACTATGGCTATTAAACAAGATCGTACTCAAGACCCTCGACGCTACAATAATCCCACTGTCAGTGAAGTAGCAGTCGTGTTTCAAAATGACAATGGTGAGCCACCTTTCAATAGAGACATATTAATTCATTTAAAACCTGATCCCCATAACCCTTTAGCTCCAAAAACACAACAAATTAGTATTCTCCATAGCAATTTGGATGCCCTCCTCTATCCAATATTTTTCCCTTATGGAGACCAAGGATAGCATGATGGACTCAAACAACAAGGCAAAAGTTCGAGGAGGATCACTCAACTCCAATACTATTGCTATATGTTATCTGTCAGAAATTACTTTAATCCACTCCTCAATGGTGGTAAGCTAACACAGCAATATTTAGTAGATGCTTATGTCAAAATCGAAGCTAATCGCCTACATTACATCTGCAAACACCAAAAAGATTTAAAAGTGGAGGATTACTGCCTCCTTCAAGAACATCTACTCAAAAAATCGGTTCAAAAGGGCATCCCTATTGGGAAAACCGTCATTTTACCATCTTCTTTTGAAGGCAGTCCAAGAAACATGAAAATAGGGGGGGAAGCCAGCACTGCTTAAGGTTAGAACGCATAAATTGGAGTGCATATGCACATAATGTCTAGCTGAATTCAAAAATGAGATATTTAGCAAAAAAATTGATCAATTCAATTGAGCCACCCCGCCGCGCCAAGGCAATCTCATATGGGGGGTCCTACTCTATATATTTTTAATAAATGCTGTGCCATTACGGCCTCCTAAATACATTTAGAGCATGACCACATCAAGTGCAATCTGTACCTGAACATTACTGGATCGCTCCCATGAAGCCAGATGAAGCAAGTGCAGATGAAGGCCAACCAGGTCTGAACACAGACATATCAGGAATGGCCTCCACACATTGCCTGACCAGCAAACATAGATGAAGGGCGATGTTGGTCCAGACACAGGTGCACAATTAAATAAAGCTTGGGGCAGGGTGGGGCTGCCGTGTGTGTGCACAGCAGCCTAATCCATCACAATGAACACAGAAAAATTATGGCGGACATAACCAAGCGTGCACGGCAACAGTGGTGGTGAGCCACAAACCAACAACAAGAAAATAGGGGGGGAAGCCAGCACTGCTTAAGGTTAGAACGCATAAATTGGAGTGCATATGCACATAATGTCTAGCTGTATTCAAAAATGAGATATTTAGCAAAAAAATTGATCAATTCAATTGAGCCACCCTGCCGCGCCAAGAAACATGCAGCAGCGCTACCAGGATGCTATGGCTATTGTTACAAAGTATGGTCGACCAGATCTATTTATCACCATGACATGTAATCCTAAGTGGAATGAGATTACTACACATTTAGAACCGTGGCAGCGTGTTGAACACAGACCAGACTTGGTTGCACGTGTCTTTAAAATTAAACTGGAATCCCTCTTAAAAGACATTAGCAGTGGATTATTTGGAAACGTCACTGCAATGGTCCATGTCATTGAATTTCAGAAGCGTGGTCTCCCACACGCTCATATTTTAATTATTCTTGACAGCCTGTCTACATTACGGACTGAGGCGGACATAGACAATATAGTCTGGGCTGAAATACCTGATGAAACAATCTACCCTCAGCTCCATAACATTGTTCTTCAACACATGATTCATGGTCCCTGTGGAGAACACAATCCTAATTCTCCCTGTATGGATCTTGGGAAGTGTAGCAAAGGTTTCCCAAAACAAAACCAACCATATACCATTAAAGAAAAGGATGGCTATCCCACTTACCGCAGACCCATTGGCAAAACATATGAACACCATTCTAAGACGATTGACAATTCATGGGTAGTTCCATATAACCCATTTTTACTCACCAAATACAAGTGCCATATTAATGTAGAAATATGTGCTTCCATTCAAAGTGTAAAATATTTATTTAAATACGTTTACAAAGGACATGACAAAGCCAACCTTGAAATTTCCCAAAATAACATCCAACATGATGAAACACACCAATTTACGGATACCAGATATGTTAGTGCACCTGAGGCTGCATGGCGGATATTTGCTTTTCCTATGCATAAACAATCTCATGCCACCATTCGCCTAGCCGTACATCTGCCTAATTCTCAACCACTCTATTTTCATGAGAATGACTCTGCAGACAACATCCATCAAAAGCTCAATTCCAATTCTACACTTATGGCGTATTTCAACCTTAATAAGATCGACCACAATGCACATAACTATTTCTACCGCGAAATTCCAGAACACTACGTTTGGAAACAAGGCACATGGGAACAAAGAAAACGAGGGGGTCTCACAGTTATTGGAAGAATGTACACTTAGTGTGAAAGACCAAGAACGCTATTATTTACGTTTGTTGTTACTGCATGTAAAAGCTGCTACCAGTTTTGACAGCATTAAAACCGTCAATGGAGTTATGCATGAAACCTTTAAGGATGCTGCGTTAGCACTTGGATTATTATTCGATGATAGCATCTGGAGACATACTTTAACAGATGCTTGCATTCTTAACATGCCTTCCCAACTTAGAGACATGTTTGCTTATATCTGTATTTTTGGCCCCCCCAGTAATCCACTTGAATTGTGGAATGAATTTAAGGACCATTTTTTACAAGACTATTGTCATACATACCACAGCAACACTGAAGAGTGTATCGATTGTGAAGGATATGCTACGAAAGATGTCCAAGATGTCCTCATAGTCCATGGAAAAACTTTTGCTGATTATAATTTACCACGCCCAGCAAAAAATATTAAACAACTCCTTAAACAATATGATAAGGATTATGAGTTAAAAAAAGCTGCAGAGATGAAAGAAACTCTTAATCAGGAGCAGGAAAGATGTATATCTTTGTACCGTGTTAGCCAGTAGATAGAAAAATATTCAGGATTGAGAGTCCTCAGTAGTTGATACCTTTTAATGGCTAACTGAAAAGATGGTAATACATTGCAAGCTTTCGAGACTACTCAGATGAAGAGACCTGAGTAGTCTCGAAAGCTTGCAATGTATTACCATCTTTTCAGTTAGCCATTAAAAGGTATCAACTACTGAGGACTCTCAATCCTGAATATTTTTTTAATCAGGAGCAACTTTTTGCCTACAATGTCATTACTGAAGCTTTACAAAATAGCAGTTTAATACCAAAGTGCTTTTTTCTCGATGGACCTGGTGGCAGTGGAAAGACCTACCTATACCATCTACTTACACATCATTTAAGAGGACAAGGAGAAATTGTGTCACCTGCAGCAACTACAGGAATAGCATCTAACTTGATACAAGGAAGCCGAACAATCCACTCTCTATATGGCATACCTATTCCGATCAACGAAACATCTGTTTCCAGGATTAAAAACGATACAAATGCAGGAAAACATTTACAGAGTACAAAACTTTTTATTATTGATGAGTGCACTATGGTCCAAAAACATGCATTGAATGTGATAGATAGACTTCTACGTGACATCATGACAACAAATGTTGCTGAAAAAAATAAAACGCCATTTGGAGGTAAAGTTATTGTTCTTGGAGGAGACTTCAGACAATGTCTTCCCATCATCGCTCATGGAACAAGAATAGACATTGTAGATTCCTGCATTAAATATTCAGAACATTGGCAACATTTTACCAGACTACCGCTAATCAACAACATGCGCTCCACTGATCCTGAATACAGCACTTGGTTGCTTAAACTTGGAAATGGTGAGCTGTCTAATGAACATAACCTTGGAGAGGATGTCATTGAAATTCCTCCAGACATGCTTTGCACTGGCTCTATAGTAACCGAGATCTTTGGAGACCATATTTGCATTGATGTTAATGACCAACAAAGCCTCGACACTGCTGCATCACATGCTATACTATGTCCGAAAAATGATGACGTCGATTTTCTGAACTGTAAAGTAATGGATCGCATTAGTGGTGATTATACTGTATATACAAGTGATGATTCTGTCGATGCTGATGAGGCAGAGGAATGTGAAAACTACCCAGTTGAATTTTTAAACTCTCTGACACCATCAGGAATGCCATCACATCTCTTAAAACTTAAAATTGGCACCATTGTGATGCTATTAAGAAACCTAAACACCAAGAAAGGTCTCTGCAATGGCACTCGCCTCATTGTCATTGCCTTACTCCGCAACATCATACAGGCTAAAGTGATTACTGGCTCAGCTGAAGGAGACATTGTGTTTATTCCACGCATCGATTTGTGTCCTTCAGAAACTGGGTTACCTTTTAAATTAAAACGTCGACAGTTTCCTCTAAAACCTGCTTTTGCTATGACCATTAACAAATCCCAAGGACAGACCCTCAATCGAGTTGGAATTTTTTTGCCCGAACCTGTATTTGCCCATGGACAATTGTATGTTGCATTCTCCCGAGTAAAGCAACGCAGCAACGTTAGGGTCAAAGTGGTGGATACACCACTTCAAGGACAATTGCTACCTAATAGCCCAAAAATCTTCACTAGAAATGTCGTTTACAAAAATGTCTTACTTTAAACTATTTAAGTTGGTCCTAGAATTGATAGATATATAGATATATAAATAATAGTTACATTCTAAATAGATATAGATAATAGACTTCTAAGACTTCTATACATAGCTTGATATATGTTATATATATATATATATAAATATTTTAAGCAGATAGATATATCTTACACTAATTATCTCTTTCACATATATGTCATAGACATATTTAAATCCATAAAAATATACATAGGTATATATAGATTAAAAAAAAAAAGGCAAAAACAAAAAAAATTTAGGCAAACATACGTAGATTTCAACTACATCGCTAACACATACCTACATAACTTGGGTAATAATAATTAATTTTTTATTTATTAATAGAGTACTATTATTTCAATAGCACTTTACATACAGTCATATGTAAAAGTTTGGGCACCCCTATTAATGTTAACCTTTTTTTCTTTATAACAATTTTGGTTTTTGCAACAGCTATTTCAGTTTCATATATCTAATAACTGATGGACTCAGTTATATTTCTGGATTCAAATGAGGTTTATTGTACTAACAGAAAATGTGCAATCTGAATTTAAACAAAATTTGACCGGTGCAAAAGTATGGGCACCCTTATCATTTTCTTGATTTGAACACTCCTAACTACTTTTTACTGACTTCCTGAAGCACTAAATTGGTTTTGTAACCTCATCGAGCTTTGAACTTCATAGCCAGGTGTATCAAATCATGAGAAAAGGTATTTAAAGTGGCCACTTGCAAGTAGTTCTCCTATTTGATTCTCCTATGAAGAGTGGCATCATGGGCTCCTCAAATCAACTCTCAAATGATCTGAAAACAAAGATTATTCAACATAGCTTTTCAGGGGAAGGATACAAAAAGTTGTCTCAGAGATTTAACCTGTCAGTTTCCACTGTGAGGAACATAGTTAGGAAATGGAAGAACACAGGTACAGTTCTTGTTAAGCCCAGAAGTGGCAGGCCAAGAAAAATATCAGAAAGGCAGAGAAGAAGAATGGTGAGAACAGTCAAGGACAATCCACAGACCACCTCCAAAGACCTGCAGCATCATCTTGCTGCAGATGGTGTCACTGTGCATCGGTCAACAATACAGCGCATGCATAACGCCTTTTTGTATGACCAAACAACTCAATCTTTGTTTCATCAGTCCACAGGACCTTCTTCCAAAATGTAACTGGCTTGTCCAAATGTGCTTTTGCAGACCTCAGGCGACTCTGTTTGTGGCGTGCTTGCAGAAACGGCTTCTTTCGCATCACTCTCCCATACAGCTTCTCCTTGTGCAAAGTGCGCTGTATTGTTGACCGATGCACAGTGACACCATCTGCAGCAAGATGATGCTGCAGGTCTTTGGAGGTGGTCTGTGGATTGTCCTTGACTGTTCTCACCATTCTTCTTCTCTGCCTTTCTGATATTTTTCTTGGCCTGCCACTTCTGGGCTTAACAAGAACTGTACCTGTGTTCTTCCATTTCCTAACTATGTTCCTCACAGTGGAAACTGACAGGTTAAATCTCTGAGACAACTTTTTGTATCCTTCCCCTGAAAAGCTATGTTGAATAATCTTTGTTTTCAGATCATTTGAGAGTTGTTTTGAGGCGTCCATGATGTCACTCTTCATAGGAGAATCAAATAGGAGAACTACTTGCAAGTGGCCACTTTAAATACCTTTTCTCATGATTTGATACACCTGGCTATGAAGTTCAAAGCTTAATGAGGATACAAAACCAATTTAGTGCTTCAGGAAGTCAGTAAAAAGTAGTTAGGAGTGTTCAAATCAAGAAAATGATAAGGGTGCCCATACTTTTGCACCGGTCAAATTTTGTTTAAATGCAGATTGCACATTTTCTGTTAGTACAATAAACCTCATTTGAATCCAGAAATATAACTGAGTCCATCAGTTATTAGATATATGAAACTGAAATAGCTGTTGCAAAAACCAAAATTGTTATAAAGAAAAAAGGTTAACATTAATAGGGGTGCCCAAACTTTTACATATGACTGTACATCAGTAATACTGTCCTTCTTGAGGCTCACTATGTAAATATCTTATCCACATAAAAACATAGATGTGATACATCTATCTACTATAATAAATGCGCTAAGCAGCTTCCGGGTTGTAACAACTTCCGTCCAGTTGTAACTGGTGATGTCACAGCACACCTCTTGCCATGTTAACCCTCAACACACCACTCCTCCTCAACACACACTCCTGTCACCTTTCACTATCTCCACTAACATCCAGTCGCAGGATTTTAGAATACTCAAGATGGCGTGGCCGCAAGAACATGTCGCCGGCGTGGACAACGTCGGGCTTTAGGATGGCGCCGGTGGAAGAAGATGTCTGGGATCGTAGAGCAGCGACGATGACGGTGTGAGTATGAGAGATGGAGTGAGAGAAAGGGTCGTATGTGGAGTGAAAGAGTGAGTGGATGTGAATGGAGATGGTGAAAGGTGAGAGGAGTGTGTGTTGAGGAGGTGTGTGTGTATTGAGGGTTAACATGGCAAGAGGTGTGTCACTATCCTCTCGATGCGATAGCATCGGGCCTTAATCTAGTAGACTATAATGGGTGTTTGGGTGAAAAAAAAAACCGCATTGCGTGCGCATGCATTTTTTTGGGACAAGTCGGACGCACAAAAAATGCAACAAGAAACATTTTGTGCGCCCAAGCGCACACTACAAAAAAAACGCATGCGCATACAAACGCATGTTAATGCACACCCATGTAAAGTATAGGAAAAAAACGCATGCGTTTTTTTGCGCAAAAAACAAGCGCAAAAAAACGCAAGTGTGAAACCAGCCTAACTCATCTTGAATGCAAATGTACTCATGATGAAAAATAGGGGTTATTC
The DNA here is from genome assembly GCF_039654945.1 of Dendrobates tinctorius. Taxonomy (NCBI): domain Eukaryota; kingdom Metazoa; phylum Chordata; class Amphibia; order Anura; family Dendrobatidae; genus Dendrobates; species Dendrobates tinctorius. The sequence continues at coordinate 23,298,380 of NW_027361770.1, read as the reverse complement.
TGTGTACAACTATTAAAAGACTTGTAACACTTCTATGATGCACACCCACACTCAGCACCATATTTGAGCATTTCTTTTAGGGAGGAATGAAATAACATTAATAAAGCAAGTGATTGAATATGTTCTAATTAGAATCAAAAGCACATGGAGATACGTTGTGGACATTTCTCACATCCTTGGATAAAAATATTGATTGTAGACAGAAATTAAGCATTAGATTACTGGGAGTAAAACATGAAGGATTAATGGATATTATATCCTAAAAAGTTATATTATATTAAACAATATTCTTCCAGGTACATTTAATAAAAGGTATATAAAAATATAACATTGAGGGCATCCAAAGCATTTCTATTACGAAATGATAATCCAGTATAAAACAATGTTAATCAAAGTATGAGGTCAAATTTTAGAGCTTCCAACAGTCGTTGCTACTATTCACCTCAAAATTCATCGAATGTTTTTTTTTCTTTGGTCTGTTAGTTTACTGTTACCGGATATGTTTTTTTATCTTCATAACTTAACCATACATCATTAAAAAACAAAAACTTCATATCTGCTGTGATTCAGCATTTCCTTCTAGATGTTTAACCTTTACTTCAAGGTTGTTTAAAGTCACCTCACTACACCTTGCAATTTTCATGTATGTTTTTGCAGATTTTCACACCCTTTATTTTCACAGATGATTAGCAAACAGGAACCATAAAAGAACATTTTCAAGTAAAACTGTCATGTCTTCTCCTCTCTGGATACTGCATTTGTTTGAAAGTATGAACAAACTCCTCTAGTCAGGTCATTGCATTTTGGCTCCACTAAACAAAAAGTCAGTGAAGAATCAATACCACCACTTCAAAATGTGTAAATTGCACAATGCTCTCTATATTTTCCATTTTTTCAACTTGCTTAGAGCATATCACAGACTTTAAATCCATTATCTGTGTTAGTTTTTGCAGTGCCTTCTTTAAGTGTCTATTGAGTGAGACAAAAAATAAGCACCCTGGTCCAGTAACATGAATGGATAAGACCTTCCATGCAGTACAGATTATGTAAAACTACAACAGTCGGTTTTGCTTTTCTCTAATCCGTAGGGAATTCAAAGCCTCTTATTTGTTCACACACGACTTTGTCAAGGGCTAATAGTTTGTTAACCTAATCTTACTCAAACTTTTTTTTTTCCAAACTTTTCCTTTTATTCCCTATAGATAACACTATGTGATTAAAAAATGTAGAGTATCTATCTATCTATCCTGAATAGGACCTGTGCACGATATATACTGTATGGGAATAAACATGCTAGAAATAGGAGGAAACCACTATGGTTAAATAGAGCTGTAAGGGGTACAATAAGAGACAAAAATAAAGCATTTAGAGAATTAAAGCAAGTAGGTAGTGATGAGGCATTAAATAAATACAGAAAATTAAATAAATTCTGTAAAAAGCAAATCAAGACAGCAAAGATTGAGACAGAGCCACTCATTACCAGAGAAAGTAAAAATAATCCCAAAATATTCGTTAACTGCATAAATAGTAAGAAACTAAAAAATGATAGTGTTGGTCCCATTAAAAATAGTCTGGGTGAAATGGTGGATGAGGATGAGGAAAAAGACAATATGCTGAATGACTTTTTTTCAACAGTATTTACACAAGAAAATCACATGACGGATAACATGATCAGGGATAAAAAAAATTCTCCACTAAATGTCACCTGCTTAACCCAGCAGGAAGTACGGCGGCGTCTAAAAATCACTAAAATTGACAAATCCCCGGGCCCGGATGGGATACACCCCCGAGTACTGCAGGAATTAGAGACAAGGAACGGGGGCACCACCGAACTATTCAAAGGGATCCAACCTTGACCTATACCAAAATATGCAATTATTGAGAAGAAAAAAGAAATAGGCCACAGACAGGGGATCACCCTAGGCAGGATATAGCATGAAAAATTCAAATGTTATTAAACACAGAAGAACCGACACAAAAAAGTATTAAAAACATTAAAAATGGTCACACATGTGACACATATGCAGATTGCACAAAGCTCATAATAGAGCAAACCACCTACTGCCAGACACTTCACAATAAGTATTGAAATAGCCCTAGGTCCGTGTAAACAGCATGCCAGAGTATGGAAAATACACACCATCAAATAGAAGCATTTAACCATGCAAAAGGTAAGAAATAATCCCTATGTAATTATGATGGGTAATTAATTCATAGCCTGAAAAGGATTAGCACTGATAACCATGGGTCGCTGTATATCGCTAATTTGAACTTGTGCTGATCATTGTAGGAGGCTATTTTAGGCTATATACCCCTTTTTTCCCTATGGGCTCAGATTATGTGGTCTATTTGTATGTTTTATGCCCACCTTTGAGGCTTTGGGTACCTGTACTCTTGAAGGTGGCTATTTAAATCGCATTGCCTTTAATCATGCATTGCATTTGGATAGGTTTTTCCCAGGAAATACATTTTTATTTGTGGTGACCCATGGTTATCAGTGCTAATGCTTTTTTGTGTCTGTTCTTCTGTGCTGAATAAAATTAGAATTTTTCATGCTATTTCCTGCCTAGGGTGATCCCCTGTCTGTGGCCTATTTCTTTTTTCTTCTTGATAATTGAGTACTGCAGGAATTAAGTACAGTCATAGACCATTATTTTTAATCTTTAAAGATTCCATAATAACAGGGTCTGTACCACAGGACTGGCGTATAACAAATGTGGTGCCAATATTCAAAAAGGGGACAAAAACTGAACTTGGAAATTATAGGCCAGTAAGTTTAACCTCAACTGTGGGTAAAATCCTGGAGGGAATACTAGAGTATCTGAAGAAGAATAACCTCATGACCCAATATCAACATGGGTTTACAAGGGACCGTTCCTGTCAGACTAATCTGATAAGCTTTTATGAAGAGGTAAATTCCGGACTGGACCAAGGGAATGCAGTGGAGGTGGTGTACATGGACTTTTCAAAAGCTTTTGATACGGTGCCACACAAAAGGTTGATACATAAAATGAGAACAATGGGGATAGGGAAAAATATGTGCAAGTGGGTTAAGAGCTGGCTCAGGGATAGGATTCAAAGGGTGGTTATTAATGGAGCACACTCGGACTGGGTCACGGTTAGCAGTGGGGTACCACAGGGGTCAGTTTTGGTCCCGCTTCTTTTTAACATATTTATTAATGACCTTGTAGGGGGCATACAGAGTAAAATTTCAATATTTGCAGATGACACTAAACTCTGCAGGATTATCCATACAGAGGAGGAGAATTTTATATTACAGGAGGATTTATGTAAACTAGAAGCTTGGGCTGATAAATGGCAAATGAGCTTTAATGGGGATAAATGTAAGGTCATGTACTTGGGTAGAACAAACAAGATGT